>NC_134575.1:131719893-132074268 GCF_050947875.1 Dermacentor variabilis | reverse complement strand
AAAGACTGCGATTTTGTAGCGATACTTACCCCTCGATTCTATATCACTCTTCACGCCCACCGCTAACGGCCGGCAGCTGCAGTACGTAGCACGGGCCGGGGCGTCGGTCAGCCCACTAACGAATAGCGAAAAGGAATACCATCGCTACAAAATCGCGGTCTTTAAATTATTACGCAAATTTTGTGCACAATGAGATGTTATAAACACACCTTGCATGTACATGAAAAAAAGGTTTACAACAGAGATGACATATATGCATGGGCACATATATGTGTCAATAAAATACTCGAGCGTCTTTCTGCCTACAGAAAAAGAAGTTATGTCTCCTCGAGGGCATGGCGGCTTGTACTAATGAACCTCTAAGGGAAGGTTTTCTCTAATACCTATTTTTGATATCTAAATGCTTATGTGGCATGTACAAACTGCTTGCATCAATTTCTCATTGGGATGAGCTGTCTAAAATTTAATTTTCAGTAATAATTGCAATAATTAACTCATTTCACCTGTCTTCTAATGACTAAAGTTCTATGCTTCTACCTCGACAAACCTTTTGTGAAATTAGTTTGATGAGGCCCAATATACAGGGCTTTCTAAATTGAAGGTATCAGTACCTATTAAAGACTATGCTAACTATGAAAATGCTGCTTGTGTATGTGGTTTATTCACTCTGTCAGACAAAATCTTTACACCCAAGTGCAGTCAGTAAATTGAAAACTGCATGTCTGCAAGGGGAAGTCAGAATTGTATTTGAAGACAATTGCATCTTGTTTGATAGTTCTCGAGCACTTGTGCGTCACTAATCGAGCACAGCTTGGCCCAATACTCGATGAGGCTTGAAGCTTTCAATGTCTGCTAATCACTAAAACAGCACCAGATCTCACTCTCTGTCAAGGGGTGGCACACATTTGCTTAGTTCTAGGCAGATGCATGTCTTTCTTTCGCATTGAAGTTCCCAATACTTTCTAGTCTTACGTAAAAGTACACAGCTCAGTACAATGCATGTATGGTATACGTAAGGCTGCTTTGTTCTTTAAACCGAATCAACGAGAAGCAGCGACTTTCGTTTTTGCAAACCTTACCCTACTTCCTAACCATTCCTTGATCAAACGTGTATAAAATGAATCTGTGGTTGTTGTATTCTTTCACAGGTAAACATCGGTGATGGTGTATACGTTGAAAAGGGCATGCTGAAGAGGCTGTGCCTGGATGCTAACAACTCAGGCTTTCACTTCGCGGAGGACCTCCTTAAAGCTCCTTTTTCAATAGAAGATTTGAAGGGAGGTCCTTTTTTGGGTGGCTGTCAAATGCCTTCCACAGAAAGATCCGTTGGATTCCAAGACGGTCAACACCATAGTAGGTATGTGTGTCACAAAGAAGCATCTTAATATTCTTTGTGCAGTTTTCAACAAAACTCCTTTCATGGCAATTTCAGTGCTATCTTAGGGTATACTCCTTTCTTTCCTGCTAAAATAGCTATTAACCTGATTATAATAGCATATTATAATGCAAGCTTTGTCACCATAACTAGAAAATTGTCATTACTGTTGGCATATGTATTTTTGTGGTAGAGGCCCTGGTCATATGAATGCACTGATAATATAATATCCTGTCTTGTGGAAAGCTAACATGTTTAGTAACAAGCTCACTTTGACAATGTCTGTCTGCACAGCAAAGGCATTTTCTAATCTTGCAGTAGAACGTCCGTAATGCCTGTTCAACTGCTTACATGTTGCTTGTATCATTTCGTGGTTCTTAAGTGCAACACAAAAGTCAACTCTTCTATGTACCTGTGCCCAAGCAAAGCTGCAGCACAGTTATGACTGGCACCTTGCCTTTCCTAAGATAATTCACACATGAAACTTCCATGTACTGGTCACAATACGAATATCGAAGTTCATTAAACTGAAGTTGATTTACAGCTTTTGTTTGTAGATGACAATTGGTATGATAGAGTTTATGTGTCGTGCATCTGTTGGTGTTACACACACCCATCACGCTCCCAGCTTTAATGCACTAATTCAGTCATTTCATGCATTTTTAGGACTTTGCACAAAACAAGTGGAGATGTTTAGAGCTCACAGGGTTGAAAGCTTGTCTCTTGTGCACTTCCTTTTTAAGAAACAGATGCATGGTGTGTTGCAATGTCACTGTAGCAAAACTAATATATTGCCTTTTTTCTTCTCTTTTCTAGACTACACAACGCAACATTTCAGCCTACTTCCAGGGCAGCTGGAGAACTAACTCGTCCTCCTTACTAGCCTGGGGATATTAAATGGATGTGTTCAAGCACAAATGGAAACCTGTCTTCTTCTGTTGCATGCCACACCGAGCCACTTGGCAATCACTATTCGCCACAGACAGATAGTTGACAGGATGTTACTAGCAAGTCGTTAGGATATATAAAGGTGGTCAATAAATAGTCGCAGCACAGTTTTTAGGAAGCAAATAAAAATTTTATTCAGAGATAATCAAAGCTTATTTTTGCAATACATAATTGCAAAAGTAGTTACCTCTGAATAAATTTTTATGTACTTCCTAAAAACTATGAAGCGACTATTTATTAACCACCTTTATACATCCTAACGACTTCCTAGTAACATCCTGTCAACTATCTGTGGCGAATAGTCGACAGGATGTTACTAGCAAGTTGTTAGGATGTATAAAGGTGGTCAATAAATAGTCGCTTCACAGTTGACACTTTCTAACGACATAAGATAATAAGCAGTCAGTAAGAATTCTATCGACATTTTATATCTATACTTTCAATTCAATATCGGTGGCCAATAGTCGGTAGGAGGTTACTAGGAAGTTGTTACGGTGTCTAAAGACGGTTTATAGAATGTCGATAGGTTCTAGTAACATTTGTCTAAAGACGGTTTATAAAATGTTACTAAAAATTTTTGTAAGGGGTATCTGTACTACTAAGAAAAAACAACCTGGGCTCTTAAGTTTAAGCAGGCCAGGTGGCATACCAACCGTCTACCGTGCATTTATTTCTTTTTTGTGTTGCTATTTGGTGGCAGCCGATTGCGATAAAAAATGTCAAAGAAAGTCGGCACAGAAAATCGTAGCGACATCTGACGATCCCGTCGGAAGGACGAAACCTATCAGCAGACTCGTCGATCTGCACCTTTAACGGACGCGAAAACAACGGCACAAAGCGAAGGACAAAAAGGCGGTGCCTAGTTCTTACTGTGTTATTTCATAACTGTTTTCTTCTTATCCTTAAAGCCAAACTCATTTCAGTTGACGTAGAGCGACCAAAATGCAATACAAAGTATGGAGCATTTCCTCATTTGTTTCTGACTGCTTCGTTTGGCTGTAAGATTTATTTCTTTTTCCCATGCGAATGCAATCGCAATTCGTCACTGCCTGTAATCAGCATTCGCCAGCGAAGGAGTGCTCATTCGAATTCTTTAAAAAGCTTCCTATTTTCATACGGCCTCTTAGCTTTTTTAGGGCGGAAGTCATATGAGAGATCCGCCTTAGAGATTTCCCTTGTCTTCTATGCGTACCGTCAGGCTAGAAAGCAGGGTCAGTATACCCGGACCAATTAATAACATGTGACAGCAAGAACGTTATGATTCGTTAGTAGGTTCACGGCTAAGAAAGCTAACAAACGATTTAACAGATGAAAAATAAAGACACAACATATTTCCGACAAGTATTTGTTTAACTCTTCAGCCCATGTGCACATAGAACGCTATTATGTCTTGCAGATTTAGAACCACACAAGAACCAAGCATACCAATACAATGGACGCACCCGCAAATGCAGAAGAGATATGTCTCCTCCAATTACCAGCCCTCTGAAGTTGGCTTCCTAGATATGCCATTTTTTTTCCTGTAAACAAATTGCAGAGAGTAAAGCCATCACCGAGCAAAAGTGGTGAAAGGCTGTGTGTTTGCTGTCACAATATTATGCCGAGTTCATTGATATATAGTTATTCCTTTAATCATACTTTCTTGTAGCCAGAAAAACACGTCATTGCTTCCAGGACATGCCATGCAGGTATTCCGATGACAGTTATGGCTCGAGAGCGTTCCATAGGGACTATGCCCCATTTTGCCAACGCACTTCCTACCGCACATTTGGAAGAGGCTCATATCATAGCAGAAAATAGTTATAGTGAACATTACTTTTCAAAACATTACTTTTCACAACATTCACTTTTCACAAGTCACAGTATATATTGTTGAAGGCCTGCAGGTCACTGCCGTGTGCATCGATTAACTTCCGTTCTGGTTTTTTGCAGCATTTCCCCTCCCATAGTCTATGTTGAATAGAATGACACGTACACCATCATTACCAGCTGTGGCAAAAAGTAAAGTATGTTTTTACAAAATCTAAATCGAACAGCGCAACCTTGCAGTTCCATGGGATGAAAATAAATAACTTTTTTTTTCAGAATCTGCGGGGGATATTTTTACAAATTTAAAGTGCTCAAGAACTGTTAAATTTCTTGTAGTGCTGTGTACCATTATAGTCTCATCAGCACTCTATTCTGGTGCAATGTTTTTTAGTCATCCACCTGCAACGCTTACATCCGAAACAAATCAGAAAATTATATGCCCCATCAGCAGACTTGTGTGGTTTTTAAAATGCACAATAAGGTTTAGCCCGCCGAAATTGTTGATTTTCTAATGGGAAAAAGTTCAGGCATACCTCAGTGCAGGGAGAAAATCAGCTTTAACTCAACCCGAGCATGTTCGAGAAGTTCAAAAATCAAGCACAATAAACATGCTATACGTGGGTCTAAAGAGAGTTTGCTTCGCTCTTTCAAACGAATGCCGCTAAGTACGTTCAAAAGGTTTAAAAGGTACGGCTTTCATGACGACTTCCAGATTCAGCAGGTCTGGTTCCACACTTCACAAATGGACAGATATGACGACCGAGGCCGCTAGCAACTGAAACTGTGGTGCACTGTGACACCGCAAAAAAGAAACAAGGTTACTCAGCAGCTGAAAATTTGCTGCCGCCCTTCCTTTCACTTGACGTACACTAGGTTTATCAGAAAAAGTGTCAAATCTGAGGTCTCGTTAGTCTCAAGAATACTGTCAACCAAGGTAATCGCGAAACATCTCACAACATGGCATTTCGCATGATAAAATATTTTCCTGTAATGTTGGCCATCTTAAATAGCGTCATATAGGTTATTTGCATGACAAGAAATTGTAAGTTCTCCGGGGAAGTAATCTCTGAAAAAATATGTGTGTTTACGCGTCAAAACCATGATCTGATCATAAGGCAAGCCGTAGTGGGGGCACTCCAGAATAATTTCGATCATCTGGAGATTTTTAACGTGCCCCCAATGGTTCGAAAAAGGGAATTTTTCCATCCGCCTCCATCGAAGTGCGGCCGCCGCGGTCGGGAATCGGTTGCACGACCTCGTACTTAGCGGCGCAGCAACATAGCCACTGGGCCACCGTCATCCTATTAGTTCGCGTATTCTCTGACCCTTCGTTCAACTCAAGAAGCTGCCATCGAGTTTGCATGCTTGAGATTGGTTGCCTTTCGGCTCACTTGACTGTTGTGGAAGACACAGTGAGTATCAAAGTTATCGCGCCAGCGGCAATTTCCTCCCAGTGACTGTAAACAATCGCGAAAACTATGGTTTCGATGACTGCATGCTCAAGAAGTGATTGCTGAAGCCGGCTACATGTCACGGCGGCCAAGTTTTCGGCATAATATATTGTTGCCATTAAGGATGCCGTTCGACTAATGCACTTTACGTAGTTTTGATAATACCGCCCATGATAAACCCGATAAAGATAGCGCGCAAAAGACACTGCTTGCTCCGTGTGCTGGCTCAGTAAACAGCTTGGGCACCATCTCATCTCATCTAGACGAGCTGTACTCATGCCGTCCACATGTTTTCATTCATGCGAACTTTAACTGGGGGGTTTTAGCAGAAAGTCATTCCTTTCGACGCAAGAGGAAACTATATTTAATTATTGAAATGCTACATAGAAAAGTAAGTACGGACACTCGGGGAAATACTCAAATGGGCTACTTTAATTTCTTTACAAGTACTTACTATTTCTACCATTTTCTTTGTCAACTGTGCAACTAATTTTGTTTTCCAACATCTCCCCGCTTAAAACGAATATCTAACCTAAGCAGCCCTCCTTTTTGAAACACTGCACGTCTTGTTGATATTCGTGTAGGGGTTAGAAACAATGCAGCCAATTATAATTCCCGCTGTTCAAAGGAAAAGTACAAATAAATGTAGAAGTATCCGTCCCTGGCTCTAGTTAACGTAAGATTTAGATGACAACAATGGGCACCGAAAACTTTTAATCTCTGAGCAGAGCATAAGCCTTTATACAGTCTATCACAGCGAAATTATGCAAGGAAGGAAGCAAAGAACATAATTTGTTTCCCGGTCTCTCGGTCTTGTTCTGTTGAGATGGCTGCTTGGAAAGATAGGGTCATCTTCAAAGACCCTTAATTATGAATCGGTGCTTACAAACAAGCCATACACGTTTGCTCAAAACCAAATAGGCGCTATAACGTGGTCGTGAGATACACTTAATATGACAGGCGCCATTTGGTACAGTGTTTCGAAGTTCTCTCAAAGAGCGATCGCTCGTGCAATTTTTATGACCTGTCCTGCATTTTTTTCTTTCTTACACGAAAAGCATCAGCAGGTTATTTAAATGTTTCAGTTCCATTCTTTTTTTTTCATATGAGGCTAGCTTTGATAGTATGAAGACAAAAAAGGAACCATATTTTGAAATGCGATCTATTCCAGTACATGCGCTCATTCTACGTAGTTAGGGTTTTCGTGATTTCGTATTTGTATGAATCATAGGCCTATTCTAACTAATGCATCCTGTGTTTTCTTCTGTACTGTTTAGACAATCAGTATGCTTTTATTTTTCGCTTTGCATCTTCATGGTGTCGCCGACACATTTTATAACACCAAGAGTTTCTTGACATATGCTATAACGCAGTGTTTGGTGCCGCTTATACATTAACATTTTAGGAATGTTTTGGTGGCAATTTGTTAAACTGATATGTAAATAATGAAACAAAAATAGTTGCGTCAATATTTAGAAAACTATTCAACAATATAACAATGCATCAATGCGTTTCTAAACGCATTATTTAGTAGTGTACACCGTTTAACCTGTTTTTATCCGGTGCATACGTTTTAATGGTGGAAAGCACTATGTCTATAAAGGTTCATTGGTCATGGCGTGTCAATAGAAATAATAAATATATATGTTTAGGTTGTTAAAGGAGCTACAGAAGGATGGTGGAGGTTTCGGGTGAAGTGATAAAACAACGATGTCTTCTGATTTTAGAACACAAGCACCACAAAAGTAACCATGCATGAAATGTAGAATCAAACAACATTTGATCAGCTACTGCTGCTTTTGGACTGTTTGTTTTTTATAAAGTTAACTTACCAAGTTAACTCGCCATACATTTTATGCTAGTCAATGTATCGTCGTGCAGCAGAGCCTCGACGTGATCCGCCATTGCGTTGAATTGCTTCATGAAATTTCTACTTTGACACGAAGGGTGGGTAATCCTATCCAAAAAGGAGTACTGTCCAGATTAAGATGTGCGCTTGGTGAATGCCACTTTATCATGGAGATTTAATTTAAAGTCATATCACTCGCAAGTTTGACGCTAGCGTAATTATCCTGCACTGCACTCTAATCCCGCGCTGTCCTAAACTGTCGAAAAGGTTCAATTGTCAATGTATCGCGCACCATATATTTATACAGCTGAATAGTGACATCCCTACCGTATGCCCAAGAATGAGTGATGCTCATGCAAACATCATCAATGTGCAGGATATTTATTCTGCTGCATGCTTAAGATCTCAATCGTTAATAACATTTTTGAAATCTCGAAGCCGCTAAGGGAAGAGATTTTAACACGCTTTTCATTTAGAAGCAATCTAGAAGCGGATTTATTCTGTTGTTTTTGTTGATACAAACTCCTTCTCACTGACTAGTCTTTCAAGTTGTCAAACTTCTGAATGTAACGGACTGAGAAAAAGAAGTTAGGAAGTAACAGTCAAAGCTTCATCGATAAAATTTTTGTTTCTTGCATGCGCTGCCTTAGAAAATGTGTACCGAGTTGAAAAGGCTGTGCAACGGCTTTAAAATATACCCTAAACAAACAATGATTGGTAGCAAGCCCACCACCTGCCACTGAGGTTTAAAAAAGCTCAGTCTAACAAAGTAGTGAGGAACTTTAATAAAGTGCCGCGTGGACAGGAAGTTCCCAAAATGAGGCAGCCATTTCGGCTAATCATAAAAGCAAGCCCATCGTTCTCTTATGATTCACGACCGTGCTGTTCCACAAGTCGTCCGGGTAAAGATATCAAACCATGCGGATGTAACATAAACAAAGGCTCACTGACCGCAACAAAAGATTTTCCTGACGCTCGTCTTTGTCTTCCCATATCGGAGCACCTATTCTTCTACAGCGGTTGCATTGTGTTCGTTTTTGGATAATGACGGTGCTGTGTAATAAAAGCTTTTGAAGTATGTCCCAATTGCGGAAAGCCCTGAAGAACGTGGGCGCTTTTGTCGCGAACAATGAAGGATAATGAATTTCATTTTTCTAAATACACACTCAAAAACTCAGGAACGAGAGCGCTGATAGACTGCAGGTTCGTTGAATTGAGAACAAAAAGAAATCTGAGAGAACCTATCTCACGATGAATATCGAATTTAATGTGATTAGCCTTGAACGAATGCATGGCACACCCTATTGCCTCTGCCAAAACACATCATATATGGGCTGAGTATGCAGCTGACTGACATCTTGTCGAAAGCATCATGTGCGGTTGCGTGGCTGTGTGTTCATCGTTTTCAGTTGCGCCATTTTTAGTGCTCCTGTTGGAATGTATCCTTATGACGCCGCCAAATTACTAATCCTCCACTCTTGTCCATTCTCTATTAGTGTATCATGGTTCTGATTAAATAGAAAGTTCTCCCTGCAATAAATAAATCGTTATGTTATGTTTTCAAAACGTTTTACATGGTGCTATGAAGAGAATTTTGTCTCAAGGTGTCATCTTTATAGTTATTCAAAGACTGTTTATCACCACCCACATCGACAGCGATAACTTTATGGCTTCCATTTCCATGACCACGGGCTATTTTTAAGCACCATGGAATTAAGGACCGTTTCATGTAGCTGTTGTGACAGATATATGGAGACAACGAAGTACAAATCCCATGGGAAAGTTGGAAATTTAAACGGTTAGTGAAAATTCACTCAGCACATAAGTAGTGAAGTCCTCTGTTGTTATTGGTTTTCGCACCTTATGTTAGGACAGAGAGATACGACTGGTAAATGGGACGAGGGTTTTATTTATCCTACATCCGTAATGGGTAAAGAGCGTCAGAGAAAGTCCCTGGGCCGACATATGCGGACTATATAGTGCTCCTAATTGACAATTGCAAAGTATTTACCGAGACTTGCGAATCTGTGCAGTGATGACGCGACAAAACAGGCCGTAAGTCTGGCACAGAGAAATCAGGAGTTGGGCTTTTTAAAGAAGAGACGAGCAATGACGTGGTACCAATTCAACACCAAGCCACACGCAGAGTCAAGGAACATAAATACAAGGGTGCCTTGCGCATAAAGTTAATTTGTCTCTCACTTCCTACTATACACGGTCTTTCAACTAGGCTGCAATGAGCTCACGAAAATGCAACTGCATCGCATGTTTGTCGCCAAGAACAACCTGACGTGGCGTCAAAGGCCCGCACCGAGACCGACGTCAGGGCATCAGTACGAATGAATCGGCGGGGCGTGTCCGCTAGTTTTTTCATTACCAAGAGCGCACGTTTCCAGGCGTCTCCAAGATTCTGGGGCCGCAATCGGTGACAATCGATGGACGCCGCCGCGCCTAATGCTCGGCAGGCAACGCCAACGGGCAGCGTTGGACGGGAAGGAGCTTCGTGTCACTTCGTTGAGCTCTCCCCTCTTAAACTTAGTTACACGGAGTTAACTATCTGTGTCGAAAAGATGCATTTCGCCCAGCTGGCATTGCCAGAGACCCGAAGTCAAAAAATTGGCAGGGGCTTAGCTCGACTATGCCAGGATATACGTACGAAAGCTAAGGCATAGGTAGCATAGTTAGCCTTGGTTAATCTTCATTGCAAGTCCACGCTAGACTGCTTGTCTAGTTATGTTGCGGCGTTTAGCCAGTCGTTCGGCGCGCTGTTGCTGTTTCCTGGGCGATTCGTTTCCGCTTCATCTCGTTCCGATGTCGATTGCAGGCCTCCTCCTGCTTATCACAATTGTCGCCGTCCATACTGCCGCCTCAAGTGTGGTCGCGGAGCACGCGAGCTCTCCTTTTCAATCCTCCGATATGCTATTAGGCATGCGACGCAGCTGGCGAAGCGAGCGGAGGCGAACGCAACGACTAGGAACGCGGTGTGAATTCATGTGCCTCCTCGGAGGACTGCCTCGGCAAAAACGCAAGTTCGCGGCCAGGAAAGCTTTCGCTTTAAAACACGGGACTCTTTTGAGAAGCGCTTTCACTTGTACACGCTTTGCCTCCGTAGCTTTCCCTTTATTCTCACAAAAAGTTGTCCGCTAGTATAGTCGCCGCCGCACAGCACGTCTTGTGTTACACACTGCACTCTAAAAACTATGGAGAGTATCGCAGGAGTGAAGCGGCCTATTTACTCTTCAAAGCGCTGTTTTACCCTCGCAAAATGTCGAGCGGAGTGAAATGCATTGTTCACTCCGTCAGCAAGGAGAGAGTGAAATGTGCTTTTCACTCAGCCCTTTTGAGAGAGAGTACAATTCGTTATAATCTTGCGGCAATAGAGAACAAAACGTAGCGTAAGCATCTGCTTCAAAGGTAGGCGACTGGCCCCGAACAAGGCGCTGTATCACTCACGCACGCTGATCAAAGAACATAGCGTTTTGCTTCTAAGAGAACCGGCAGTCACAGTTCAAAGGAACGCGGAGCGAGCGCTCAACTTTTTCACTCGGAATTGCTCCATAGCGCGCGTGGTCAACATCACGGAGCAGCACAGCACCGGAGAAAGGTGACCCGTCCAGCGAGCTGCAACGAAGGCCAGCCAAGGGAGATCTTGTGTCAGCCATCTCGCTTCACCGCGAGAACACGACAGTCGTTCACCATTCCTTGCATATAACAACAAATCCTCCACGGTAACTGAATTCTAACTTAGGTGCACATTCTGCGTATATGACATGCTATCGCCAGGAAGTCGTCGCGGTGCGTAGCCGACGCGATTGACAACGGACTAGGGAAGCGCGCTATGTCTCTCCAGTCAATCGAAAAATCCAGTCGTCGCGATAACGGCGTGTGATTTTATCACTTGCCGCTATTCGTAAGAGCTTTGAAAATCACAAGCGCTGCCAGAACCATGGTATGTTCAATAAGACGTGAGGCTAGCGGACGTTTAAAATGGTTTGTTTACCAGCACATGATTCCGAGCGTATGCGTGGCGTGTTTAGCGTACGTTCTGTGTGTTTGAATTTATTCAATTTGGCAGTCTACTGTGTACAGAACGTTGTACAAATAAGGAGTCCCCTTATTCACAACACGGAAGGCGTCATTTTGCTGACGGCACGCTTTCGTTATAATTAAGCCGCGCCCTTGATGGTATCTCGCGCACGGGTAATCTGGGACCACTGAAGTTACGTGCAGCACCAGTGCTAGTTAGGAACTTTGCCGCAGGCATTCAGCTGCATGCTGCAAGAGGTCAATTGGGCACGTTATCTTAAACTTACTGATAACGCATGAGGAATCCATGTTTTATGCTGAAAAAAGTATAAACACCATATAAACGATTTTGCGGGCGGTAGCTACAAGCGACGCGATGGAGATGGCTGTCGCGTTCCCTCGTCGCCTACAAGTCGTACTCCGTGCCAGCGACGATTTTGAGCGACGCCACCCCGGTGTTGCCGGTATGAGGGCTGCAATCACGCGTGACGCGTGCTTTAGTAATTTACGTTGATGTATTTTACTATAAAAAGTAGCATAAAATATTTCCGGAGGTCTTGCAGTAAGTTCTTATTCTTGCACGTATAAAAATTGAATCATTTGCTCGTTCCGCGTGACAATCGGTAGTATTTGAGCGATGTACATCCAGTTCCGGCTTCGCGCTATTGGCTAGTCGCTCATAGCACTTCCGGGCGACGAGCGACGATTTCTAGATTTCCAGAACCGAGCCATCTGTTCAAGCGACGGCCCGTTTTGTCGCTCGGAGGCGTCGCTCGTCGCCGTCGCGCACTATATCGCTCTCACAGTGTTTATGCCTAAGACTGAACTGTTTTTGCTCATGTATTGAAATGGTGTGATTATAGGTCTGGTTTTGTCTCCTGTTGCTGTTTTTGAGCACGGTGCGAAACTGAAAGGATGCTTATGTCTACGAACTCGGTGAATTGTCGAGCAGCTAGTTATGCATCGGCATTGAATATAACGGCTGCTGTGTGGAATTACAATTGCAGGGGCGCTTTGCATACGCTTATTGTTTTGGACATGCTTGTGCATTTGCTAATATGTGTTGGCGTGTCAGAGTTATGTCTTATGAACAGCTAAATCAGCCCTCCTCTGGGAGTTACAAGTGTAATGTGTGCATTTTGCTACTGCATGGCAGATCAAAATGTTTTTATCGTTTGAATATTTTTAGTAGAGAAATAAAATATCAAAATTAATTGTTGCTTTAATTCCGTGTTACCAGTCATCTGTCGTACACAGAAAAATAAGTTGGTCTAATAAACTAATAACTGCGGTTTAACTGCAACTTTTACATGCCTTCAAGAATCTAAAATGCTAGATTTCAAACAGCAGCAATAGTCGAGTCTGTCAAAAATGAACTCCACTGCACACCTCATAAATGAAAATAAGTTCATGCCTTTTAGTAAGCTTAGATGCAGGCCGCAGTGAACTTTCTTGTTAGTATTGAAATGTGGGTAAGCTTGCCATAACAAGCCTTGTTGCCCTTTTTCATAGGCACATCCATATATCCATTGAACTGAAGGACAATATTTTCATCCCTACTGAGCATCATGTTTGCAACTATGATCCTCAAAATTATGGCTTCAGCAGTGGCACAACCAGGGATGGTGCGGGGGGCACACTGGGCACGTGCTTAGGATGTGTCACAAGGGGTGTTTGCGATACACCAGACTTATGCCAGGCCTATAACGTCTGAAAATGACCAATATTCTATTTATTAGCAGGAGTATTCTAACATTGGGTGACAAACAAGGATGAACTGTTGGTTATTTGTTTTTCGTTTAAATCTAAAAATTGAAGTTAGTTAAGCAGTTGACTGTTGCAGTCATTTGGATGTTTTGCAGGCATTTCACTAGGAAGTCTAAGAGCTAAGACTTTCTTTTATTGCCATGGCCTTGACTGTATTGATGTTTTGCACCATGCCCTTGTGTTGACTTTTGCGCACGATATTTTTGAGGCACCCGCTTTATATAACGCAAGAAGGCAGCTGCAAGGACACAAAGATGTCGAATAGCCAGCCCAGTGCGACTCCACATAGTGCAGAGGAGCGCACAACAAAAGATCAAAATGCAGTATCATGCAATTTGGACGAGAAAACTAGAATGTGGGTATATTGGGTGTAACATTTGACTAAATGTGAACAAAACATTCAAAATACGGTATGTCACCCCAAGATGAAAATTCTCACGTGCTCAAGCAGTCATCTTAACTTGGTATATTTATGTAATGTCTATGATGGGAAATTCAAAATCAAGTATGCTCTCTGGAGACAGATAGGAGCAAGTGTCATTGAAGAGATAGAAATGGGTTAAAAAAAAGCTGATTAGTTTTGTGAAAAGTAACTGCTTTTTGTCTTGCCTCTAAACAGATATATCCATGTGATAAAATATAGTGGTACAATGAAATTGCGTATTTGCTTAGGGACATGATACACACTTGCAATGAGCACAGTGCCTGTGTTCACTATAACACGCAACTGCTCAAGCTTGTTTAGGTGCTTAAATACATTTAAAAGCTTTAATAGCTTACATTTTACAGCACGTGAATGCAAGGGTGCAAATACAAACCACTGTCATTCTGTATTTTAAATGCTGACATGAAGCAGACAGGTTTTGTTGTCTTCCCTTTTATCTGTTTTTTACACCTAATTTTATAAGTATGGCTTCCTTTTAGGTTCTAGAAAGGGGATGCATTGAGGGATCAGAATCCCACGTTTAAGAAGTCATTATCGTTTGCGTGCATGCTCACGAAACAAGTTCATTAGATTCGCTCGTGCCTTCCGAAGCGAAACCAAGGAGCAATTAAGGCCTTTTATTGCGTACATCGTGGTGCACACCTTACGTATTAGAAGCCGGAGGGTCACTTGCAATTGAAAATTATTTTTAAAATGTAAAATTGTGGTTTCTCCTTCCGTGAAAACGCCATATGATAGCTTCTGGCAGGTATTTGATATTTTAATTAGGGTGACTCAGCCTACTTGCCAAGCAAGTATGCAAGTGGAGGCAGAGATGCGTTCAATGCAAAGAACTGAGAGCAGGCTTCTGTAGACACCATTTTTATAAGGCAAAATAAAATTAGAGCATTTTTGCGCATGACAAATTTCTGAACTTGAGATAGAGTGCACACTGAGGCGATGTATCAATCTTCGCAGACACGTATGTACTTGCTTTGAGAAGAAAATTCTGTGAAGTGTGACTATATTTTTCGTACTTTGGCGCATCTCAACCACTTCAATAGCAAAAAACCTTTGCTTTCATGTAGTTGGTTCATTAGGCAAGTATATGCATAGTCGCATGCAAAATGCCCGTGCATGGAAGGGATATGAGAAACAGGAGAGTGTCTTCCTCAATTTAGGATTTGCTTCTTTGTTTGTCTTCTTTGTGCACTTCCCTGCCTGTACTTATGCTTACGTCGCCTTTGATGTATCATATTCATCACATCTGAAGCCATGCTATACGTTAGATTGAATTTTCAGCGAGTCACAAAAATTGTTCATGTAATTATGCAAGATGCTCCTCAGAAGTATAGCATTCTTACCGTAATGGCAATGAAAAGCTACCATATGTGTTAAGAAATTTTATGCGCAAGATTTTAATGCCAATGCTCCTTGCAATTTTATGCATACTTTCTACGCACTAGATTATATTGTAAATTTAGTTTTGTTTATGCGTGAGAAAGTGTAAAGGATTAATCCCAACAGCACCAGAAACTACTTTCATGAGGAGGCCAACCGAATGGGAAATATTGTACGCCTCTGCACCGCTTTGAGACCAGACAGGATATTGAGACAGAGCCGCGACAAGACACACTTAGAAACAATGGGGTGCAGCCCATACATGATTAACCTTGTGTGAAATATAGGCAAAGCTAGCTAGACCTGCGGCCTCACATGAGAATATACAACACATTTCTAAATACATTTTACTCTCAGTCAGGCACATCCACATGCTTTACAGGACGTTATCAAATGAGCTACCATCTTAGAATATGGCACATAAAAAAGTTTCTTGCACATTTTATCTACGATGCCAGCCCCATGCTTGGTAGCTCATCTGGAACCTCTGCATATAAGTGCATGCGTTTTGTGCCAGAAATGCGTTGGCTTGCCAGTTATGTGGCGCATATTTCTCTTCGATCATGGCGTCAATACTTTGTGAGTTTGCACATGTTTGTTCTATGTTTAACTTTCTATTGTATACTTTCTTTAAAAGAAGGAGCCCATTGAAATCAAAGGATATTTCCGCACTGTAATACTGATGTAACTTTAGAGAATGTACTCATGTTTTATTACAGGATGTGTTCTAAATTTCATGGGCATCATTGTAATCTGATTTTATGGGTTTGTTTGCATGTATGTCAAATTATTATTCAGTTTGTCTTGTGACTGATCAGTTATAATATTGAGCTTTTAACAGTGAAAATATTTCATTTGAGTAACTCGGGACTAGAGATTACGTCTCATTCACCAAGCATAAGTGCAGGCGCTGCTTATGGAGGAATCAATTAGTCCCTACATGTAAGTATTGCGAAGCACTTCTAACGTGACCATGGATCTACATCGTGCTTTCACACTATTGGGAAGAGTACTAGCACTCTGTTTGGGGGAGCAGCAACACTCGGCTTGGAGGGGTAGATGTACTCAGCTTGAAGTAGAAGCGCTCTGTCTCGCGGAATGCTATTACCCTTATGGGGAGGGTATTAGCACTCTGCGGAAGAATACTAGCACTCTCTTGCGGTAGCGTAACAAAACTCTGTCAGGAGGAGTTATCCTACTCTCTATCTAAGATGGCCGATGTACCCTCGAAAAGAGAGTGAAATATCGGACAAGCAGATACTCGCTCGAAGGGAGTGCCCGGAACTCGCCCTGTTTTTAGAGTGTACGGCTTCGTCTTCACCCCTTCGCCACACAGTCCCCTCCTCCACTTTCCTCCTCATGCATGCACTGCAGCCTCCTCCCCTCCGCTTGACACCTCGCGCTGTCTTCACTCTCGCCGACCTTCATTACCCGCTTGCGCCCCGTGTTCGTTCTTTCGTCGTTCCCTCTGCTCGTTCGCTTGGTTGCGTGGACGCCGAGGCTCAACGCGGGAACGGGCGCTTAAGAGGTGCACTCTAAAATGAGGCAAAGGGTGGCGCACTACGCTAGCCATAATTTCAAGCGAAATTATATATTCATGCAATCTCGCACACGTAAACAGGAGACCCGAGCCATGTTATGTGTGCAACTGAATATTTGACAACAGGCACTCGCAAATTATGTAGCCCCGTTTCGAAGCACGCATGTACTGAAACCGCTGCGACGAACTAACGGCGGTGTGTGCCTTTGTTTGATTTCAAATAGTGCAAGCCAGCGAACATTCTGCTTCATGCCACCGCTTCTTTTTCTGACGTGCCAATCTTTTCGTGCAAGTTTGCTGTGCACACAATATGCTTTAATAGCGGAAGGCCGCATACGGCTTCTCAACGCCAGGCGTTCTTTTCTATTCCGACAAAACCTCTAGCAGCGACAAATTTCCACGTGCGCCTCGCCAGCGGGCGTCAATTGCGCCAGCAATCGCGCCATATTGTTCCAGGTTACGAGCGACACCGGCCGCGTCCTTAGTGGCATCAAGGGAGTACAAGTGTCCACTCAGCCGCGGCGTAAGATTTGGCATGCACCCTCAGATCATTTCCTGCCCGCTCTTACTACTACACCACCTCTCCGCCTTTTTTTTAATCTGCGCATATGGCCTGTGTACACTGACTTTTTCTGTATTTCCCTCTTTCCACATTGACTGTTTCCGCTGCCGAACACGAAGCACAGCAGTTAATGCTGGAAAACTCCTGCGGCTCCACAAACAATGATTTTAGGCTGAAATAAGATCGGCAATGATAGTTCGAATCATAAATATCTTCGGCTGGCCGGTCTCGAGCGCTCTGGAGCAGTCTGGTACGTGACTTCGTTTTCGGCTGGTTCAGACTGAGCGCTCAAAACGTGTTACGGTATTTTCATCCGTGCGATCCAATCCGGCCGAGAGCTCTCGAAGCCGCTCCAACGAGAGAGTTGTATTTTACATATTAACTTGATGGCTTAATTCTTTATGCAACTCCTAATAAATCTTCCTCGGTAGTCTATTAAGCTTTTTGTTTTAGTCCAAACTGGTATAAAGCTTTCTATCCAGCCTCGTGCTATCGTAGTGATCATAAGTACACGAACGTGTGCAAATGAAGACAAAGTATCGTTTTCAAAGAAACAAGGAAACATTTCCTTTTACATCAGACAACAGTTCTATAGATTTATCGCGACTCTGCAAAAGAGTCCCTTCTTTTAGTATAGAATGGGCTGCACTCGCTTCGTCTCAGAGGAGCTGTAGCACACTCGGGGAAGGTAAATTGTAGGCTCTCGGCTGTCTTACCGGCGCCGCGGAGCGGTGGCAGCGTTCAGCTGACTTGAGGTCGTTCCGCGGATAAAGTGCTCCCGTGTGTCTCAAATAATGGTGAAGGCAGAACAGCGCGCACCCGGTAAGAAAAATTCCTAAGCTTGGTTTATTTGTGTGTGTCGAGGTACACGCCTGAAGTGCGAATGCCCAATTTGTTTTCCTAATATGTATTCTTCCCTGTGGTCTTTATACATTCACTGAAGTTGGCTTCCCATGCATGGAACTTATTGCCGTAAACTTAGTACTGCCCTCGCTGGAAAGTGTGTTACAAGTAAATTTCATTCAATATTCTGCGCTTACGTTTGTTTATGCCCGAGTTATGTTTTTCAAGCTGTTCACAAGAACTGAAGCATTACGTACCAAAAAGCTCAGTCCTTGTTCAGAAGAGACCGGACTAATATCGTTCATATTGTTAGTCGTAGAAAATGTCGGTTTAACTTGCTAACTTGTGGTAAAAGTACTATAAAGTTCGCTTATTGTGCCACTGTTCTGGGCCTTAAACATGTTGTTATCTCTTTTTTTGTGTGTAAAGCAATATTCTAATGAGAGTTGTCAAGCTGAACAGTTTTTCATATGACATATATAGTATTTCCTTAAGGCCAGTATGAGCGTGCTCCACCAGAATAACGGTTTGCATTCGTTGGACTTCATATTTTATTTCTTCTATTTGTTCAATGCAGCTAATACTACTTCCTTGACTTTACTAATAATTACTGGCAGCACTAAAAGAATTAAGCCAATGTTGCCACATTCAGCTTAAAACATAATAGCTTTGTCCACGTCTTCCATGCTGTAGCAAAGACGGTAATGTAAGGGGAGGAGGGAGCTGGGTAGATGTCTATAGTCGGAACACGCGTTAATGTGACGTCCTTCGAAGGATCTAACGCACTTTCGAACAAAAGTAATAAATGAAAATTAGCGCTAAATGTCGTGAAGCATTTACTGCAGTTTGTTGCATTGTGCGAAAATGCGATTCGCATGATTTGGCTTGACCAAACCGACACCATAGGCATCCGCAATGAGGATGGCAATCTTGAGCATTACTTTCGCAAACAACTGTCCAGTAGCATGAGTGTGTTTGTTATTGCGTGTGAAAGCTGCTTGTCGCACCCATTGACACTAGGCCATGAGGCTCCGTCTTTGTTTTTCCTATAGAGACAAACATAGAGATATTTGAGCTCTGTGGCAATCTTGCATGGATCTCCAGTAGGAATGCAAGTATTGCCCGCTGGTTTTTATTTCTTGCTTTCTAATTGACTTTAATACCTACCTATTTGAAACCCGAGTGCCCATGGGACCCTGTATTCTATTCCACGCCTGAGCGGGAACTCAGTGCTGCACTGCATACTGGAGCGAAGGACTGGCGCGGCACACATGGGAGGCCTTGAGTACTGGTTCGCAAAGCAGCTCTAGCGAAAATACGCGGATTTTGCATGCCGTAAATATTTTTTTGGAGTACGACTTGTGAGTCAGAGCGTTCTCGTGCAAGAAAATAGAAAACAAAAAGCATTAGCAAACCAACCTAGATGAAGTAAGATTGAACTACCCGCCTACAAATCACAAACAGAGCACTTTACCACAACACGTGCTGTGGCCTTTGACTGATATGATTGTGGAGAAAATCCTTGCACGGCAGAAAAATATCAAATTCGGGACTGTTTTCGTCCTGTTTTGGGCACCCCGTATGCATTCTGGAGGCAAGTAAAATGAAATACTTCAATGGTGTCACGTGCGTTCAAGCACAATCCGGCACGTTAGCTGAGGTAACTCTAAGCTTAGTTGCTACTGTGTACGGCAAATAATCTGTGCGCTACTTCTTCGTGCCCATTCTGACATAGGCTGTTCAAGAAGAATTCGCGTGCAGTAATGTAAAGCATGACTGCAGCATGATTGAAGCCAATTCACTTAAATAAGGTATCCCCTGCACTGTGACCGCATCGCCAAAATCTCAACGGCTGCTGAGCGAGGCATTCACATTAGAAGTGCCGCTGCATAACCAACCTACATGCATGTGCAACACGGCGGCTGCTGTGTTGGCTTGGGACCGCTCACTTGAAGGTAGGCGCGATTTAAAGAAAGCCATGGTGGCCTAGGCTTCTTAAACAAGCGGCGGAGCTGTTCAGCGGAAGGACTGCTGCCGACTGCCGCAGGACGAACGTGTGCGTGTAGCAAGCGCGCAGCCACCGCCTGGGACAGTTTATCTGCGCGTATTATCGGTGTTCAAGCTTTCTTTAGCAGGTTCCGGTGTTCGCTTTAGGCTTTCTTACTCTTTGTTCATATGGTGCGCCAACTTTTTACGCTCGTTAGGGTCTGCTTAAGAGCTCTTCTTGAAGCAAGTCGCTTCTAATGCCACGATCCAAGCCTTCACACGCTTATCCGCTTGCGGCTCTAGAAACACGTCCTGTTTTTTTTCTTCCATGCGACGAGTTCAAGCGAACGGTAACCAAGCTGTAAAAGAAAGTGGAAAATTATGTAATTTTGAGACCAATGCGGTTCTATCAGGGGCGCTATTGCCACGCCATGATAACCTTTGTGTTGTAATTACGCCGCTAATCAAAAAAGAATAAGGAAATATATTTTTTATTTCTTCATTTGCAGCGTAATTTTTGATAATAAAGATGTCACCGAGTTCTAAAGACGGACGATCGACGGTAGTAGGACTCACTTTTGTTCAATGTACCAGTTTTGCGAGCTTGCCCGACGTTCTATGGGACGCTGCATTACCTGATGGAAGACGGAATGTGCTAGCGTAGATGCGGTAAAAATATTTATCTCATCATCATCGTCATCATCATCAGCCTGGCTACGCCCACTGCAGGGCAACGGCTTCTCCCATACTTCTCCAACTACCCCGGCCATGTCCTAATTGTGACCATGTTGCCCTTGCAAATTTCTTAATCTCATTCGCCCACGTAACACTCGGCCGCCCCCTGCTACGCTTCTATTCTGTTGGAATCCAGTTCGTAACCCTTAATGACCACCGGTTATCTTCTATACTCACTACATGCCCTGCCCACGCCTATTTCTTTTTCTTAATTTTTACTAAGATGTCATTAACTCGCGTTTGTTCCCTCACCCGATCTGCTTTCTTCTTATCCCTTAACTTTACACCCATCATCCTTCTTTCCATAGCTTGTTGCGTTCTCCTCAATTTAAGTATAACCCTTTTCGTAAACCTGAAGGTGGCTGCCCCGTGGGTGAGTGCTGGTAAGATACAGCTGTTATACACTTTTCTCTTGAGGGAAAATGGCAACCTGCTGTTCATGATCTGAGAATGCCTGCCAAACGAACCCAAGCCAATTCTTATTCTTCTGATTGTTTCAGTCTCATGATCCTTTTCTGCGGTCACTGCCTGCCCTAAGTAGATGTATTCCCTTAGCACTTCCAGTGCCTCGCTACTTATCGTAAATTGCTGTTTTCTTTCGAGACTGTTAAACATTACTTTTCTGCTGATTAATTTTCAGACCCACCCTTCTGCTTTGCCTCTCCAGGTCAGTGAGCATGCATTTCAATTGGTCTCCTGAGTTACTAAGCAAGGCAATATCATCAGCGAATCGCAAGTTGCTAAGGTATTCCTCCATCAACTTTTATCCCCAATTCTTCCCACTCCAGGTCTCTGAATACCTCCTGTAAACATGCTGTGAATAGCATTGGAGAGATCGTGTCTCCCTGTCTGACGCCTTTCTTTATTGGGATTTTGTTGCTTTCTTTGTGGAGGACTACGGTGGCTGTGGAGCCACTATAAATATCTTTCAGTATTTTTACATATGGCTCGTCTACACCCTGATTCCCTAATGCCTTCATGACTGCTGAGGTTTCGACTGAATGAAACGCTTTTTCGTAATCAATGAAAGCTATATATAAGGGTTGGTTATATTCCGCAAATTTCTCTATCACCTGATTAATAGTGCGAATATGGTTTATTGTTGAGTAGCCTTTACGAAATTCTGCCTGGTCTGTTGCTTGACAGAAGTATAAGGTATTCTTGATTCTATTTGCGATTACCTTAGTAAATACTTTGTAGACAACGGACAGTAAGCCGATCAGTCCATAATTTTTCACGTTTTTGGCGTTCCCTTTCTTATGGATTAAGATTATGTTAGCGTTTTTCCAAGATTCCGGTACACTCGAAGTCATGAGGCACTGCGTATACAGGGTGGCCAGTTTCTGTAGAACAACCTGCCCACTATCCTTCAACAAATCTGCTGTTACCTGATCCTCCCCAGTTGCCTTCCCCCTTTGCATAGCTCCCAAGGCTTTCTTTACTTCTTCCAGTGTTACTTGTGGGATGTCAAATTCCTCTAGACTACTCCCTCTTCCATTATTTTCGTGGGTGCCTCTGCTACTGTATAAATCTCTATAGTACTCCACAGCCACTTGAACTACCTTATATATATTAGTAGTGATATTGCCAGCTTTGTCTCTTAACGCATAACCTGATTCTTGCCTATTCCTAGTTTCTTCATCGTTGTTTTTAGGCTTCCTCCGTTTCTGAGAGCGCGTTCAATTCTATACATATCATACTTTCGTATGTCAGCTACCCTACGCTTGATGATTAAATTGGAAAGTTCATCCAGTTCTGTTCTAGCTGTAGGCTTAGAGGCTTTCATATATTGGTGTTTCTCAATCAGATCTTTCGTCTCCTGCGATAGCCTACGGGTGTCCTCTCTAACGAACTTAAAACCGACTTCTATTGCAGACTCCTTAATGATGCCCGTAACATTGTCGTTCATTGCTTCAACACTAAGGTCCTCTTTCCGAGTTGAAGCCCTGTTCTGTAGCTTGATCCGGAATTCCTCTATTTTCCCTCTTACCGCTAACTCATTATTCGGCTTCTTGTGTACCACTTTTTTCCGTTCCCTCCTCAAGTATAGGCTAATTCGAGTTCTTACCATCCTATGGTCACTGCAGCGCACCTTACCGAGCACGTCCACATCTTGTATAATGCCATGGTCAGCGCAGAGTATGAAGCCTATAGACGAGAAAACCATGGCCAGGCGGCGCTACTGCGCTTCCTGACAGCGCCCCAATGTGGAAACGCCAAGCAGCGCGGTCGCGTCGTGGCGCAATCTCCGGATTGTTTACATTGTGCCGTCCGCTCTTTTCTTCGCTGCTCGTTCTCACGGCGCTCCGTTTTCGACGGCGGCAGATCGCCTGCTTGCGCAACAGCGATGCAAAGATCGCCGTGCGGTTTCAAGAAGGTTACCGACGCCGACAGCTTTTTTCCGTGGCGGCAACCTCACGATAGGGGAGCGTCTGCTTCCGAACGTGTACGGCGTTGAACAAATTGTGGACGGTGATGTGAGAGTGAAAGCCAAGTGCGTGTCACAGGTGTCCTACAAAATCGTAGACGACGTCGAGTTAGAGGTACGCACCATGTTCAGAAATTTAACCACCTTTATTTCAATTACAACATAAGTCACACTGGCAGCAGGAACTTCTGTTGTCATACTACTCGATGACTGCAGATCCATTGGGCTGTTTCTTGACGGTTCCGTCACTTCACAAAGGCATGTTCTGGAGTCTGTTTCACACGTGTCTTGCTACTGCTCAAGAGCTGTGTCGCTGCAGTACGAAAGCACATGTCCCGGTGGTGCTGACTGCTGAGAAAACTTGTGGTTGCCATTGGTCTGTTTGGCGCCGCTTCCATCTGCATCGCATATAAATGAAACAGTATGTGTGCCTATTTGTTGTGGGGATTAAATTACTCCCATTAATATGTTTGCAAAGGTAACGTTCCTGTGATTGTGTGCATATATTATTCTACAAGAGTGGTACCACTACAAGTTATGATACTTGCACACTTAGATACTTAGAAAGCATGGGCAAACAACAAACACAACGCGCACGTCTCGAGCGGCTGCTTTCCGATCTGCCGCTTCCCGACGCACGCGACGACCGCGGCTTGCATTAAATACGGTCTGCTACCACACAAAAGTAGCGCGCGGCCCCTTTCGTTACCTGCACAACTAGTATTTTAAGTTGCAGCGTTTGGAAAAGGGAAATAATTCTCTTGAGCTCGTCCATGCCGATCGCGAGGGAAGGCACAGTGCAATCAAATAAATTCGGGGGTTCTAAGTGCCAAAACCACGAAATCATTATGAGGCCCGCTGTAATGGGGAGTCTCAGGAATAATTTTAACCTCTGGGGGTTCTTTAACATGCATAAAAATCAAAGCACACGGTAACAAGGGTGTTCTTGCACCCTTGTTACCGTGTGCTTGCATTAAACCGCGGCTTGCATTAAATGTGGTCTGCTACCACACAAAAGTGGCGCGCGGCCCCTTTCGTTACCTGCACAACTAGTAATTTAAGTTGCAGCGTTTGGAAAAGGGAAATAATTCTCTTGAGCTCGTCCATGCCGATCGCGAGGGAAGGCACAGTGCAATCAAATGAATTCGGGGGTTCTAAGTGCCAAAACCACGAAATCATTATGAGGCCCGCTGTAATGGGGAGTCTCAGGAATAATTTTAACCTCTGGGGGTTCTTTAACATGCATAAAAATCAAAGCACACGGTAACAAGGGTGTTCTTGCATTTTGCCCCTATCGAGATGCGGCCGCCGTGGCTGGGAATCGAGCACGCGTCGTAGAGCTTAGCGGCGCGACACGCATGCATTTACCGCTAACAAACGGCGGATGCCACCACAATTCAACAACGCGACACGACTAAACAAACGGCCGTGCACTAAAAACAGGCATATGACTATTCCGCTTTTAAGATATTACACGCGAATGCGAAAGTATGAGACTTACTTGACTCGGCGCACTGCAGTTATCCATGCTTGTCGTCTGTCCTTCTCGTACCACTTCCCAGGAAATCTGTAGAACTTCACGGGCGGCGTACGACATTTCGTGTTTTCGAGGCTGCTGTGGCAATCAACAACACATCAGTATTGCGTGCCACCTTTCCTGGCTGATGAGGTCGCACTCGGCACCGCAAAAACCACACGCACGAGCGCTCCGGCCGTACAGAACACGGGCGCGTGCTAGCGCAGCGACGACCCTCGGAACTTCTATCGGTCCGCTAGGGAAGCATTCGGCGCTGGTGCCGCGCGGGCAAACTTTAGGTTGCCTCGTCTATTAACGCGATAGCGTTAAGGAGCTCGTGTCGCAGAAAAGCCGGTGTCGTCGGCGTCGGTGTCGGCGCCGGCGTCCGCGGCGTTGGCCGTGAGCGATAAATCACGGCAGGCACTTCATAAATAAAAAGCAACTTCCAAGATGGGCTGGGTGGGAATCGAACCAGGGTCTCCGGAGTGTGAGACGGAGACGTTACCACTGAGCCACGAGTTCCATGCTTCAAAGCGGTACAAAAGCGCCTCTAGTGAACGCATTGTTGCCTTAGAAACGAGCTGTTTCTAAGGCTCAGGCGTGCGTCGCTTGCTCAGGCGCACATTTCGTTGTCGCGCCGAACGCTGCGTTGCTCGACGCTCACCGCGTCCGATGCGGGGCGCGTAGTCGCTGCGCCGTAGCCCATTGTCTTCCACCCCTTGGCGGGTCGACGGGAACGCTGTCGCGTTCCACTCTTGAAGGCGAAGCTTAAGCGTCCTCCAATTTTTTTATTTCTAGTCTCGCCATTCGGGATCTTCCACGTCCACTTTCGATGATCCCGCTTGCGGAAGAAGGTATTCATTATCCACAAATTATTCCGCTCTGCAAACTCCACTAATAACCCTCCCCTGCTGTTCCTAACACCTACGCCATATTCTCTCACTGACTTCTCTCCAGCCAGCATCTTGCTTACCCTGTCATTGAAGTCGCTCATCGGTACAGTGTGTTTTGTTTTGACTTTACCCATCACCGATTCCACATCTTCATAGAAACTTTCGACTTCCTGGTCATCATGACTGGATGTAGGGGCGTAGACCTGTACGACCTTCAATTTGTACTTTTTATTAAGTTTCACAGTACCTGCCCCCCTCTCGTTTATGCTACAATATTCCTGTATGTTACCAACTATATCCTTATGAATCAGGAATCCGACTCCTAGTTCTCGTGTCTCCGCTAAGCCCCGGTTGCACTGGACGTGCCTGCATTTTAGCACTGCATATGCCTCTTTTGTCCGCCCAACCTCACTGAGCCCTATTATATCCCATTTACTGCCCGCTAATTCGTCCAATAGCACTGATGGACTCGCCTCACTAGATAACATTCTAGCGTTAAACGTAGCCCGTTTCAGATTCCAATGGCGGCCTCTCCGAATCCCGAGATTATTAGCACCTTCCGCTGCGTCACAAGTCTGACCGCAGCCGTGGTCCGTTGCTTCGCAGTTGCAGGGGACTGTGGGCCGGGGTTTGATTGTTGTATTCATAGAGGAGGTTTAAGTATATTTATATATTAATAATTTCTCTCGTCGTATTCGAGTGCTGATTGGCGTGTTATAGTTTGTTAAGGAAGCTTTCCCTCAAGTCTAAATATCTTAAGGCAGTTTGTCGTGTGCGTATCATGGCCACGCACGCTTATATCGTCTTCCGTTTCTCTACCCCGAGTGTGCTTCAAAACCACGGCGCTGCAATTTTGATTCAGAGACTTTCCTTTCCTTCCTTCTTCTCCTCCCTTAAACTGGCTCTCTTAACTACTACACGCAGAGACAAAGCAACAGCGCGCGCATTCGATCACGCGCTCGCCGTGCACGTGATCAAGCTTTTCCTAGTCTCTAAAGCCGCTCGAGTTCGCTCTTCCCCTCGGGCGGGCATTTTAACGCGATAGCGTTAAGGAGCTCGTGTCGCAGAAAAGCCGGTGTCGTCGGCGTCGGTGTCGGCGTCGGCGTCCGCGGCGTTGGCCGTGAGCGATAAATCACGGCAGGCACTTCATAAATAAAAAGCAACTTCCAAGATGGGCTGGGTGGGAATCGAACCAGGGTCTCCGGAGTGTGAGACGGAGACGTTACCACTGAGCCACGAGTTCGATGCTTCAAAGCGGTACAAAAGCGCCTCTAGTGAACGCGGTGTTACCTTAGAAGGCTCAGGCGTGCGTCGCTTGCTGAGGCGCACATTTCGTTGTCGCGCCGAACGCTGCGTTGCTTGACGCTCACCGCGTCCGATGCGGGGCGCGTCGTCGCTGCGCCGTAGCCCAATACCCCTTGGCGGGTCGACGGGAACGCTGTCGCGTTCCACTCTTGAAGGCGAAGCTTAAGCGTCCTCCAATTTTTTCCAAGAAAGTATGCCTTCCAACCACTCGGAAAAGCAGGAATCGACTATCGCGGACAACATCAGTCCCTTTCCACGTAAGTAGGAGGCTCGGAGCAGGAGCTATCGCGCTTGAAAGTAACCTGGGGCCTGACGAACCAACCGACTGAGCTATCTTTCCGGGCATCATCCAAGGGTCATGAGTTCAAATCACCTTTTAAGTTCCTTTTCCCCCCCTTTCTTTAATGTCTTTTCTTTTATTTTATCACTGTACGGGAACCCTTCTAAAAAAAGAAAGATATATATCCTCAATTATGTATGGCCACACATGTGCAGGTCATAAATACCAGGTTCTCTAGCCGAGTGCCATCCGTGCGGTATAACCGAGCTCAGATTGGTCCACCTTGACTGATCAAATAAGGCACCACTGTAGGTTAAATGAGGCGTACAACTCCTGCAGGACCCGCCGTGGTTACTCAGTGGCTATGGTGTTAGACTGCTGAGCACGAGGTAGCGGGATCGGATCACGGCCACGGCGGCCGCATTTCGATGGGGGCGAAATGCGAAAACACCCGTGTACTTAGATTTAGGTGCACGTTAAAGAACCCCAGGGGGTCGAAATTTCCGGAGTCCTCCACTACGGCGTGCCTTATAATCAGAAAGTGGTTTTGTCACGTAAAACCCCATAATTTAATTTTTAATTTAACTCCTGCGGGGACGGTAGAGTATCGGCCTCCCGTGCAAGAGGACCGTGATTCAAATCCCGGTGCCGCACAATTCTCCAGCGAAAAATACCAAAAAACCTTGTGTTGAGAAAATTGCACAAACAGGCCTGGAGTGCAGCCTGATCCCGGTGACCAGAACCGGTAACGCACTCTCTCACATGAGCAGGATAGGCCACCCTGGTGCAGTACTTGGCCACAACCTCCTATATGAATACAACAATCAAACCCCCGCCCTCAGTTTCCAGCAGCCGCGAAGCAACTGACCACGGCGGCGGTCAGATCTGTGACGCAGCAGAGGGTGCTAAGAATACCTGGCTCCGGACAGGCCGCCATTGGAATCTGAACCTGGCAACGTTGAACGTTAGAACGTCATCTAGTGAGGCGAGTCTAGCAGTGTTATTCGAGGAATTAGAGGGTAGTAAATGGGATATAATAGGGCTCAGTGAGGTTAGGAAGACAAAAGAAGCATATACAGTGCTAAAAAGCGGGCACGTACTGTGCTACCGGGTATTCGGCTTTAACCCAGGAAGAGGACCATAGTGTTGAATGAATGAACGACAATCTTATGGGCATCATTAAGGAGTGCGCAATGGAAGTCGGTTTTAAGTTCGTTAGAGAGGATACCAGTAGGCTATCGCAGGAGACGAAAGATCTTATTGAGAAACGCCAATGTATGAAAGCCTCTAACCCTACAGCTAGAATAGAACTGGCAGAACTTTCTAAGTTAATCAACAAGCCTAAGACAGCGGACGTAAGGAAGTATAATATGTATAGAATTGAACGTGTAATGTAATCGCAAATAGAATCAGGAATACCTTAGACTTCTGTCAACCAAAGGAGCAGGCAGGATTCTGTAAAGGCTACTCAACAATAGACCATATTCACACTATCAATCAGGTGATACAGAAATGTGCGGAATATAACCAACCCTTATATATAGCCTTCATTGATTACGAAAAAGCATTTGATCCAGTCGAAACCTCAGCAGTCATGAAGGCACTACGGAATCAGGGTGTAGATGAGCCATATGTAAAGATACTGGAAAATATCTATAGCGGTTCCACAGCCACCGTAGTCTTCCACAAAGAAAGCAACAAAATCCCAATAAAGAAAGGCGTCAGACAGGGAGACACGATCTCTCCAATGCTATTCACAGCATGTTTACAGGAGGTATTCAGAGACCTGGAGTGGGAAGAATTGGGGATAAAAGTTGATGGAGGAATACCTTAGCAACTTGCGATTCGCTGATGATATTGCCTTGCTTAGTAACTCAGGAGACCAATTGCAATGCATGCTCACTGACCTGGAGAGGCAATGCAGAAGGGTGGGTCTGAAAATTAATCTGCGGAAAACTAAAGTAATGTTTAACAGTCTGGGAAGAGAACAGCAGTTTACGATAGGTAGCGAGGCACTGGAAGTGGTAAGGGAATACATCTACTTAGGGCAGGTAGTGACCACGGATCCGGATCATGAGAGTGAAATAACCAGAAGAATAAGAATGGGCTTGGGTGCGTTTGGCAGGCATTCTCAAATTATGAACAGCAGGTTGCCACTATCCATCAAGAGGAAAGTGTATAACAGCTCTGTGTTACCAGTACTCACGTATGGGGCAGAAACCTGGAGGCTTACGAAAAGGGTTCTGCTGAAATTGAGGACGACGCAACGAGCTATGGACAGAAGAATGATGGGTGTAACGTTAAGGGATAAGAAAAGAGCAGATTGGGTGAGGGAACAAACGCAGGGTAAATGACATCTTAGTTGAAATCAAGAAAAAGAAATGGGCATGGGCCGGACATGTAATGAGGAGGGAAAATAACCGATGGTCATAAAGGGTTACGGACTGGATTCCAAGGGAAGGGAAGCCTAGTAGGGGGCGGCAGAAAGTTACGTGGGCGGATGACATTAAGACGTTTGCAGGGACAACATGAGCACAATTAGTACATGACCGGGGTTGTTGGAGAAGTATGGGAGAGGCCTGTGCCCTGCAGTGGGCGTAACTAGGCTGATGGTGATGACCTGGGTACTATAAAATTAACCCTTGCACGCTGATGGGCGCTGCGCGATGGAAATATTATTGTACATTGAATGTGTGCAAATCAAGGCGAAAAGTATAAATGCAATACGCAACCGGCAGACACAGCAGTTACACAAACAACGTTTACTTGCATTCTTCTTATCCTTCCTATTGAACAAACAGCTGCTTAAAAAGCCGGGCTGTATATGGGGTGGCGCTTGTCTAGTTCTAAGTTAGGACTCGTTCGTTTTCTTGCTGAGTGAAGTAGCTAGTGAAGTACCGCGCATTTTATATACACAACAAATGCTTCACTCATTGCTTATGCAGTGCTTTCCTGTCGAACGTTGTCAAGCAATAATATGTTTTTCAACTTTATACAAGCAAGGAGGCAGCCATGTATTGCTACAGTAACAGGTTTCATTTTTCGTTTTTTGTGCAAAACGCAGAAAGTCAACACTGGTGCCACTTCTAACAGTTACCCTTATTTATTTGCGTCTGTAGTCATGGGCTGGCGTTCTTTAAGAAATCACGCATCTGTTGAAAATTCCGGATATATTTTGAGCGCCAGAGCCGTCGTGTATTCTCTTATGTGAAGGCGTGAAATATCCTGCGATGAAAAAAAAGGCCTTGTATTAAGCTACTCTATGTTAATCACCTTGTTTTCGTAACACCTCTTAGTGTGTTAGTAAATTCAGCTGGTAACAATTGCGCTAGTACGATTTAGTAGATATCAAAGGTCGTAACCATTACAAACGCACCACAGTTGCCGACTTAAGCATGAAATAGTCGTTACTATTGAAGCTGCGTTATGTTAGCATTCGAGTACTCGTGATTTGATATCTGCCATCCACTGGTATAATTTCGTGTTTCTATTTTTAGGTTACATAAGTGAAATTTGTATAACAATCAGCGTTTTTATTTTCGTCTTTCGTATACGCGACATAACGAAAAAGGTGGCAAGAGAAAACGTTGCTTCGTCGCAGCTGGACTGAGCTCCTGCCACTCGTACACAGGCACTATGCAGCAAAATAGATAGGCATGAAATGAGCATAAAGAGAATTATTTTTCTTCTTTTGCAGTTTTAAAAGTACACAGAATATGTGTGTAACATAATATGAAACATTTACGCAATAAATACACAAAATACAAAAATAAACTGCTTCGTTACGTGTATTAGCTAATTACCATAAGCACTAATCCAACATTTTAGCACACTGCCATAAGTACTAATCAAACATCTTAGCATCATTAGATCAAGAGGATATATTTACGGTACAAAGTTTTTCTTTAGGCTACACAGAGATCGAATATTTCTTTCCTCGTTAGTGACGATGAGCAAAACGTGAACAAGGTGAATGCAGGAGCCAACGTTTCGACAAGTGGACTTGCCTTCTTCAAGGCGCCTTGAAGAAGACAAGTCCACTTGTCAAACGTTGGCTCCTGCATTCACCTTCTTCACGTTTTGCTCATCGTCTTGAATTTACATCTCCCGCATTCCCCGTCTTTTCTCTGGATTTCTTCGTTAGTGTTAGTATATTTATACTTCGTGCATAGTATGTGTTTATAGTAAGTGTCATTGTGTGTCGAGCCCTTTCTGCACCATAATGTTTGCGAGAGAAGGGAATTTCAAATCGTGGTTTGCGATTTGTGCATGTAAAATGTCTCAATATTATAAACGAAAACGCCTGTATTTATCTTATTTTGTTGTATGCAACATACCATCAAATAAATATAGGTGGTAATTATGCATACAAGGAATAGTAAAATTAAGGAATGCACTTCAGAAAAAGACCAAACAGAAACGGAGATCAAGCCATCCAGCGATATAGTGAACAATGGCTATTTAATGAAGGGCTCTTGGCGACACAGTTTCTGTTCTTTAGTACCTTTCCATTTTGATAAATAACCTTTTCGTGACCCGAGATACAGTGATAACTTCCAGCTGTCTTTATACATAAGAACCAGCTTTCCGCAGCGACGTTAACAAAAAAATACGACTTCATTGTGGCTTAATTATGGCTACATTTTGCTTTCGAAACTGCAGCGACTGCCACATAAAACACCACGGTAGCAATTTTACAAGCGCTATAATGTAATACTGGGATAGAAATACTTGCACAACCCGTGAATGATATTATCAGTTCATGCGCAGAGAACCTCTTTTAAAGCAGCTTGAATGGTACTATTACGTAACGATAAGTTCTCCGACTGAATTCCGGCACAGGCGAATGTTTATTTGCCATTGCCGTTCAGCAGCCAACCTAAATCCTGATCGCAATATTGAAGGATCACACAACAAGACATTAATAATAAAATATTATTAGGCTTTAGTAATATTAGTTTTTTATTATTGCCTGTCGCTTAATAATGAACCTATAAAACCGAATCAAGGTACAGCAATGTCTACTTAAGGCGTCGGTTATTTTTATGAAAAGTGTGAATGCGTGCAAATTGACCTGCACTGAGGTATATTGATTCATGTGGAAGGCGTATAAATAGTTTTTTGTCTATTTAGGCTGTCTTTTCCTCGACATGTACAAGGAGCAGCTAAATAAACAAATTTACCGGAAGCAGCCGCGATGGTTTCGCCTTGCTATGCAACAACTTGAGAAGCTGAGGCACGTTTTGCTGCTGCACTTTTTGGTTGTAGGGGCAATGAGTTGTATCGCATGACACAGGGTAATTTTTGATTGCGTCCTTTGGCATCGCTGCGTTCATTTAGGCCGCAATGTTCATTTTACGACCCGATCTTTACGCACCACTGCAGCTTCCGGTTAAGCGGAAGGAACTTCCGCTTTTGCCGTGGCAAAATAATCGATCCTAGGCCGACCGTACTCGATCCCTGGTTCTGCATCAGCTTAGGCGGAAGAAAGGGCTGGTTTCCTGCTGTTCTTCTGCTTCTGCCGTAAACGCATTCCTTGGGTCGGAGTAACACAGCCCTCAAAAGCCCAGCACACCACACACAAACGGGCAGCACGACACTACATATCTGTTGATTTCCCGTTTGTTCAAGCACGGAATACTTAGAATTGTAATTTGCGAAGGATTTCCGCGTTTATGCGGTTGTGCGCGCTGATTTCGTAAAAATTAAGGTTATGCCAGTTCTGTACACGGGTAGAGCGCGCCGCCGGGGGCGCTACTGGTGCCGGCCTTGCGAAGTGAGCGCGCGAAGGAGGCAGCCCTCAACCATAGATTTATGCGTCGCTATTGTGCGTCTCCCATTAATTCACCTTTTTGTAGTGAAATAAGCAACATTCATCACATACATCTGGCAGCCGACGCTTCATGGTGTGCCATAAAGCAATTGTATTGAGAAGGGGTGCGCAAATACCTATGAAACCTCGCCAGCAATGTGGCTCTACTCGTGACCCGCGAGGCCTCGTGTGCGGAAACGACGCCAACAATGGATCGCTGCCGCTGGGCGGGAAACTAATTGTTCTGAAACTTTATTTATTTCACCTTGGTTTTTGTGGCGTTCGGTAGTGTTTACACAGGTAAGCAACATAGCCGATCACGGCGTACGCATATTTTGGTTTATTTTGGTTCGTGTGTTGCGCTAGCTAGGATGCACGGCTGCACGAGTGCAGAGTGTTGTTTGTTAAAGCTGCTGCGGCTCGGACGTGCCGACTTCGTTGATATTTTACGGCCCGTTAAATCGTTCCATCAGCTCTGACGCAGTTATTCTTTTCTAATATATTTTATGCGTTCTTTCGCGAATGTTGAACTGTTACTCCACGTTGCTCCACGCAGAAATGATGTTGATTTTTTTCTTAAAGTACGAGGTTTTCACCTCGCCACGGTTGTATTGAAGTTAAATCATGCAATGTTTATCAGAATGATTACCGCTCAGGGCTGTTGTAGAAGGTAGATTGTTTTTCACCCGAGGACATGTTTGATAGTGTGGCTACTTGGAAATTGTTTTCGAAAAGACTTATCTCAGAGTGAGGATTGCAGTTAGTTGCTGCATATGTTATTGGTGTTTGGTTTATTGCGGAAAATGTGCGCCATGTTTGCAAACTCGTGAAGTGCTGCCGCTCTCCAAGCACAATTACCGCGCGCAGTGTTTTGTCGGTTTCACGGCTGAGTGCTGTGTCCGGGGTGCCTTTTTAATCGTTTTAGATTTCTTTAGTGTATATGTCCCTTGTTTCGTGTGTCCGTATCGTGCTTTTTTAACATTCTTTCTCGTAACAGACGCCTGTGCCGTGCTTGACGGTGGTCCTTCTAAACCCCTATCGCGATAACGAAAACAATTTTCATTTAGGCACTAGGTTCTAATTCATAGCCTACAGTATCGTCTTTGATGAGCTCTAGTTATATTTATTTGAGAATATTATGGAAAGCGATTCCTAATTGAATGAAGAGGCAGTGTAGCTAATATGTATTTACTCAAATTTACATTCTAGTTTTATTTTATTTTTTTTGCTGATGTACTTTTCCTGGTCACAGAAAAGTTACCTTATTTTCCTTGATGTGGAACTGCGCTTGTGCATTACGTATTTAAGTCACACTGAATAGGCCAATTCTTGTTGTGCACGGTGGTCTTGCGGCTGCGTTATCCACCGATAGGTACTACTGAGCAGTTAATGTGCTGCGTTGTTAACAGTCTCATCATGTCCTAACGTAGTGGAACACATTAAAGGTCTGGAACAGCCCGTAATATCTGTCTCGTGTTCACGACAGTAAACAAAAAAATCCGAGTAGTCCAACCGCCAGATAATCAACGAGAGCGCACATATTTTCTTGCTCTGGGCTGCAGTCACTACAAGCAGACAGTTGGAGAGGACAAGATCTTTTGGAGGACACGGTTGGGAAGGAATCGCTGCAGTTTGATGTGAACATTGAGACGTCATCGAAGTAGACCACACAGTTTTGCCACTTCAAGCCTGTCAACGAAGCATTCATAACGCGCCAAATTGAACGCTGCATGTACGGAGGAAATACCGAATTACATGACCATGACTTTATTCCGCACTGTTACAGGCCAAACAAATTAAGAAAGAGTAATACAGTTGATAACTGGACTAATACGGTTCATAACTGGACGAGGTGGCACAGATACATTCGTATCAGTTTCGCGACAAGACGGAACAGAACCTAACAGAAAGCTCTAGCTCAGACCCAACTCCAACGCGGCCTATTCAAATACATGTGAAATGTTGAAACGCTTTTTGGAGATCACTCCTGGCCCAGTTTTAATGAAAGTTATTGCATTTGAAGGAAAAGGTCGAATTCTGGTGATTGCTGGCTGTGGCATTTCAATTAAGGGCCTGAAAATGGTTAACAAATTTTTAAAACTTTGAAAGTTAAAAAACATAGAAGCACGAAGTTTACAAATAAATAGCTCTGCATCAAGAAGAGATATTGCGGTTCGTTCTGTAAACGGCATCCATCAGACCATTCAACGCAGACAAATTCTATATGTCAATTTATTTTTTACGTGAATTTGTACGTTGTGTACAAGGGTTCTGCAGAAGCTGTATTTCCATATTATTAATTTGTTTTGTCATTCATGCGTAACCCATCAATTTGTCTGCTTTTCATGTACTATTATATGCCACTCAGAGAATTATGCTATTATTTTTTATTGCTGAGCTACAGTGTTGTAAACGTGATAGCTTCGTTCTCACAAAATTTGCAATTTTGCCAAGTTTAATAAAAAATGGGCGACATACATAAAAAAATTCTAGACAGACAGTCACTAGATATTAAGTTTCTTTTTGAAATGCATTAAACCTCGTCAAACTTGGTGTAGTGGTTGTTGACAAAAACGATTCCTCCTTTTAAACCTATTCATATAGGAGCGCTCAATCTAAAGCTTCCTTTTAAGAATGAAAACAGACGAGCGCAGTCTCTTCACTTTCTTACCTTGTGTCTAGTCTTGTCGAAGAGGTAGTACCAATGAACGAGAATGAGTATGAAGAGGTGTTCTGGCGTGATAAAGGCACGCTTGGTCAGTTCCACTCAGTGGATTGACTTTTACTATAGCAGGCTGGACGGAGGTAAACAATAGTTCAGCCGGAATGACGTGTTTGTAGAACGAAATTTCTAGAACAATTGTAGAAAGATTTGGGGGAAGATCACCCTGTAAAATTTCCAAATTGCACTTAGACTGTTGAAACGCTTTTTCGAACACCAGATTAAATTCTATAATTGCTCCTTGAGGTAACAAACTCGACAGTTCTGTATAAAACCTTGCGCACGTACGCAGAAAACCATCCATGGTTGGCACTGACCACTGAAGGTATCTTATTGAGCTTTCAAGTGTTTGCAGTTGAGCGTGAACTGTCAGCCATCCAGCTTTCTAGAACGTAGGTGCCAGCGTAACAGCTGCTCTGCTGGGCCGAGCACTGAGGCGTTGAGCACGAAGCGCTATCGGTGTCAAAAATTTCCTGGGACGCCTGCAAAAGCTACTTTTCCAAAAAAAAATCTGGGAGGTCAATACAAGGAGCTTGGCGAATCCGTGAAGGGAGATGGCGTCGAAATGTGCCACCGCGTGACCACTAAAGGCGGCTCTCGCCCCCGTATTGTTGTGCAGTTCAAGAGCGGCTCGAAGCGCGACGCTGTGTTAGAGGAGGCGAAGAAGATTGCGTTTGAAGTCAGCTGATGTTGGTTGCCCAGAAAAGACTTTTCTCTACGTAAATGAACACCTACTCCCGCAGTTAGGAAAGTTACTTGGACAAACTGTTGCTCGCAAGGAGGAAGCAGAATGGAGATTTGCCTGGCCAAAGGGCGGCAAAGTTTTTGCGCGGAAGGATGAGAAGTTGCGGGTGCTTCAGATAACAAATGAAAGCGATCTGGAAAAGATGGCCTATACTCGTTGAGTTTCATATAAAAACAAAAAAGTGCCTATATGGCTGCAGGTTGCCAAATGGCACATGAGTTTTCTATCGTTATCCGGAAAAAATTGCCACATTTGTTTCCTTCATGTAAATGCACAATAAGCCAGAAACAAGGCAGACGTAACGATATTCCTGAAATCGTTTGAATTTTTCTTCGACGTCATCTTCATTACCAAATCCTGGTATCGCCACGAGTCTGAAGTTCTTAGTTTAGCTAGTTGTGCTACCTATTTCTAGTACAGGGGCGATAAGATGGGTGGTGGGGTTCAGCTCTTAGTAAAGAATGTGTTTGAGTGTGAAATTGTTGAGGCTTTTTCTATTAATACTGACGATTACGAGATTTTCACTGTGAAATCTAGTCTGGAATTTTTTCTGTGACATACCGCCCTCCTAAATTCAACGCGTTAACCTTTCTTATGGTTGTGAGCACGTTCGTGTCGTATGCCAATGAAAATGATTACGACCTTACTATCGGCGGTGATGTAAATATTGACAGGCTAACTTCCAGCCCCCAACGCCTTGACCTTCGTGATATCTTGGAATCTAACGCATTTACAAATGTTAAAAACGAAACTACTCGATTCCATGCACATTGATTTTGCATAATAATAATAATAAGGTTACAAATGGGGGGGATTATACATACATGCAGAGGGAGGTCCATAGTCAACAGACTATACAGGGCACCTCCCTTTACAAATGAGTAGGATATATAAATACAAAGCAGCTATATGAAAACGCAAAAGACACCATATTAAGTTAGTCACTAGCTTACGCTGTGAAATATTTAACGACACAAAGCACTTATTAATAAAGGGATAACGATCAAATTGTTATATTGAGTGCAAAAATTTACGAAGGTTTGATTTGAATGTGTAAAAATGAGAGGATATCTTAATAAGACACGGTAATGAGTTCCAAAGTAGTGTGGCTGAAAAATTAGTAGTAAATTTACCATAATTAGTTCTAGGTTTTGGTAGTAAATAGCTGTTGGTACAAGCGAAACGGGTAGACGTGGAATATGGATACTGGCTAATAGTAAATATAGGGAATGGGAGCTTTCCGTTAACAGATTTATAAACAAGTATTCCAAGTGAGTATTTATTTAGTTTCTGTAACGATAAAATGACGTTAGATCTGAGCAAAGGAGATGCTTCCGATGTGTAGCTGCTACGTGTAATGATGCGAATTGCTTGATTTTGGGTATGCTGTAGTGGAGATAAATGTGTGGGATACCTGTTTCCCACACACTGATGCACGCTCATTGACGGCTTTATAACAAATAGGGCAATTGCGCCTATTTCTTGTGGTTTCCTTAAAACGCATATTGTTGATCATCTGCCTATATACATAATTTTAAGCCCAAATAAACTTCAATTTAGGGATGCAAAGTCATCGCCCCGCAATTGCGTTGCATATGCGCAAGCACTATTGATATGTATACTGCACGTATATCCAATATAAAATGGGACGCCGTCTTCTGTGAAAACGATGCAGACACAGCATATAATGTATTTATTGAAACTTTTATAAAAGCCAATAACAAGCGCTTTCTATCCAAACAAAAAAAAGTGGCCACGAAAGGCAAGAAAGCCTTGTATTACTTCAGAATGCCTTAAATATATAAAATGAAAAAATGCACTTCACGGGCGCTTTTTAATATCTAGGGACAAAGAACACTTTAAGACGTTTAGAGAACACAGGATTACTGCAAATTCTCTCTTAAGGAAAAGAAAACTTCAATATTTTAGAAACCTCCTTGACCTTGAAGAAAGCAACGCATTTGAAGTCATCTGAAAAAAGTTAAACATTTTGCTTAATCTCTGCTCGGACTGCAGCACATTCCCGATGAAACTTACCGTGAACAACCAGGTCCTCACTGGGGCCGACCTTGCCGAAGCTTTTAATAAATACTTTACCTCCATGAGAGAGAGAGCTTACATGAAAATAATTTCACCCGTTTCATGGGCACGCAAATAAGCGAAAGTGCATTTCTGTTTCCGGTAACTACACAGGAGGCTGCGGCTCATTTCAGGTCCCTAAAGAACAGCAGTTGTTGTCACCCTGACTGCCTAGAAATTCGGCCAATTAATCTTGTTATTTATATTGTTCCTGTCTTAAAATATACCCTGAACTTAATGTTCTCATTAGGCACTTTTCCTAGTCGTCTTCAGATAGCCAATGTTTCTGTTATTTTCAAGGGTGGGAACAATAACATATCAAATTTAAAGACCCATTTCCATACCGCCAGTTTTTTTTCTAAGGTAATTAAAAACTAATTCATTAACTGATGTTTCACTCTTAACCGAGCACCACATTATGGCGAATTTTTCTCTCGGTTTCCCAAAGCAGCGTCCATGCGGAACTGCACTACTAACGCTAAAAGAAATCATACTAGATGCATTCGAAAAGGAAACAGATGCAATTGTAATTATCGTCGACTTCTCAAAAGCCTTCTATAGAATTAACCATATTACACTAATTAAAAAACTAGACCAGAATGGTTTCCCAGGTAACTTTTTAAATGTCATAAAATCACACTTGGAATACCGACAGCAAAAAGTTGTAATTAATGGCTATGCGCGTAGTTTTGAAGAATCATCAAATGGCGTGCCCCAAGGCCGCATCCTTGGTCGGCTACTTTTCAATATCTATGTAAATGACTTGGTGAACATCGATAATAGCACAACCTTTATTGTTTATGCAAATGATACAAGCTTCACTTTTAAGGACTGCGATTTGCATAAATTTGTAGATAAAGCGAACAGAGTTTTGGAATTACAGAACACATGGAGCATAAGCAATTTGTTAATTATAAACACCTCTAAAACAAAATCATTACTCTTTCGTTCAAAAATTATCCCAGAAAACGCAATGTCACCTTAACGATTGGACGAGAAACAATTCAAATTGCACCTGTAGTAAAAATCCTTGGAATGATCTTTCACGAAAATATGCTACAGAACAATCTGGCTGAGCTTGTTCACATTCAACTTTCTTGTATCGTAGGTGTCGTCTCACGTATGAGTGTTCTTTTGCCGCAAAGAATTAAAGATTTATTATATGTTTATCTATCTTTATCTCCACTAAGTTATTGCTATCTAGTATGGGACCCCACAACTGAAAAGAACTTAGGCAGAATATACAGACTACAGGCAAAAGCTCTGCGTATACTTACAGGTGCTCCACGCGATGCACACTTTAAACCCATCTTCGAAGCCCTAAATTTACGACCAATGCCTAACATTTACAATTCGAGTTTACGTAAGCGATATCGTACTTGTCGAAAAAATCATGATCCTTTCTTATGAACTTAGCGCATTCAATGCCACGCACTTGCCCATGTAGCACGCGAGCCACTGATGATTGGAAAACCCCTTACACACGTACCAACTATGGTTGCCAAATAATGAAGCATTTACTGCCGCTAATATTAAACAGGTTTTACATAATAAATGAATGATACCGTTCTTTTTCTCCAAACATCCCTTTTTTTATAAGCGTTTACAATAGAACCAATACAATACTCAAAGACATGTTTTGCCATTGTATATACTCATGATTTCATGTTGTTGTTTGCTATGTGTTAAATGGTGGGAAAGCCTTCGTGAAGCCTTTATGGTTTTTGCTTTAACCCACAGCATCACTGTTGTGACTGTTCTATTGTCTCCTGTAGTGCTGAAATAAACTGACTTGATTTCATTTCATTTGAGTCCAGCAGCATTCGCAAACGCTTTGTCTCGAACTCTGCTTTGCAGGAATTTCAAAGTGCAATTCTCTAGGTGTAGTTGTACATCATCGCCAATGTGTTTTGGCACGGGGGATACCTTTTTGTATTGTCAAGATTACTGCAAATATTATTGCTGTTTTTTCGTATGGGCTGAAAACACATATGCATACACACCTTTTCCGTATGGTTCGCCATATACGAATGTTTCCGATCACCTTTAACGAATTAATAGTTGTAAATATCATGCCTGAGGCTTTCGCCTTACAATAGTGAGTGTCTAACTGTAATAATAATAGATAGTTATGGAAAACACAAGATCAGAACCATTGACTCACCCTGTGTCGATTAATGCAACAATGTGAATAGCAAGACGACATTAGAAATGTGGAAAGAGCTGCTGAGACCGATACTATATGCGCAAGTAAACAAGGAAACGGTGTCATAAGGTGTCACCACGATTGGGCTGGTGCATCAGGAATGAAGTGCACGAAGTTCCAATATAGCACTGGTCACGCTAGAGACGCGGGCAATACAGGGGCGGCACAACATCAAATGCAACGCTAACGCATGCACGGCAGCGTTGACGGTATAAACGCAGCTCCAAGTTTGTGGAAGGTGCGGCAAAGAGCCGAGTCGCGCACAGTCGCATGTACACACGGTTCACAATGGGAGGGGCGCCGGTCAGAAGAGGGCGCGGAGCCCCTGGCATCGTGGCTTCGGGCTTCGCAGAAATGTGCGGACGCTATTTGGTGACGCCTCCTGGCAAATGCGACGTTGAGAGAGAAGCACGCTTTTTTGTTGTTGTAATGGCTGCATTTACCATGGACGTGGTGCGCACAATGCGAGGCTACACTGGGTAGAGTTGGCTGACACTGACAGTCACGGACGTATTCCGTCCAACTGGGCAAAGTGAAGCTCCTGCTTTTTTTGTTTACTGTCGTTGCGCCGCCGTTATGCAAACTTGTGCGGCATAGCAATTCAAAGAGCTGGCTGAGAAAGCACACACTGTTTGGTGGGTCGGCGGCGGGCTGCGCCATGCTAGCTGCGTACGAAAATTTTACCAGAAAGCAAAGCGAAGCACGAAAAACAGTGCTAAGGGCAGCTTTTCGTACTAACGTGGTTAGAGGTGCGGCCAAATCGGTATAGTTTGCTTATCTTTATGTAAACTAATGAAGTTGTTCACTGCTCAATCAAGCATACTTAGAAGTCAGCACCAGTTTTGTTCATTTTTCCTTTCTTAGTCCAGTCCTTGAGCTGTTTAGCGTACTTTGTTGGCATGGCTATAATGCCATTCAAAAATTAATAGAACGCGTCTTCGCCACGTTTATGGCGTCTTTACTATGACACGTTTTTAAATTTGTTCAGTGCGAAGAGACATACGATGCGATGAAGACGTTCGAGTTCTTACGCACGCTGACGTGCTTACATAGTTATTCAAACTTCATGAAATTTCTTTCGATAATAAAAGAAGTACTAACAACAGATACAGTAAAACGTATTATGAACCAAAAAGTGGGCATTTTTTATTCACACTACATAATCAAAAATAATACATTCTCACGACTCATACGAATTTTGGGAATGTCTCTTGAAGTGACACAGGCGGTGAGTGTCTGCTGTCGGCCATCTGAAGGCTGGATGCACAGAATAGAACACGCAGGAAGGCAAAACGTAACTAGCGAGGTTGCGTCCTGTACGTCATGGACACTCCGAAAGCTCAGTGCCCCAGTTTAGGACGTAGAGCTCCCGGTTTCAAAAACACGAGGATAGTTTGGTAGACTGCATTCTGCTGTCGCAATCGCCTTATTCCGGCGGATTTCTCTCCACGACGGCGTCGCATCTCCTCTCAAGGGTGGCGCCACAAACACACCGTTGCTAATACTTTCTTTTTTTGCTTTAGGATTGCATACCTTTCTCTGTCTATTTCACCGGACCTTTTCAGCCAATGCAAAAGGCCCACGCTTTCAAGCAACTCAGCTGGGGAAAGCTGGGCTGCCTTCATCTCGGAATGTCAAGTCACTCCGGCGCACGTCGGTTCACTTGAGAGCTTTGGGGTGTCTAATGGATCCAAAGCGGCAGGCGCTGGTGGCGACATGTATAGTTTCGGCGCCACCTGATTTGACACGGTTGCGGGGTGCCTTCGTTGCCTAATTCTGCTGCATGTGTCTTGTCGAGATGCTGATTGCTTGCTTGATGTCACAATTCCCCCCGTTTTTATTTATATTCCTACATGTTCTTGAATGAAGCAGACGATACGGTTTCAGAAAAAGAAATATTCCAGTCTCATGCACTGCGGTAATCAATGTTATGGAAAGTATTTTACACGAAGCTGGCTATGCAAAACTGCTTCGGGTTCTGCGAAGCGCTGTCAGATGAAGCAGTGTGTTTGCGGAAATACGCCAATCACGTGTGCGACGACCGCACTAAGGCGACGACAGCGACGATGTCACGACGGCGGCAACGGCGTGGGAACTAATTTTTTCTTTAACGCAAGCGACGAGCTGGCCAGTCGTCTCAAACAACTTGTTGGTATTGACACATTAAAATGTTTGTCAGTTGTATGCTTTTCTTACGGGTTTCATTACAGAAACAGAAATACAGAAGAGCTTGATGACTACAGGAGCGATATTTTTGCAAGGAGGCCATTGTCTGCTACCAAACTGCTACTAAACACTGCGAGAAAATAACAACCGTGTCATCACGCTTATTAAAACTGCCACACCGTTAAGAAAATGCCTCTTAACATTCGTCACAATTTCCCAGAACTTCCTAGTGAATTTATTGACATTTTGACAGCTTACGTTTACATCTCACTGTTACAATAGCAAAACTTGTTTGCACAATGGCAAAAGACAGTCTCCTTACTTTTTTCTGAAGAACGTTTTCTACAACATGTTTGTAAATTTAAATTACTTTTTGTAAAGTTATTCCTTAAAGGTTGTCTTTAGAAATTGAAGTTACTTTTTAATAATTCTAGTTTCCATTAGGACGTAAAAAAATTTTCAATTTAAAAGAAATAGTCACACTTTATACTTTTTTCGGAACACACATTTCAATATAATGCAACTAACACTAGTATTTTGCCCGAAAGCCGGTTTGCAATGGGACCCGATTGGTCAGTCACTAATTTTTGTAAGGCCATTTCTAGGAAACATAAGGTCTCACTTGAAATAGTTTTCCTAAATCATTGTCAGCTGATGTGGAATGATAAATAACTTCCCTAACAGGCAACTTCTCACACATCTTAATGCTGCTTCCAAACACACTTCATGGTTGTTCCACTACTGCTTTCTTTGTATACATGAATATGTTTCAAGTCCATGTTCTGAGGCAATGTTATTGTTATTGTTAGGCACGAAATGTTATTAATATGCCTAAACAAATATGTTAGTGAACTGTCAATCAAACTAAAATGTTTAAAATTACAACTGGACTGGCTGAGCCTGCGGTGATGTCAGCACCGTTCAAGAAAATTAGCGTATTCTACATGGAAGAAACGATCTGATGATAGCGGAGTACTATGCAGGCCATGCACTCAATTGATCATTTGCACCGCTTTAGCATAGCCTTACCACGTACTGATACAAGGGCACCAACAAGCTTTGTAAGGACGTAAGCAGGAGCGTACACCCTGCGATATAAATTGTACGCCCTCATCTGGCACATGTCTGCACAGTAGTGTTATGGTCTACGTCATGAAGAATACGAGCGAAAACTCACTACCACAAAGAGCAGGAACTTTGCCCCTAAAGCAATCAAACAGCTGCAAAATACAGCTCCTGTGGAGTGATGACCTGAGAAACTGCACAGGTCTAACACCGAAAAGAGCTGAACTGGTTTCAAGTGCCGGCTTTGCGTTAACTTATTCTGTAAGAGTAGATGTGAAATTACTCTTGCTGTATTAAAACATAGCGCATTTTCTTTCTTTTTTTTTGTCCTCCTGCTGACGGCTGTTCCACTGTAAAGGGCACTAGCAGGACGTTACGTCAAGGCGAAGGTAAAGTAACTATAAATGTAAATTGATGTGCTTCACCCGATTGTTTCTTGTTGCGAGAAAACAGGTAAAAAGTGATACACACTCATATTATTCAGGGCGTTCGCTTCATAATACGACGACAAGGTTCTGCACTCCCATAATTTATTCTGCTATCTTCCACAATTGCGGCATTCCGTGGTTTCAAGAGCCAGGAGAAAGAAGGCTATACATTTGACGTGCTTTGGGTGCCCATATCTGCCACGATTCGCACACTTGGTTTAATGTAAAGGTGATACTATGGGACAAGAACAGCTTTCAGGATTGTCGCACGCTGACCGCCATGAAGCAACTTTCTGTTTACGAAAGCGCCAAGCGTTAAAAGGTCACTAGAGGATCTTTGGCTTGTTGACGTCAGAGCGTTCGGAGTTGCAGAGCGCCCTAATGAACTAGGCGATTATGTTCCCAGAGAGAGAGGTTGTTTAGAGGAATTTCCGCTATTTGCTGCAACCCATTAGGCAGCACATCTAAGCGCCCCATGTTCAGAGCACTCGATTTCTGTCAGCCTAACAAAAAGCGCGCCACTAGAGTGTTTGAAAGCTCCCTGCCGTATTTACCACGAGCCTGTGTGCCGTGCACGCCTGCAGCAAGGAGATATCGCATTAGGTTTCAAACGCTTATCTAAACATAGTCTTCTCTAATGAAGCAGCAGGATTTTTGCGGTATTCTATTAGAAAGTCTCTATGGTCCATAAAAGCCCATCTAATAATACGCGTGCCCACGTAGTACATGCAAAGCTATGATTTTGCATTCTGCATTCTCTGTCAGAGGCTCCATCAGGTGCATTCCTTGAGTACACACCACAGGTCGCATACATGTTTTACCAATGCCTTGACTATGTTTGGCGTATGCGATATAGTTCCCATCGTTTGTTTCGTTTCCCAGGAAAATCACACGCGAATGTATAAATCGCCAAAAATTGTGCATTAGCAAACGACGATAATTATCGATAAAACGAATAGGTTAACGCTTTTAGAAAGCTACTTGCGTTAATAGAGGAACCATCCACTGGGATGCGTATGCATGTTGCAGGAAAATGTTAATAAAAGGTATGTTGTTTCGTCGCGTAGTTACGGCAGAGAACATAGCTGTCAATGAATAAGTCTTCTGTGGTAGTATAGGGGGCTATATCGTATAAGCTGAATCGTCATATGCGTGCTGTCGCCACCGGCACGAACGCCGGCATGGAATGCGACCGCCATCCTGCTCTTCCGTCGGTGCATCACTCTCCCGCAGCCACCACAGAGGGAGAGCTTGGTAAGAGAACGGGAGAGCTGTCATTTTAGAGCACTCCTCAACACCATCTAGATAAGGCCGCTAAGCTTTCGCGTGACAGCACGTCTGCCTTAAAGTGCTGGTCCGCGTTCAGCGACAAAAAGGCCCTGTGCGTTATTGATGCAGGTCAGCGGTGAAGGTCCGACCACCGTCGACCACCAAACATGAAGGCGAGCGAAACAGGCAAAGGCAGCTATTTGCTTTAATATCACCGTCGGATAACGATACAAACGCGAATAGCTTTCTTTGTCGCTTTCGCCCGTTTTCAAGGAGATCACTGGGCAGACTTTTGAGGGCGATTCAAACGCGTCAATGTAAAAGACCCGTGCTCTCGAGCAACGTAATTGTGGATTATGTTCATCACTGAACGCCAACTATTCACTGTATGAAACACCTATGCTCTCGCGCAAGAACACAGGCAGGTCTGTGTTTCTAAAGATATCATATAGGTGCAGTAATTTTGTGTGTTCGGGAAATACAGCCATCTTCTTCTTCTGCTGGCTTGTCCCCATGTGGCGATTTTTTTAGGAAAGCGTGGCACTCTTCCTCCACGTCGGCGCTCTTGCGGCCGTTTCATATTGAGTGCCGCAAGCCACCAACGAACACACCAATTCTGAAATCCCCCCCCCCCCCGACGAAGATAACTGCAGTGGGAGGCGATTAGTAGTCAGTCCGAGCCTCAAGTGCGACTGAGCCTTACTGGGCGAGCACGACTGGTTGCGGCGGACGCGGCGGCCGATTACTAAGAGCCCCAACAGCATCACTCCTTTCACTTTGTAATGAAGTGTCTTTCTTCTTCGCATCGCTGGCAAATCAACCATATAACGAGTGTGCTGAAATATAACGCCACCAAAAATAGCGCCCTAGATGTGCTAGTTTACTGCTGTTGCCGCTACGGCATTACGCAATGAAACGACAAATACTACCTAAATATCCTGACCATCCAAGAGTAAGACTTCTTCAAGCACCTAATTCATTTGATCAAGTAAATAGGTTCCTAGAAGTGCTCCGCCTTTCGCTTACATTGACCAGCTTCGTCGATAGATTTTGCTTAATGTTTTTATTCAGAATGAGGATACTTTCACATCTGATCCAGACATGCGTAGCGAACGAGCGTCGCAGTCTTCTGGCATAGAACTTTCGACAACCATCTTTAGGGTAACAGCTGGTCGGCAGATGCGATGCGTCTTATGAAGAGCAGTGCAGCTTTGCCTGCCGTAGCGGAGTATCGGATTCCATTGTCTTTTCAGTGTACGTCCGGGCTCGGCGCTCATACCTCTGTTTGAGATGGTGGTCTCCCAGATGGCAGGGATATCACTCGCTACTCACCATCTAGCTTGATTAGTCGGGTGTAATGTATGTAATGTTAACAAATTATAATGCAAACGGCCAGCATCTTTCGCGCTAGCAGAGTTTCCAAAGGCCTGTGCTGTCAGTACGACAAATGTATGCTTTCCGAATATTCCGCTGGAAGCGCGAGCACAGCACTTGTCCTCATTGGTGAGATCGTTAATAGAGAAATCGTGTGAGGGTGTTTTTCACGTGAATAGGATGATTAAATAAATATATGAAGATGTCAAATACACGAAGAAATACGCATAAGTTAAAGATTTTGTAAATGTGGTATTTATATGTTTTAAAACTAAATACAATGCTGGAACACTTTATCCTATGCAATGGGCAAGTATCATCCCCTTACAAAAATTTTTAGTAACATTTTATAAACCGTCTTTAGACAAATGTTACTAGAACCTATCGACATTCTATAAACCGTCTTTAGACACCGTAACAACTTCCTAGTAACCTCCTACCGACTATTGGCCACCGATATTGAATTGAAAGTATAGATATAAAATGTCGATAGAATTCTTACCGACTGCTTATTATCTTATGTCGTTAGAAAGTGTCAACTGTGAAGCGACTATTTATTGACCACCTTTATACATTCTAACAACTTGCTAGTAACATCCTGTCGACTATTCGCCACAGATAGTTGACAGGATGTTACTAGGAAGTCATTAGGATGTATAAAGGTGGTTAATAAATAGTCGCTTCATAGTTTTTAGGAAGTACATAAAAATTTTATTCAGAGGTAACTACTTTTGCAATTATGTATTGCAAAAATAAGCTTTGATTATCTCTGAATAAAATTTTTATTTGCTTCCTAAAAACTGTGCTGCGACTACTTATTAACCATCTTTATATATCCTAACGACTTGCTAGTAACATCCTGTCAACTATCTGTCTGTGGCGAATAGTGATTGCCAAGTGGCTAGGTGTGGCATGCAACAGAAGAAGACAGGTTTCCATTTGTGCTTGAACACATCCATTTAATATCCCCAGGCTAGTAAGGAGGACGAGTTCTCCAGCTGCCCTGGAAGTAGGCTGAAATGTTGCGTTGTGTAGTCTAGAAAAGAGAAGAAAAAAGGCAATATATTAGTTTTGCTACAGTGACATTGCAACACACCATGCATCTGTTTCTTAAAAAGGAAGTGCACAAGAGACAAGCTTTCGACCCTGTGAGCTCTAAACATCTCCACTTGTTTTGTGCAAAGTCCTAAAAATGCATGAAATGACTGAATTAGTGCATTAAAGCTGGGAGCGTGAGGATGTGCGTAACACCAACAGATGCATGACACATAAACTCTATCATACCAATTGTCATCTACAAACAAAAGCTGTAAATCAACTTCAGTTTAATGAACTTCGATATTCGTATTGTGACCAGTACATGGAAGTTTCATGTGTGAATTATCTTAGGAAAGGCAAGGTGCCAGTCATAACTGTGCTGCAGCTTTGCTTGGGCACAGGTACATAGAAGAGTTGACTTTTGTGTTGCACTTAAAACCACGAAATGATACAAGCAACATGTAAGCAGTTGAACAGGCATTACGGACGTTCTACAGCAAGATTAGAAAATGCCTTTGCTGTGCAGGCAGACATTGTCAAAATGAGCTTGTTACTAAACATGTTAGCTTTCCACAAGACAGGATATTATATTATCAGTGCATTCATATGACCAGGGCCTCTATCACAAAAATACATATGCCAACAGTAATGACAATTTTCTAGTTATGGTGACAGAGCTTGCATTATAATATGCTATTATAATCAGGTTAATAGCTATATTAGCAGGAAAGAAAGGAGTATGCCCTAAGATAGCACTGAAATTGCCATGAAAGGAGTTTTGTTGAAAACTGCACAAAGAATATTAAGATGCTTCTTTGTGACACACATACCTACTATGGTGTTGACCTTCTTGGAATCCAACGGATCCTTCTGTGGAAGGCATTTGACAGCCGCCCAAAAAAGGACCTCCCTTCAACGTCTTCTATTGAAAAAGGAGCTTTAAGGAGGTCCTCCGCGAAGTGAAAGCCTGAGTTGTTAGCAACCAGGCACAGCCTCTTCAGCATGTCCTTTTCAACGTATACACCGTCACCGATGTTTACCTGTGAAAGAATACAACAACCACAGATTCATTTTATACACGTTTGATCAAGGAATGGTTAGGAAGTAGGGTAAGGTTTGCAAAAACGAAAGTCGCTGCTTCTCGTTGATTCGGTTTAAAGAACAAAGCAGCCTTACGTATACCATACATGCATTGTACTGAGCTGTGTACTTTTACGTAAGACTAGAAAGTATTGGGAACTTCAATGCGAAAGAAAGACATGCATCTGCCTAGAACTAAGCAAATGTGTGCCACCCTTTGACACAGAGTGAGATCTGGTGCTGTTTTAGTGATTAGCAGACATTGAAAGCTTCAAGCCTCATCGAGTATTGGGCCAAGCTGTGCTCGATTAGTGACGCACAAGTGCTCGAGAACTATCAAACAAGATGCAATTGTCTTCAAATACAATTCTGACTTCCCCTTGCAGACATGCAGTTTTCAATTTACTGACTGCACTTGGGTGTAAAGATTTTGTCTGACAGAGTGAATAAACCACATACACAAGCAGCATTTTCATAGTTAGCATAGTCTTTAATAGGTACTGATACCTTCAATTTAGAAAGCCCTGTATATTGGGCCTCATCAAACTAATTTCACAAAAGGTTTGTCAAGGTAGAAGCATAGAACTTTAGTCATTAGAAGACAGGTGAAATGAGTTAATTATTGCAATTATTACTGAAAATTAAATTTTAGACTGCTCATCCCAATGAGAAATTGATGCAAGCAGTTTGTACATGCCACATAAGCATTTAGATATCAAAAATAGGCATTAGAGAAAACCTTCCTTTAGAGGTTATTTAGTACAAGCCGCCATGCCCTCGAGGAGACATAACTTCTTTTTCTGTAGGCAGAAAGATGCTCGAGTATTTTATTGACACATATATGTGCCCATGCATATATGTCATCTCTGTTGTAAACCTTTTTTTCATGTACATGCAAGGTGTGTTTATAACATCTCATTGTGCACAAAATTTACGTAATAATTTAAAGACCGCGATTTTGTAGCGATGGTATTCCTTTTCGCTATTCGTTAGTGGGCTGACCGACGCCCCGGCCCGTGCTACGTACTGCAGCTGCCGGCCGTTAGCGGTGGGCGAGAAGAGTGATATAGAATCGTGGGGTAAGTATCGCTACAAAATCGCAGTCTTTAAATTATTACGCACTGCCGTAACCTACGATTGCAAGAGCTGACATCTCGTTATTAAGATTTGGTTGGTCTGTCTTTCTTAAAGGCCGGCGTCTGATTGAAATGTCTAGATTAAAAATGCACCTCGTTATTGTATTATCGGCCTATATCCGCTCTGCAACATAGAAGACAAATACGCGAAGACACTCAAGAACATAAACAATACACACAGGTTCTCGCGACGCGGACCTCCAAACCGAACTATATACATACAAAAATCTTCATACAAGCTTCTATGTGCTTAAGCGTCAAACATAGCAATCGTGTGTCAACGCGCGAAGCCCATGATACATCGACGCATACATTACACATGTACTATACTTGCGGGAATGCCTATATAGCGAATAACTTCTTGCCAGGAAACTACCGAACGAACACCAACTTTCAATGTGTTTTCATAATTGTGTGCCCATTCAGGCATAGCAATCAAGGCGGGTAGCAGAATGTAAGTACGCTGTAACATCAGAGGAAGCTTTCGTGAAATTGCTTGCTAAATGTGCACAGCAACATGGCTAACATACGATAGGAAAGCGCTTTGCTCTAGCTAGTTACACAATGCTCATTACGTAAATCATAAGCTTCAAGAATGCGCGCAAGCGCCAAACTTGCTTACCTTTCAAGACTTGGCAAACGCTCCTTCGTCTAACAGGTAGAGAGGCACCGACGTTTCTCTGGCGCAAGCACTGTAGAACTTCCGATGAACTCCAGCTCTACAAAAGCACAACCTTTAACAGTCTTCCAAACACTACGATTCGAAGCCCCAGTACCAGACTTTTCACGAGAGCGCGGGCAGGCAGCTTGGCAGAACAAAGGCAGCTCGGACGGGCGCTGTACTAGGGCACTCACTGACGACACTGGTGGATCGCTCGAAACACACGGCGAACTAATGGCGTTACACGAGTCCGGAGGGTTCGGGATGGTTACTGCACACGACAAGGAGCACGTTTTGTCTAGGCACTTCTAAAATATAACTCAAATACCACCTTACTGCAAGGAGCATTCACTACAACCAACGTGGTGTGTCGACCAAACAGATACTGCAGTAGCGCCACTCTGCGGTTTTTTAGAAAAATGTATCTTAAATGAAAAAATTGCGTGTTTTTTTCCTAATGACATTTGATAGAGTCCTTTAATATATTTGTTTGGTCCAAAAGTGTGTACTTTGTACTTTTTGATACGAAGTTTAAGGAAATGTATATATAATAAAAACTAAGCGGATGTTGCCTTCAAGATTCGCAATTGCTTCAGGCGCATGCAGGTTGCAAAAGCACGGCCTTCGAGATCAGACATTGTCACTCAAAGGAAGCCGTAGTGGGAGGCGGAGAGGCATTAGGCCCAAATCGTTGGGTTTACAGTACCTAGGTAGGCTTCCTTATTTATAAAGAACATACGGGGACTTCAGCCGAACCATGAGCGAGCTATACAGACACACGCGGTACGATTCGGTGTCCGATCCGATGTGCGGCGCTGCATGCTACGGCATGAGCGGCGCGTAAGCTCCGCCCACATCCAGCTCCCCAGCTTGAGTTCATATCCACGTCGAGAAACGCTATATAAACAACTGTGCACAACACTGCTTCGCTTTACGCGAACGCTGTCGATAAAATTATGCCCCTGTGAGTGACAGAACACTTCATGACGGCGCGTTGTCCACTGACGGCTCCGCTAAAGCCAGCGATAGGGCCGGTAGGCATAGCTAGGCGGACGTTGCAGCCGACGGCGCTTGCGATCCAGCCCGAGCTCGTCGAAGAGTGCTTATTTTTGCCAAAACAATTAACACTGTACACTTAGGTCGGCCGTAATTAAATACAATTGGTTTACTTGACGCAGTCGTTGCGAAGGGCAAACGTGCAAGCGAAGCGAGCGGCCTCGCTCAGATGGTCGGTGTGTCATGTCTGCTCGCGAAATGCCCTCGCGTCGCGGCTCCCGATCTCACCAGTAGCTTAGTGCTACTGTACAAGGCGCTGGTTTGCATAACAGGCACACGTTCGAGATAATTTTACTGAACTGGTAACTATTTCATGTCAGAAACAAACTGCAGCAGGCAAGGAAAAAGAATAACTGCGAGAAACCGGCCAGCCAGCATCGCCTCCGTGGAGGGAACGTCAGAGAACGTCACATGCCAGCCGCGCTGCCATTGGCTGCGACCAGACGACGGTGCAGTTGTCGGACGCGTCGGACGATGAAAATCTGCCCGGTTTGTCGCACGCCGGACGTCCGATCCGGCGCTTCGGCACGGCAAAACACCTCGATTCGGGCTGCAGTTTCGGCGCGTCGGACGCCGGATCGGACACCGAATCGGACCGTGTGTCTCCCGCTTTAGTTGGCGAACACGAGCCGATCAGCGCGCCGTCCGTGCAGCTCCATCTAGTGCTATGGTGCATGGCCTACGGGCTTCTTTGACACCTACTGAGCACAAATTCATGATCACCGCTCATATACACGCTTCCCATGGCACTAGCTGTCGTGTTTTCGAGAATACGTGCCCTCATCTTGAATTGGTGAGACCATATTTCCTCTTAGCGTCCGGTATTAGAAGCAATTTTTTTCTATGAACATTCTACTATCATCTGTTACTAGGAAGTTGATTAAAAATTAGAAAAACAGTTACTCTGCAAAAAAACATTTTTTTAAAAGCAGCCAGTCTTTGCATATTCATTTATAGTTCAGATGCTGTTATATGTTCATTTTTCACTAAATCATTTTTAACAACTTTCTAGTAACCAGTGTTACTAGAAAGTTGATTGAAAATTGTGGAAATTTACACCTGTCCATGAAACAAGACTGTCTTGCACCAGCCATGTTCACTGAATAATTATAACCTTATTGAATAATATTCATGCATGTTTTGTAACTTGGGTTATGTACTTTAAGAACATAATTATTTTTATTGACTTCCTATTGAATCGTGTTTCTAAAAAGTTAAGATAGTGTGTCTTAACTTTCTAGTAACTTTCTTTTTACATACTGAAGTTAGAAAAGAAGTAACCAACTTTCTTTTGACAAACGTTACTAAAAAGTAAAAGTCAATAGGATGTTACTAAAGTTGATAGGATGTTGATAAAAGTTCTAAAGAAAGTAAGGAAGCATTTTTGTATGGGTCCAATCAACTTGCTTTGGCCTTACAAAAGTCAAAACCCTAATGCCATGGAATAAGTTTGTTTATCTACTACACCTGCCGTTCACGAGTTCTGCCGAAATGCTGCCAGCAGCTCATGCAAATACACAATGTGACACGATTAAGAAAGAGTGTTATTTATTTTTTAATTTTTTTACATTTGCCACCAGCCTTGCAACCAGGCCTAGGTTAGACAAAAACGTCACGACCTTTGGCGTTTCTCGTAATAAAAATGATGAACCGAGGTGTTCGCCGAGAGAAGTAGGGCGCAAACGGCAGTGGTGAGGTTGACGATTATTTCTTTCATTTCCTTCCAGTGTATGTGTCAAAATGCAAATTCATACACGCGCCTTTTGCACCCACATGCTTTCGTCGACACATGCTGCTCCACGTCACATACGTGACCATCATCTGAAAGAACTTGGCGTTTTCACAAGAGACGAATGCCAGCCGTTGTCGCCTAATAACAATAAAATACAGTGGTGGGGACCTGCAAAGTAGAACATCCTTCTTGTGCAGAAAGACTGTGATTCCATTCCACCTACGCGCAAGTAAAACTATGCATTTTGTTGGCTCGCCCAGGTGCTATGGGGTAGGTAGGCTCGATTCGCGTTTATTTTACGTGCCGATGCCAACTCGCGAGCACCGCTTATCACGTGCCAAGGGTGCACGAAAGTGAGGTCGCTCTCCTTGATCACATTCGCAAAGGCTCAGCTCAAACACGAGGGTGGTTGTCGAATACATGACTTTGAGCGTCATCGTCGGGATCGGAATGCCAAGCACCTCATTACATCGTTAATTATGTGTGAGACTTCCATGAATTTCAAGCAGAACGTGAAGTGTTGGTAGTTGGACTAATGCAAAAGGATTTAAGTTTCCGCGAACGTACTGGATATTTTGGACAGAGATACATCGGAGTCTCATCAAGTAAATGCGTGATATAGGATTTCAGTGTGAGCGGTGATGCGCTTGGATTGGCATTGGGTGTGGCTGAGTGTGAGCCGCTCGGGTCGAAGCACAGCCCACTGCGCCCTCGTTTAAATTCAACTTAGGCATTGTCATTCTGTTGTCTTACGACATGCTCTTCTATATTCCAGGAACAAGTGGAGAGGGCCTCTTTCATCGTCATCATCGGCCTATGCTTTAGCTCACTGCATGACGAAGGCCTCTTCCAGCGAACTCCTATTATCTTTGTTTTGGATAGCTATTACAACTAGCGCCTGCCCCAATTTCTTAATTTCATTAACCCGTGTATTCTTCTGGCGTCTTCGACTGCGCTTCCCTTCCCTTGGCACCCACTCTGCAACTCCAATGGATCATTGCTTATTTACCCTGCGCATAGCTTGGTGTCCACAGTTCAATATTTTCCCCCCTAATGTCAACTTCAATATCGGATATCCCCGTTTGCTCTCGGATCCACTCCGATCTTTTCCTGTCTCTTAACGTTACGGCTAACATTGTTCGTTCCAGCGCTCTTTGCGCGTTCCTTCAGTTGTTCTCCTACTTTTGTTAACCTCCAAGGTTCGGCCCAACATGTTAGCCCATGCAGAATTCAGTGACTTTGCTCTTTTCTCTTCAAAAACGGAGGTAAAATGCAAGCCAATGTTTGATGACGGCCGTAGTGTGCACTCCAACATTTGTTATTGCTCTGTAAATTTCCTTCTCATGATGAGATGTCCCCTGTTAGTAAATGACCTATATATTCAAGAAGCGCTCACTGAATTGGATGCAGTGTTTCCTTGAATGACACATTTATTGATCGGCAATTATTTAATTAATCTGGAAATGTTTTTCTTTTTTGGCACACAACGCCACTCGAAATATAAAAAGCGCTCCCGCACTGGAGCGGGTACCCTATAAGCTCGCGCGATAGTGACATGCGCTAATGTAGAACTGGAGCTCTGAAATGAAACGGCTAAATTATTGCCGTCCTACACTAGCAAATGTCTGTGTTTTAGAGATGCCTAACCGGTTATTAATACCTGTTCATGCATTATATGGCAAGCTATTCGAACGTCAAAAAAAAAAAAACACGGACACATTTACAGACAAAACAATGCATGCGGATATTGCGGGTTACCCGTATCGCTCAAATAGATGATGTGCCACGTAACTTGAGCCAAGAATTGAAAAATGAAAGGAGCATCAGACGCGAATATAACCGAATGCATACTATTCACAATAGCCTATAGTAACTCAGGAAATTTTTGGTTTTCCACATAACACACTAAGTAAGTTTAATTTAGCATTTTCTTTCATTATTGTCTGAGGACCCGAAGTACGATAAGCAGACTTGCAGAGCACTTTCAGAAACCTCTGATCGAATTATTCCCTGTAAGATACGTCTCACGCAGTCCTTTATTTTTCCCTGGTTACAAATAAAGCCCCCGAAATATGAATAAGGCCACATGATGGGGCGCTTGCGCAGTGGTGTCGGGCTACTCTTAAGCGTGCGTTCGGTGCACAAGGTCGGCTGCATCGTGACTGAAGGCAGGGAGGCGCCAGGGTGCTATGATTGCTGTACGCACTTGGGCCGGCGGCTGCCGTCGGATGACGGCGCAAACGCGTGCTGCTGGTCGAGCGCTGCCGAGGAGATACAGAACACCCTGCCGCTTCCCCGTTGCCAGTCACGATGCAGCGGACCGCTTCAAGTCAGCGCTTTGGGTTTCATTTACGTAGGGTGCAAGTATATATATATATATATATATATATATATATATATATATATATATAAAGCCATAGCTGCGCCCTTTGTACACTACAGAGAGTGTTATACAGGTGCCGTGCCATGCAAAGCCAAGGACGAACTCCCGTTGCATCCGTGCAAATATATATATATATATATATATATATATATATATATATATATATATATATATATATATATATATATATATATATATATATATATATATATATATATATATATATATATATAAAGCCATAGCTGCGCCCTTTGTAAACTACAGAGAGTGTTATACAGCGAAATCGACTTTTGTCGCGGTGCCGTTGCTCGAATGCAACGGGAGTTCGGCCTTGGCTTTGCATGGCACTGCACCTATCGGGCTCGCTCCTGGCCAACCAGGTGGCGGTTACTTGACCGTTTTCCCTCTTCACGGGAAGTGAATCAAGCACAGTTCTGCTGCGTGTTGTCTCACCTAGGTACGAAAGTTGAGGTGTTATCCGGGCTATTTGCATTATATTACTTTCCAATCACTCAAAAGGGAAAAACACTAATACACCCAAACTGCAGCACGGGGCTACAAAGTTCACCAGAAGTTTCGGCACTAACGTAATACTATTTGTTGCCAGTTTAAAAATAGTTAGCTTGGTTTTTTTAAGCATATACCCGAGTCAGCAAAGCGAGTACTTCAGCCGTGGACTCGGGGTCCGTTGTTCGCACTGCAATCCGACTAACACGTATTTTGCCAAGAAAAAAGCTAAGATATTCCTTTAAAATTCATTCATTTCTCTATAGCCGCGGTACTGAAAGCCACAAATGGAATAAAGAGTGTCAAAGTTGCATTCAACTAAAAAACAAATTGTTTGTTGTTTATTACTTACCTTTGTACCATGCAATTGAATTATTTGTTAACAAATGTTGTATCCTATTGATCTTTTTAACATATTAGAGGCTCTCATTTAATTACGTCTGTCACGTGCATTATACAGTAAACCCTCAGTTGTACGAACGTCGGTTTATCGAATATTTCAGAATAACGAGTTTTTTAAAAATCTCCGGCAGTTTTCTTATAGATTCTATGCAAAAATGTTTCACTTAAACGATTTTCGGAACAGTCAATATTTCAGTTTAACGAACTCGCTCAAAGGACCAAGGCTTATTTTTAACGAAGATTTGGGCCCCGCACTGCAGGCGAAACCGATGCCCGCGCTCATCAAACCACCGCTCCAGCGACAATGTAACGTCGCTGGCGCTACAGCGCCCCTGGGGCAAAGCGGCGGCGCAGAAAACGAACGGCAATGAGACATGGCCTCCGAGATTGCCCGCACAACACGAGCAAGCATGTAATTTCGGAGGCCATGAACAAAGTAACATCGCTGGCACTTACAAATCCGCCAGAGCAAATCGGCGATATGTCACACCACAAACCACGTGGTGTGTTTTTTCCCGACCAGCTAGTCCTGGCATGGTCGTCATCTCTTTCTTTCCAGTCTCGTCGGTTGCGCGTGTGCACACAAAGACAGCATTATAACTATTCTCAACCTTGTACTTGTTGATATGTACAAATTCCATTTCACACATTTTTAACCCTATGGATGACATGTCTTTTGCTCCATGAACTGCACTTCAAACTTTTGACTCTGTATGCCATGTCTAACGTTGGTCTAGGGAACATTCAGTTTAGTGAACTTTCAGTTAAGTGAACTACATCCTTCGGTCCCTTGAAGTTTATTCAAGTGAGAGTTCACTGTATTATTAATGTAATGATGTGTTTGTCACAGTTACATGAAAGTACTACTATCTGACAGATCAGAGCACAAAGAAATGACCCTCATATACAGAGCATATTACAGTTGGCAGTCTTTACGCTGCAAGTTGCCGGTGCTGTGATCTGTACTGTGCGGTTACGTTACCTCTATTCGTGCCTGTCGCAGGTGGTTGAAGACTTGCTGTGGTGCCTTATAACTCCCAATCTGCACAGGAGTTCTTTACGCGTTTGCCTGGTAATATTCATTTTCGTATCCGTATCTTCAATCACACAAGCCAGTGTGGGAGTGGAATTCAAGAAATATTAGGCGTTTTATTTTTATATTTATTTCTTCAATTTAATTAAGAGTGCTCACGCTGTTTTATTTATCAGCGCTGTGACCTCTGCACTGTGGTGGAACATTACCTTCTAGGTAGTCGGAATTCTTTGTCAAACTGGTTTTCAAGTTTTTATACACAGCTTCTTCCCAGAAAAGAACGTCAAGTTGACTTCTACTGAACAATTTATAGGTAGTATCGTGGCTTCCGGCACGCATTCACCACTGCGTTGGATTGGTGTTGCTTCAAGCATCATGCATACGGCACCGTACAAGAGTATGCTCTGCTCGCTCGAGCATCAACGTTACGACGCGTCAAATCGTATTTGTAATGACATTATCACGGCTTAACGCATCCAACTTTCATAAGCTTCCTGTGGGTAAGCATTGAACTTAGTCACATAGCGGCATCGCTGCGTGCGCCCGTAGGGAGCGATGTCTGCATCGATAACAAAAATTTAACGCAGCTCGCTGTTTCAGCGGCATACTACCTTGGATACTGCAACATAGACGGTACTTGGTCCCCGAACGGTTTTTGTCGTACGCCTAGACACGGAAGGTAACGCTCAATGAATACTTTTATTGCGATAACAATTATATAGACACTCCAGGCGCAGTTCTGCTGTCGCTGTCATATTCCGTTAAAGTTCGAGGGCGATAGCAGCATCGCCGCGCGCCCTACGCCGTAAGTGCGAGTGAAAGCGTGCAAGGGGAGCCCACGATCGCGGCTGAATCTCGCCCGCGCAAAACGGAGGAAAGCGGAGACGAAGCGCGAGTGGAAGGAAGGGGGAAAGAGGGTGTAGGAAAGGGGCGTCGTTCTACTCCGGCTGCAGCTGCGTGTGTGGTGGTAGGCCGCGGTTGCGCTGCCATATCTTCAGCGCGGTGTACGTTGGGAACAGAATCTAGGCATAGAGAAAGAAATTCAAACAGTAGCGGACACTCGGCGAAAACTGACAACAGGAAACGCGTCACGGCTAGTGTTAATCCCATCCGTTAGTTGACGCGAGCATCGGAAAAAAAAGAATGTCAAATAAAGGTGCAGACAACGTTTTTTTTTTATTCTTTCTTCTCGCTAAAACTAAAAAGTTTTGGGTATAAATGAACTGATACATTGCAGCTTATTCTTCTTGCGTCACCTAGCAACAAGCTAACCGCACGCCAGGCGCGACAGATGTATTTGTCATGTGACAGTCAATTCACCGAAGCCAGCGAGACCGGTGCGCGCCTGTGAAATTCGCTTGTTCGGCGACCCGTCTCCTTTGGATGTAGCGTGTTTGTTGGGCTCCCGGTGTTTTCTGGCCTTCCTTCTGCACTTCGACACGGCACCGCTGCACTACTGGACTACAGCAAGGTGAGGAATCTTGTTTGACAGTCTGCGACGCATTTCAAGCAACTTTGGCTTTTACGCACGCAACCGAGACTTGTGACGCAGTTCGCGAAAAACAGCTCGGCCGTCCTGGCGTGTTTAATTTGAGGTGATGACTCGTACTGGGAGATGTTTGCGACGCTTTATTTGAGCCCCAACATTATTACAAGTTGTTTCGGTAGTTTTTGGATGCGCTCGCCGCTCCCGGCTTCGTGACGCAGTTAGTGAAAAGCAGATCGACCGTGTGCCGCACTTTCGCGTGTGTTGTATCTTACTGGGTCTAGTTTGTGACGCATTCTCCCAAAATCATTGTAATTAATTTCGTTACTTTTTGGGATAGCTTTGAGGCACACTCGCCGCGCATGGGGTTGTGACGCAGCAAAATAAGCAAGGCAGTCGTGGTGACAGTTAGTTTGGCGTGTACTGAATCTTAGACAAATGTGTGATGTTTTCTATGACCCCGCAACATAGACCTTCTTTCGATACTCACGCTTGTCCAATACGCGGTTAGCGATTGCCACGAGTGATAACGCGATTGTGTTTCTTGCGCCGGCGGAACTCGCAAAAGACAACGCGAAGGGGCTCAAAAACCCAAAACCCGAAAATGCTGTCTTCTGGACGACTGAAAACAGTCTTTGCACCCAAGCATTTTTCTTGAGTGCTAGTAGAAAGCATTCTGCGACCGTCTAGCATAGTCTGGCTAAGAGCCTGTGTTGTAGCCACACCTGTGTATGTAGCGTACTATCGCCATGTTTGTAAAAGCCAACTGATTTTGTTTGGAATGTCGCCTATTCACCACTTTCACACTTTTACTCTTTACACGCACTATGTTATAATGTCTAAATACCAAAATGACACATTCTTGAAATTTACTTCTTTCAGTTGATGCCGCCAGGAGGAGGTTCATACGGGAACTAGTGTTGCATACCTGATGTCACTACGTCGGATGCACGCACAAAATGACCGGAACGAGCATTTATACAGAGCGAAATAAATATTCCTTCATTTATAACGCGACTTGCGTCTACTTTATTAAATTGCACGATGCACAGCTTAGATGGAGGCTTGGCAAGATCGTTCGCAATCATTTTAACTGAAACGATTCCGCACTAAGAATGGGCGCGATTGAGTAGCAGACGTAGAAGAAAAGAAAAAAAAGTAGCGCAGCCGGCGTTGCCCGCGCCACCGAGCGTTCAAAATGCGCGGGCCCAAAACCGAAACTGGAAGGAGTTTATCCCTTCCGCTTCGTGCGCTACAGTAGATTCAGGGTTCTAAGGGAGTGTCCGCTCTTGTTGAATGACTTTCGCCATGGTCTAGGTGCGTTAAGGACACGTACCTTTGTCCGTGCTGAGTGTTCTCGGCGCTCAGTTTGCGTTAGAGCGACAGATAGTCACTTCGCTCGCTGCTGCTGCTGCGCTTCTTCACGCCAGCGCATTGACAGCTTGTGTCTGCGATTCAACTGTCTTGTGTTCATATTTTGCTGTGCGCACTGACACCTTGCTAGTTACCTTAGGTAGCGAGCGAATGTTTACAAGTTGATATGGCCGACAAACGTACTACCCTTACTTCGTATGGCTGTCTGCTAATTTGCTATTGTAATCAAGGCTTCAACTTTTCTGGTCATCGAAAGGCGACTTTCATGTCATCGCGCTATAAAAACACAGCAGGACATGCTGCTAGGCTAGTTGGTGCTTATCTAATGCATGGTGTAGCGCAAGAATGCAACCATGGGCCATAGACACACAGAACACGTCAGAGGCGTTACTAACACCCTTGTTAAAAGGAACCCGCCGTGGTTGCTCAGTGGCTATGGTGTTGGGCTGCTGAGCACGAGGTCGCGGGATCGAATCCCGGCCACGGCGGCCGCATTTCGATGGGGGCGAAATGCGAAAACACCCGTGTGCTTAGATTTAGGTGCACGTTAAAGAACCCCAGGTGGTCGAAATTTCCGGAGTCCTCCACTACGGCGTGCCTCATAATCAGAAAGTGGTTTTGGCACGTAAAACCCCAAATATTATTATTGTTAAAAGGAACTCGGCGACGACATGTAGACCTTTTGCAATGGGTGCACGTGTCAGCCACAATCGGCATGCTACGAAGGGCATTTATGAAAGCCCACAAAACAATTTACAAGATTCGAAAAAAAGACGCGCAGTCGTCTTTCTTCAAGCTTTTAGCGTGCTCCATCACTCGATCATTAACGCAGTGGCCGTTTGCCCTACATAAAGCTTTCCACAAGTCATGGACATTTCACATACCAACCCCGGGGCGCATTGTGCACAGTGCTTTGAGTGCTTCACTTGGCAGCCTGGCATAGAGGTGCGCATGATGCAGCGACACAGTTTGGCCAATTTGTTGCGATCGGAGAAACGGACTGGCACTCCGTAGCTGTTGGCCACTTGTTTCAAGCTGTGCTTCATCTTGTGCACGCATAGGGCACAACTTCACATATATTCAATTTATTGAATATATGTGGCCGCTTTTAACTTCCGCTGCAGCGTTCCGGCACGGGCGCTAAGACAAAACGGGAAAATCGAGGAACAATAATAATAAAAAAACAAGTGCATTTAAAGTGTTATATGTAGTGCAGCTCAATGCCTTTCAACAAAGTTGTTAGTAGCCCCCATGACGTGTTTGGTGTGCCTCTTCTTTGCGGTTGTGTGCAGCGTTACATCATTTTAATAGTAAAACAGGTACGGTTGGTTAAACACTACCCTCCGCTCAAGCCGCGATGCTCCCCCTCAACTTTTACTCCGTGCGGCCGTCGTTATCTCCCGCTCCTTCGAACGGTGATGCTAGCGTTGCCCACAAACGTCCTATTATAACCTAGAACGTTCCTGCAACTGATTTTGACTATTCTAAGTTCTAGCAACATGCCATCTAGATGACTGTTAAATGAAATTTTATTCTAACTGGCCTGTTTTATCTAGCCACAATAAAACATCTATACTTCCTTATAAAGCGTGGGCGTTCAATCACAAGTTATCCGCAGTTGCTCTCTACCCTAGGCTATGTCACAACTGGCAATGATTATCTTGTTCAAGCCCAGCGTTTTTTCACGAGAGATGACACACTGTGTTCCTGAATCACGCCAGCATTGTTATTGGCTTCACTACCCTAGTTCTAGTCATCTGACGGTGGCAGCTACTTTCGAGGGCATTATTACTCAGGGACTCCTGGCATGTCTGTGGATCCGTTAGCAAGCCAGCGCAGTTCCCCAACCTTCCTTTGAAAACAAAGCCATCTACTGTATTTGCAAGTGGAAGCAATAGAAGGCCATCTTTGATTATTAAAATTCTTGTCGAAGGAACAGTAAACAGAAAGAACATAATCTAAAGTACAGGAAGTCGCAGTAGCCTTTGTAAGTGGGCCAAAACAAATATGCAGATACTGCAGATGAAAGTGCTTCCAGCTGATCGGGATATAGTTGCTCTGAGAGCTTTGCTACTTGCTTAAGATTGACTAGACAAAAGCTCATACGAGCGAAAAAACTGAGAACCCGAAATGGTCTCAAAATGTGAATTTTTTAAAACGCAGCCACCGAAGGTCATCCGAGCTCTGTCTCTAGAATATAACAAATTCACCTTGCCGTCGTGATGAATTTACCGTCTCGCCAGCGGAAACGAATGCTGTTCTTGATGAAGGACGTAATAGTAGTCTACGTTGGGTGCTATCGGTCTTGGTGGTATTTTCGATACTGTTTCTACGCCTTTATCAAGCTGTCTACAAAAAATATTCAAGCATGTCTTGTCAGCAGCACTCACCTATGAAGGCTGATATAAAACTTTCCAAGTGGATAAAAGACCTTCAAGATAAATATTTGGCCGCCATGATAAACTACTTTTTGAAAATCAGCAACCACGAAATGTGCCTTGCTAAGCTCAGAAACTTTGCCTCTACAAAACACCGGCTTTGCATTTCCACGCTAACCCATTGCGACAAGGCGGTACTAATCAGTGTGTTTTCAGTGCTGGTTAACAGTTAACGACAAATACTGCATAAAAAAGTTGAGAACCGGGCGAGTTGGATTACGTTCGGGTATGCTATTTGCGCTGCTACATCATGAATGATAACGATTATACGGATTTCCACAGAAAAGAAAGGGTCAGGCTAATGAGTTTCGAGATCTTTCTGTTTTTTCTAACAAAGCGAAGAGACCATGCATGCGAGAACAGCAACGAACCGGCGGTGCAGTTTGTAATCTTTTAATCCCCTTCTAACTACTTATGCAGAGCAGCATGTCAATAAAGAGCTTCTTTCTCTCTATGTCCTTCTCTCTCTCTCTCTCTCTCAGCTTATAAGCCAAATTCTAAAGCCTAGACTTTCCGCTTTATTTTTTACGCTAACAATCTTCCTTTTACCGCCAAATTGGTGCACACTGAATTTTGTAAGTATGCATCATTAGAATGAACCATCTTAGTGTTTTTCAAGCGCGTAACCAAGTTCCACTCCTGCTCTAAGCCTTCTACACACAAAAAAAATTACAACGGTGAATGTATTTTTTTCTGGAACCACTGTACCCATTTCGATTACGCGTGTTGCACTTGAAAAGCAAAATTAGTCTAGCGAGTGGGTGAAGCGGTCTTTTACTCAAGCCGTCAACCTTTTTTTAGTAATAGTTGAAAATCGCAAAACTACAAAAATGAGGAGTGCAGAGTTTACAATTCTTTATCAATCATAAACAATGCGAAATATTCTGTAAAGTGCATCTAGTAACACCATATAAAGCCTACAAACCACTTCAAGCTATACCAAAGATTTATGAGGAGGACACTTGCACAACCCTCTCACACACAGTAGTGATTCCATGTACGCTGCACATTCATATATAAATTTTGACCGCCTTATATGTCCTAGCTTTGTTGTTTAGAAAAGGCCACATCTCTTTTTGGCGCAGGGTTACCGAGTTATTAACTTCATGCTTCATATTCGCGCTAAGCAAGTAATCTCCGAGAACGTGTGTAAAACAATTCACGCTCTAAACAAAAGTTCTATTTTCGGCATTTGCTAAAACAAGCTTTCCTCGCTCAAATACAAAAAAAGACATTATTTAAATCTGCCGTAAGGCTGTCGGATAAAAGCGTTTTTGCGCTTCACATGTACCATTTGAGCAGGCGAAATCGGAGTTGGTGCTGAGCTGAAGCGTCCTCTTAAGTTCGAATATTCGCATTTAAAATATTCGCTGAGTCGAATTCTGAATGTTTATTTAACGATTACTCTCGCTTAGATTGAGCTGTGTGCAGCGGGCCGCCTTGGCACACACAACCAGTGCTTACGCCACCAAAGGAAGCGTGCGCTGTCGCAGCTATTGTCCGTCGAGCACGCATCTAGTTTTTCTCTTCCTTGCCGACAATAATGACTGCTGGCAGCCGGGAACCACCAAGGGCATACCACCACGAGCTGAATGCGCCAACGTTTATCACAACTCTCTTTACGACCGACGAGCGTAGACTCCGCTTTATTACCGCGCCTTATCACCGAGCTTCACTGCAGTACTTACGCCTACGTCTTGTCCGTGTAGACCGCCACGTCCAGCACATACTTTTATGGCTGCCAATAGGGTCTCTGCTGTTCAGCGTTTTTCCCCTGGTTTTAGCTGCACAACGTTCCTTCAGGGAAATTACGGTTACTGCAATCACTCGAGAACAAAGCAAAAAAAAAAAAAAAAAATTCCGCAACGTTGTTCTTGTTTTGCCAGCAAAATGAGCAATATTAATACCCCGAGAATTAAAACTGACGTCGTCGCTCATTTTTGCGCCTTATACACTAATGCGTGCTCGAACTTTGGGCATCAGTGAGAGGTTTGAGTAAGATAATGCTTATCGAAGTGTCGCATCTACGCTAAGGGTGAAGTATACATCTGATGTAGTATTTAAAAGAAAAATAAGCTCTTTAACAAATTAATACTGCTGGACTCTATTGCGGCAGCCAAACGCAACACAAGGTGATTTTTTAAAGGCATCTTTTTTATATAAGTAAACCACCTCATCTTTCTGAGAGAAAGAGTAACCAGCGATGCACATGGAAGTAAAGACCTCTAAACCTCCTTTTTATAATGTCACATTTCATATATATTATAATGTCATATTCCATTAATATAATTATCGCACTAGAACAAATCAACATAAACAAAAATACTACTAGTTCTGGCCGTTATTCGATCACGGATGCATAATGCTTTATTGCTTGGGACCGTACAGCCAACCTCGTCTTTAAAGCAGTCGTTGTGTAGTTTTTGTAGTCTAGCAGCTGTAATTATGAGTGTCATTTAAACTTTTTTCATTAAATCAGAAATAGCTTTTTATTCAACTGCTTCCACATTTTGCACCTTCCAAACCAGGAGGTAGGCCGAACACAATTCTTGAAACAAACAACAATAATTCCTTTGAAAACAATGAATTGCATTGGAAATACGTCGGAATTTATTAGCGTAATAATCACAGCGCTACGTACAAGTCGTGAACCACGTGACAGGGGGGGGGGGGGGGGTCCCGGGGTCAATTTCGATCAAGCGGGGTTGCTTAGTGCAAACGTAAGAAGAGTACAAGAATTTCCACGCTCGGCTTCATTAAAATATGGCTGCGATTGCCGGATATTCAAGCAACGACGCCGATTGCAGCAGGAAAATGTCACAGCCAAAAGACAAGCATGAAGGATCGATAAAGTAAAGAAAAAATCTTACATTTTTGGAGTATCTACTTTCAAAACTCTGAATAAGCTCTTCGTAGATGGACCCCACCACATAGCCATTAGGAAATATTGTGAGGCAGTGCTGAACTGCTGTACTGGGACTGCATCTTAGAGCCACTGCTTCCCAACGAATTTACCACAGTTAAGCATGCCACCAAAATTGACTGGAAGCTTACGTGCCGGCTGCGAAAAAGAGCAGAGCAATGCACTCGGTCTAAATGTCTTTCCTGCATGTGCTCAGTGCTATGGTGTTGGGCTGCTGAGCACGAGGCCACGGGATCGAATCCCGGCCACGGCGGCCGCATTTCGATGGGGGCGAAATGCGAAAACACCCGTGCGCTTAGATTTAGGTGCACGTTAAAGAACCCCAGGTGGTCAAAATTTCCAGAGTCCTCCACTACGGCGTGCCTTATAATCAGAAAGTGGTTTTGGCACGTAAAACCCCAAATATTATTAATAATATTTCCTGCATGCATGCTACCCGAACGCGCAAGCAGGCTGTGCTTGAAAGGTTTTCGGCATCGATGCGATCACTGAACAGATTTCAGTGATATTGACCGCGGTAAAAAAAAAAAATTACTTGTGGCAGACTAGCGGACATATAATAGATGCAGCAATAAATTTCTTGTAAATTGCGCATTCCGTAAAAGCTTAAGTGAATTGAAAAAACAAATGTTGTGCAACGTTTGTTCTTGAGGCTCCTGGATTGCCGGCTTCGCAAGTGATGAAAATTGAAACAGCTAAATCAACAATACTAGAAGTATGGGGGACGAGAAAAAATTGGTTTGCTTTCGTTCTATGCAAGATATAACATTAGGCAATCGTTATCTCTACGCGCCAAAAGGACGGCAACTGCATTTTAGTGCAGCTTTTAGACTCGTGACCTGTACCGTTCAAGAGCTGCACCTGGATTTCTGTAGCGTAACGTGGCGTATCAGTTTTTGCCACTACTTCAAACGTGTAATGCACTACGTCACGAGGCGTTTCCGTATAAAGTAATAATGGTGTTGGCTTTTCTGCACTACCGGAGCGCTCGGTTTCATTATTGCCTTCGCTGAGCATTAAAATTCAATTCAGAATATACCGAATTGAGGGGGTTAAGTTTAAAAGATGAGTTCCTTAATGTGTGATGGCGTTCAATTTTTTTTTCTTCGGCTTGCCCCAATCTTCCAATAAATATAAGGGTATGCCCATATGTTAAATAATTAGTCGTTTATAAGTCTACTTATGAGATGCACAGTATGTCCTTCTCGCCTTACAACTCTTTTGCAAGAACTGCACGTTTGCTAAGCTAATAATCGTGTTAAAAAATTATGTATAACGTACAGGTGAACCCTACATAGCAGCAACCTGCGGATCATCAGTTTCATACCGTCCTTGTGTGCAAGTCTCCTACGTTGGAGTTATTATCCTTGCTGTGGTCTCTTAGTAACCCAAGGGTAAGAGTAGTGTCAAAATATAAAAGCAGTGCTCTTGAACATACCAAGTAGGTAGCACCAGGCCCGCTCCAATAAGCCTGAAGTTAACTTCCCTTTCGTGGGGTGAAAAAAAAAGGAACCAACATTGATTTTGAAATCCTGTTTGTGAAATCTTTTAGTTTGGTCAAGCGGTGTCCTTACGCATATGAAGCCATAGCGGAAGCTCACGAAGGACAGGAGGGACAACGTCACTTTTAGTTGAAGTAGAATCCTGCAGGTTGGTTATTAGCGTAAATAGCATTGTACACATGTAAAATGACAGAAACAGGGAGCAAAAGTTGGTGACCTAATGTGCCTGTGACATGCCAAATAGGCAGCCTCAGTTTTTCTGCGTTCATCCCGTCAATCATGTTTGTTCAACTTCAAAACTAACGCATGCCTGGTGACATTAAAAAATATATACGCTTATGCCCATACGTTAAGCTCATTTCGTTTTTACTCTCTTGGAATTTTTCTATTTAGGATGGCATTAAATGAAGTGATATCATCATCATCAGAATACAGGACGATTATGTCACCATCAAGCGGCATCTTTAGTGAGACAAATAAATGCTCATATTAGTTCCTCTTCGCTACCCCGATCAGAATTCTTTTGATGGTGAACACTGCAGCCCTTTCTATTTGATGACATCACCTCCTTCGAAGGGAGTGCCCGAAAATCACAAGGCATCATATTTCTCCAAGAAAGAGCCATCAGATAGAAGAGGCACCACAGATTCCACCGAAGTGACCTGTTGCATGTTCCAGATTAGGGAAATTTTCCCAGAAAGATAGATTTTCCTCTCAGCGCAGTACGCCAACTACGTTGCGGTAACATTCTTTATCGCACTACCTGGATGTCGACGACGTCCACGCTGTTCAAGCTACATATATGGCTTCTCCACAGAGGCAAAAAATTATGTGTTGTTTCTTGATATATAAACGATGAGTTCGTACTCTTACAGAGTGACCCGAGGAACTAAGGAATAAAGCATTATTATGAGACTGAAGAAAAAACTAAACGCATTTCCCATCACAGAACAAAGTATAAACGAAAGGCATGCAAGGAAATTTTCATTTTTTTGAACGATTCCAGATGGCTGGTTTTACTAAGTGCTTTAAACGTAGCTAATTAGTGGCTCAAGTTATCAAGCTGCGCATGTCTGGGGCGTTTTTTGGTCAATATAGCTTGGTTAGGAAGTTCTCTTATAAGCGCGAACATCCGGCTGATGATGGTGAACACTGAATTAATTAAATGATGAACATTAATTTAATTAATACTGCCAAAATTTTGTGCATGGCCCGTAAGTCATGTTTTGTTGATCGCATTATTCTAGTAATTAATTCCTTAGCTAATTCCTTCCGTCACTCATTTTGCTAATTAAAGTAACTTATCCAGCAAATCCGTCACCAGGGCCACAGTTCATCACGTAAATGTAGTCGCATATTCTGTTACTCATATCCCTATTTGTTTGTTCGCGCTCTAATCTAATCTAGCATTTTAGTATTGATTAAAATTCTTTATCTAGAAAGAGAGAGAGAGAGAGAAATTTATTTACAGAAAGGCAGAAAGTTCGGCCTGAGCTATAACTTGCTCTGGCCTGCTACTCTACATAGGGAAAAAGGGACAGGGAGGGAAAGGCCTGATGAATGATGATGGTATAAGGAAGAGATGCCTACATACAAATTCACAGAGTTGTGGCATCTCTAAAGCCATGCGTCCAGCCCAGTGGCTAGGAGAAAAGCTATAGCGGCACTTACTACCAGGGCTGCGCTGTTTGCATTAGGTTAAGGACCTAAAAGAATCTTCTCTGATAGCTGTCTCTTGTGGATCCTTGCAATGGAAGAGACAAGTTGCTGTCGTTCTTGCGCGTACGCGGGCCACATTTAAACTATATGTTCAAGTGTTTCTGGCAGCTCACAGTATTCACAGTTTGGACTTGTATCACTGGCGCCTATCGTATGTCTATAACGGTTGGTGAATACGACACCAAGTGAATCAGGTGCACCATGCTCGTGTGGCTTGTTTTGAACTTGTGAGGCATAAGAAATTTCATTTCTTGGCCCAATTTGTCCAATCGCTTGTGTCGTCGATCTGGTTGCGTCCAGTGTTCCAACGTAGAGTTGCGTTTTACGCTACGAAGTAGGGCGTTTGTGTCTGTTCGTGAGAACATAATCCTTACTTCACAAGCATTATCTAAAACAGTTTTCGCTTCAGCGGCTGCCTGTTCGTGCCCGATCACACCACAGAGTGAGGTTATCCACTGAAAGGTGACATTGTGGCCGTTTTCTAGTTGCGTGGTTGAGACGCTCGGTAATTTCTATAGTCATGGAATAATACGGGCCCCGTCTGAGGGCACAGTCAATCGTTTGACGAGCTGGCTTGCAATCGCAGAATATCGTCCATGCGTGAGGAGGCTTCTCGGAGAGAAATCGGAGTGCCTCCCGGATAGCAACAAGTTCTGCGGCCGTTGATGCTGAGCTATGGTCTAGTTTAATCCACCGAGCGATGATCACATGTGGAATGACGAAAGCTGCAGTGGAGGCGTATGGTGTGACGGAGCCATCGGATTACACGTATACAGTATCTCCGTACTCTGCAGAGATGTGCAATAGGGTGAGTTGCCTGAGGCCAAGAGATGCAAAGAATGACATTTTAGTAATTCCAGGGATCTAACGACAGGTTTAGGCAGGACCCACGGAGGTATTCTCAGAATACAGGCGGGAGAAAATCTTGACGGCAGAATACTCTGATGGCGCGATATAATCCTTGAAAAGCTAGAACCTGGGTGGGTGGCAGGGAGCGATGACAGAGGTTGGTGTTTGTGTCGGGTCAACAGGCGAAGGTACAATCGAAGAGGCTCGCAGAGCAAGTATACCCCAATAGGACAAGCACGAGCTTCCGCTGTTGTTCCATTGGTTGACGTGCATCATGGGAGGCCCAAACATGTGCGCAATGCTTGAGCTTGAATGTTCTCCAGCGCTCGCACACAGCTAAGTCCCATGCTTGAGAGCGCCGGCATGCTGTACCGCATATACCCTACGAATAGTGCTTGGTACAATTGGAGTAATGACGACTGCGAGGGGCCCCATCTTGTTCCTGCAACGACGCGAAGGACATTAACAAAACTCTTCAGCTTTCACTTCAGTGCGGCGACGTGTCTTGAGCAAGATAATCGCCAAGGAATCTGTGGTGTGTAACCGTAGGTGTCGCTACTCCGTTAACGATTATCGGATGCCTGGTCATTTGTTTTAGCGTGAATTTAATCACGGAACATTTTTTGTGTTGAGAGTTGAAGGCCTTGACGCCGCAGATACTTATCAGTGATTGTCACTGCACATTGAAGCCAAGCACGCATTTGGGGATAGGTGGCTGCAGATGCCCATATGTATATGTCGTCCGCATATGTGCTAACCTTCACCGTGCTAGGAAGTTCATTGAAAACGTCATGCTGCCTCTCCAGCGGTGTTCACGATGCATGCCTAGCATGCTTCGCCAGTGACTAGCATATTCTCGGCATATACAGTTAAACTTTCTCTCTTCCTCCTGTCTTCATGCGTATAAGTGCAGAGAAAAGAACCGGCTTACTAAGTATTGAGCAATATCAATACTCCCACTATTATTGAAGGATCTTGAAAGTAAGTAGTTATCGTTTATTTCTTTACCAACCACAACACCTTTTCCAATTACCAGCGTAGATTTCGTTAAGGAATATTAATGCAAACAGTGCCATTAAGCACATTGTTCTTTGCAATATGAAAAAGAAATCAATTTAACCATTGGCGTTTTTATAGACTACAGAAAATTATTCGATTATTTCAATCGCAGTAGTCTTTCAAAGGATACATACTGCGCGATGTAAGTGGCGTAGTTCATTCGTTACTTGAGACCTACTTGATTCATGTCGGTCATTATATGTTACGGTAATCAATTATATGTCTGCTTTTACAAATGTTACCTCTGGAGTTCTGCAGGGAAGTCGCATGGAACGAAGTCTTTAAACATGTACGCAAAGATTTTGCTCAAGTAAATATTCACGCGTCCTTAGGGATGTACGCAAATGACTCCAATCTGTTCGTAATTGCCCGTGAGGACATTGAAGTCTTCATGATGGTTCAAATGGCATTTTAAATACTTGCCTCTCTTCAAATAATATTTCTCAAAATAAACAATCAAGTTCGACAATATTACTTCTTGGGAAAACTAAATCTATGTTATCTAGAGGTACACATAAACACGACGTTCGACCAGCGGGTCAGTGTCTTGACAGTTCTGTAAGCGAGGTTTTCTGTAAGCATCAATCACTAGGCGTAGGCTTTTCGGATGATGTGGCGTTCACGGATCACATAAGATTTCTTGCGTAATCCTTGTTTTCGTTTACGGGAGCGCAATCGCGTTGCCGCCATTTCTTCCTTAGCAGCGTCAAACCGCAAATGCACTATATAACGCCGTCATGACCACTGGCCAGAACTACTCGTATGGAGTACAACAACTCTGAGAAATCTGTGCCCAATTTTGTTTTTGATGCATAAGCATGCAATAGGATGTATTGCAAACGTTTCGTAAACCCATTTTACCAGAAAGATTTATTTCCGCTATCAAGGTACAAATGGTACGCTGATATTTGGATAACCCTTACGGCACTCGTGTTTCCTTTGCGATTAAAAAAGAGTGCTATTGAAAATTTTCGTCAACCTGTCTGTCATTATCCTGCGAAAACAGACAGAGGCCAAGACTAGAGGCCACGAGCGATGGTTGCTACCGCAGTGGCCCTATAGACTGGTGGAAAATAATCACTCCCATTCAATGTTCCACATGAAGCCGAGAGCATGACGGAAGCCCGTCTGGTTGGAATGATATGTATTTCAAAGGAAGAGGTCCGGATACCGACCAAAACGGTTTAAAATATATATTCACGTTCCGGCTCCCCCACGGGATCCTTCTTTTAATATGTTGCATAACTCTTCAACAAAGGCAATAAAATTTGTATAACAACAGAGACTAGAATAGACAATGAAATATATCATGTATGAAATCAGAACTATTTTAACAATCTGGAAAAAAAATGGGACGGACCGATCTCCGGCTGCAAAGCGTTCGAGAGATGAGTCGTCTACGACCAGGCGTTACGCGTCCTCCGCCCCACACTGTCATCTGGTTTCCTGCCCACCTGTGTCATAATCCAGGTTGGCCCGGCCAACCTCAACGAGACAGCCCACGAGGCTGCGCGCACGCTTACCGACCGCGCTGTCACCCCCGGGCTACCGAATCTCGACGAATTGGAGGCGAACAGGGACGCCCCACTAGCGTACGACGAAATTACTAAACACTTTTACTTGGGACGACGTCTCTTTCCGCCCCCGCACCCCAAATTAAACAGGCCGCAGGTGCTGACGCTACGCTTATTACAAACACATACCTATACAAATCCCGCCACCTTATCATCTACCCGGATGTCTACCCCGAAGATGCATGCCCTTCGTGCGGGGTCCCGGCGACACTCGCACACGTTCTCTGGGAGTGTGGAAACGCTCCGCCCGACTCTACCTCCGACAAGTGGGAGAAGACCATACGAAGCCCGCTTCTAGAAGACCAGCAATGGGCCGTCAAGCAGGCTCGCGCTGAGGCCGCCAGGTACTCCCTGTTGGTCCCTGCGTGGGAGACGCTCACTGCGCGCTGATGTGCGTCCTGGAGGACATTAAATAAGTTTGTCCAATTCAAGAGAATTTAAGGTGAATGTCGGCCTTATTGCGAATAGCACTGAAGCAGTGTATCGATACACGGTATTGCCACCACGGAGACGTGTTAGGTACGAGGCGTACGTGTATGAATAAAGCCAGATTCCTGCTTCGCGCTTCAGCTAAATTATGTGAGAGAACACTCTGACACGTTTTGTGTGAATATATGTGACTCGTGTTCTATTCCGTCCAAGCAACGGAGAATCTTAAAATGACTTTTACCATATTTTGAGAGACAGAAACGTCATAAGGGAAAGACAGGAAAGTTAACCAGGCTGAGTCCGGTAGGCTACCCTACACTAGGGAAGGGGAAAAGGAGATTGATAGAAGAGAAGGAAGACAGAAGTTCACCTGTCGCACTGTTATGCACACGAACATTCATCACTGATTCAGTCACAAGCGGTCATACAGGCTGGTGCATTTCAAGAAGCGCACCAGCGCCTTTGTGGCCTTGCACATAGCAGACTCACGAGGCCACGGCCCAAGACCTCTTTGAAAGGCAGGTCGTTTAAGTGCCGCAGAGCCGCCCGACGGGCGCTCCTTTCGTCTTCATATTTGCGGCAGTCACACAGGAGGTGTTTGGTCGTTTCTTTGACCCTACATGGGCCCAAAATTTACACTGTCCGCCATTTCAATAAGGAATGAGTAGACGCTTGTGAAAGAAACTCCTACTCGCAAGCGCCACTGTAGTGTCTCTTCCCGTCGGTAACAACCAGGTGAAAGTTGCAATGTCATATGCGGGTCCATGGCATATAGGCGCCAGTTGGTGACCTCCTATGGGTTCCATTTTGATAGAGTAATAATATGGGCAAGGCCACTAAGGTGCCGCGCAGCATCCATTCTCGACAACGGTATCGAGGGCTTTCACACTCGTCATGTGGCTTGCGGGCAGCTTTGCCGGCATTTCATTTAAGAGCGGCACATACCCAGCGGTGCATACCCGGTGAACGAAGTTGGCATCACAGAGGCTCACTGAAGAGTAGCGTATATTCGGTGGCGCATAACCGGCGACCCAAGCAGGCGTCGAAGGAATTCACCGTAGGGTGGCGCACACCTTCTGGGCCACACCACGTGGCCCGGGTCGGCGCGAAAGAGGCACATTGGAAAGCGGCGCTTATCGCATGACGCACAACGAGTGCTCCAAGGCGCCGTCAAAGAGATTGATTGCAGAGTACGATATTCCCAATGCCGCACAAAGAGCTCCGTATCCGCCGTCACCCATCATGGCGTGAAAGAAATTCGTTGAAGAGCGGCACATTGGAACACACGCCACATAGCCGCTGACCCAGTTAGTGGAATGTTTGGTTTAAAACCCTCTTTCCTCACACTGCAGCCCGATTCCTTAGCCATTCGACCATGGGTTACCCAGTGACTCAGTGTGGTTGCAAAGTGGCTAGACAGACAGACAGACAGACAGACAGACAGACAGACAGACGGACAGACAGACGGACAGACGGATGGACGGACAGACGGACGGACAGACGGACGGACAGACGGACGGACAGACGGACGGACGGACGGACGGGTTCTTACCATAAAAAGCACGCTGCCTACGACAGCCACGGCTTCTGTTCAGTTCTCTGAAGGTTTCCTAACCTCTCGCTTCACCAAGACCCTATATCTTTTTTGTACTTTTCTTTCCACCACCTTCCAATTCTCCTGCTCTTTCCCCCTCGTCATAAAAAACCATGCCTATAGACGTCAAGCGAGTGTTCATTGTCTTTTCAGTCTCTCCCTTTATAGCCAGCCGCCACCGACAACGACCGTACGTGAGATCACTCTACTAACGTCTTAAAACTAACCTGCCTAGGATCATCAGGTCATCCTTGACGAAGATAGGCCCTCCTATGGAAGCGTTGGACAGCCTTTTTGAGGCCCCTTATGCCGGTTTATAACCTTTATAAGACATGCGACCGCAACTTATGTTTGCCCTTTCTTTCTCCGATGAATTGCATAACCATTCTAGCCGAGTTTAGAGTCGTGCCTCCACAAATTAGTTTTTTCGACGTGATCTACATTGCATGCGAATAATTTTACGTGCTGTGTGTCTGGATGACCTCAGCCTCACAATCCTGACTGCTTCATTATTATAATAGTGAATGTCGTTCATTTCATGTACAAATCCTTGATTTTTGCTATATGCTAGATATTTCAATTTTCAAGAACACAAATATCGTGAACACCGTAAGTATTAGTAATATACTAGGTTCCGGAAACTAAAGTTTAAGAGCATGTTCAGGCTCACATATCTTCGGGAACGGTGCGCTCTTCTTCTACTTTCTTTTGGCTAATCTGTTGGGTTTTTGTACGCACTTATTGACCCGTGTGCATAGGCCTAGCACTCGCCATATAATAAAGCTCACCTGTACGACACACACAATAGGCATTCACTCGGTCACTTTTTTTTAGTTTAAGGTGTAGGCAAGGCATTGGTATCTTCTGGAAATATACGCTTTGCTGCTGAGTGAAGGTAGCTAGACAGCGGCACGCAATTGTCATTTAAGTAGAATGTCGATCATGTCGCATGTTGGCTGTGAGCGAATGTTCTGAAATCGGGTAATATGCCTTATTCGTTGTGCATTCTTGAAATGGCAAAGCTGGTATCGAACTCTATGCCCCGCTCAAGAAAAAAATTGACTCGCCATCCCGGCCGTGCGAAAGTGGATGTCGAGAGACGTTGTTGCGAACCTACCACTACAGCTGCTGAGAGCGTACGCAATGCATTCTTGGTGGTTTGGATGCTTGTTTTGAGCTTGATCTTTTGTTTAAAACGTATGCTATTCTGTGTGTTTTGTGGGCGATTTCAATGAGTGTATGCACTGTCCGCTTCACTTTGCTGAACGCTTGTAGCCTTACAGGGCTACGAGCCATGACATTTTTTGCTTACTTATGGGAGTATGAGCCATAAAGACATGCACGTTTTATTTTATTTTATTTTCTCTACCAGTCGACTCGACGCCCCGTTCCTTTGCGTTGTATGCGTGATTTCAATGAATGTCTCCACTGTTCGCTTCATTTTGCTGAATGTTTGTAGCCTGTGCATTACGAGAGTGGTGAAGCATTTCATTTTCTTCGACGGCTATGAGCCGTTGCTGATGATCATAATTTTTGCGCACGGACGGACAAGAAAAACGCCGCCCACCGAGAGGCTAAGAGCTTCGCCGCAAAGAAAGAAGAAAAGCTTCTTTTCATTTCTTCTTCTTTTTTTTCAAATTTGTTTTTGCTGCCCAATGAATGCCTCACGCTATCTTAAAAAACATGACGTAAGCACCATACAATGATCATGACAAAAAGCGCTAGAAGTAGACTATTGAAGACGAAACAGACGTGCTCAATTCATAATCGTTAAATCATCAGACGTCCCATGAGGCAGAAAATCTGGCGTGATGAAGCGATGGTACCAAAAATGTCCCACGGCGCTGAAAGTAAAAGCGCATCAAAAAATGCTTGGATTGATGTCTGCTACTTCAGGGAGGTCCCTGTAAACAAATTATATTAGTGCCCTTGAAAAGGAAATTTGGTAAATTTCCGTAGAGGCGGGAATTCAACCCGGGCATCCGGGCTGCGAGAACCGCATGCTTTCAGTATTATACACTGCTGTAACACCGGAAATAGTAATGATTTTCAGAACGAGACTGGTGCCATTTAGCGCGCATTTTCTATGTATAGTCAAGACAAAAAGCTGTGCGCAAAATGTTACATATACACATGTACCACTCAGGATACTGCAAACTCCAAAGACAGAATATTCCTAAGGAAGTAAAGGAAAAACAGCAGTCACGCTATCCGTATGAACTTTTTTTACAGCGCACAATCACGGAAGCGCTACACGCGACCCCTATTTTTTTCCCTCCTAGTTGAGAACGCGGTGGGAGTGTCGTTTATTCTAATATTACTTCTGGGCCTCGAAAGCTTGTGGAAAGCACGTACAAGGAACAGCATGCAGATATAAATGTGAGCTTAGTTTGGGCGAACTTTATGAAAAACGTGGTGTACTAAGCCGATTTACCGAATGTGAATCGGTTTAGATTGTAGGTTAGAGGAACGCGCACTTGCTCAGCCACCTGAGTGGGTCGGTGGTTCTGTGTTTTCGTTATTTGGAATACAAAAGAACTGGTCATTTCACTAAAGTCTATAAGCGGCCGAATTTACTTATTTGTATACTGCATCTTGTGTGATTGTAAGGACAATGAGGCAAGAAAAAGAACAGAATGCCTTAGAGGTACAACCCTGGACTGTTAAACTTGTTGGTCGTAAATTGGAAACCTCGCGACACAATGAGAATTTCACTTTCTTCATATTTGGAATCAGCGATGGATACTGACGGACACCAGCGGTGTCCGATCAGGTTAGTGAACCGATAATACCTATTGCTGTCAAAATTATGTTTGGGTTTGGGACACTGTGTTCAAGGCGCTGTGGTTCCCATGTGCCTAGAGTGACAAAACGTGTGCTTGCGCTGCGCTCTGCACTCGTTTCTCCCAGTTAGAATGTGTTAACTGATGCTCAGAAGCCGCCTAGGACTTGCAAACAGTGATTAATTAGACTTTCGTAAAGTCTTGAAGTCGGCAACACTGCTCTCCTCGCTAGAGTGCGCATATTACACTGGGTAGCGGTGCCTTATACGCGCTTCAGTGTTGTCTGATGGCCTTAGCATGACCGTACACAAAACACGTGCAACTCTCCCCCCGCGTTGCCTTACAGAAACCATCGTCTGTTTATCACATGTCGGTGCTTGTTCGCCCTTCGCAACAAAAGACGCGAAAAAGTATATGTGCAGAATCGCAACACAGCGTGCAGCAATACAGAAACGATGTAAGCAATGTAAACAAGATCTGAATGTCATATCATTCCGATAAAGGCAGTAACAATTACGCCGCTTGGCCAATGGCGTTGGCGAAACAAACTCCACACTACCACAAAAAAAAAAAAGGCGGGGAAAAAATGAAACGAAGCCAGATAGCCACCCAAATGCCGTCTGCGAGTGGTCATCCATGCCACTCGAGGTAATTACTCCGGCTACTGCAACGCTCCGTGACACACCACACAGCACGTGATAGATGACGGCGCGTGCGAGAGTCATATTGCAGGAAGCATAGTTCCATACGCGTCTCGGAGGGCGCTCGCTGTTGCAGCCGCGAAGCACCTCCAAACAACATCGCAAGATGTGTTGGAGGTATTATTAATGCGCGTTTTCATGTTGGACGCAAACGCTTTCACTTACGAAAAGTATTTCCCTTAGGTTGGCGATTTCACAACTCACGCCATGCAGTAGGTTTTCCCACTCACGCACTTAGTACATGATACTGTTGAACCAGTAGCATTGTAACAGTGAAAAATAGTACAATAAATGTGCATGAGCAAGCGAGAGTTCAGTTGAAGTATTTGTATTTGTAGTGTTGGGATGAATAAATCGCATATATGCTTTGGTTTATACCCGTTCCGAAAGCGCGAAACATTAGTTATAGCATTACTCTTAAGCACATCTCGTGCTCCGTTCTTTTTTTGTCTCAAGGCTTCATGTTGAAAAATATAATAAACTGCTCTGAAGTGTGCCAGAACTGCGAAAGCGTCTTTGATAACTTGCATGCCACCCCACGATTGCAGTTTTCACGCACCTACGGCTTCAGTCTTTCTGTAAGAAATCGCGAACACGATTGAATGGGTCCCAGTAAATTGCTCCGAAAATGAACATGGATATGGTGCATGTACAACAGCTGGCCTCTTTGCCCCATTCATTTACATTGCTTTCATATGGAGCGACAATTTTTTTTTAACATTTGGTTAGTGTCCAGAAGACAAAGATCTTTAGCGCACTTCTGAACCTACGTGGAACACTCTGCTAACTTAATCAATATTATAAGTAATTTACTGTGAAAGCCAACGCAAAACAATAGAAATTTAGGAGGGGCAATGACACGCTTGACACGAAGTTCGATGAGTTGCCTCTGTCACTGCTATTATTACGGCCTTGCTTACGAACGCCGTTGACTCAGTAATAACGAGCGCATATACTTGCAGCAATTACGTTATATGTTTTATGATGTACCACAGTATCTAGAAGAAGTTAAAACCGGTAATGTTTTAAGGTAACAATAGGCCAATGTGTCCTAAATTTTGATCCTAGTCGTGCAAGTTTTTGTCTGCGATGTCTGTGCCTGTGCAAAATATTTTATGCAAGAAGTCAGTCATAATTACTAATTGAAGGGCTTAGGCATATCCTTTTAAACAGCTATTGTTGATTCTTAGGCCGCGACGAGGATCTGTATCAAGACCACCCTAAGTCGTAGCTTCTACCAAAGTATTTCCTGTGCCCCTGTAGAATTATGGTGCACTAACGAAGCAAATAGACTGGATTAAGCACTAGGGCCTGGATTCTCACCGACGCTCTTAGGGGCGGAAAGCCTTGGCACCTATGAGTCGGGGAACGAACCGTAATCTCTACCAAAATTCCGTATCAATAAAATACGCCGGATGGGGTTTAAATCCCATTGTCGCAAGAATAAGATTTTGAATGTGTGCTGTAGTTATCATTGAATTCCCGATGTAATGTTCGTACACTCTCAGTCAAGTCCTGAACAGCGTCCTACGTATAAGCGGTGCGTTCTTGGTTCATCCCTGACTACCGCATATAAGCGTTCTTTCAAACGAGATAATTTGTGGCACACCGCGGCCCACCCGCTGCTCACGGCTGTATGCGGCCAATGAGCAAACGCAACGTTGATGTGCAGCCCTGCAAATTTGGCGCCCAAAAAACGCGCAGAAGTGTTGAGAGAACGTTGCAAAGCGAAAGGTGCAAGGATTGACGAGAGACAAGCTGTGAGGGGGACAGAAAATTGAAAGGCAAAAGGAGAGAACTACTAGACTACGAAAGAAGTGGTCGCCTCTACGCGTCGCTTCAATGACGGAGGACGAAAACGCGCCGGACGGGAAGAAGTAAAAACATTGCGTGAGCGGGCGTGGGGATTATCGTCATTTCTTTGTACCGACGACGTTATGCGACTGTGGTGGCGTTGTGAAGGCATCCGGCCGCGTCAATGAATGCTCTACGTGATCTCAGTGATGTTCAATTCCGTCGATGTTGCCGGAAATTGTGAGAAGCCAGTGCAACTTCGACAACTCGTGTGAGTGCGACCACCAGGCGACAACCCGCAGCGGTGAGCCTCCATGTCAGCCGGGTCATCGGCCCCTGGAGTGTGTGCTGCACAGCTTCGAACCCGTGTTGATAACTGTAGGTTGCTTTTTGCTTACAGTACTACTAAGTGCTTCATTTCTGCCACTGCATTATCATGAGCCAGCAGATAACGAATCTCGATGATAGAACCGCATCGAAGTTTTGGCATGTGAACTACCTATAACTGCAGGCGTAGTTGCGTTTCGGTTTCCGCAAATCGCATCATTGCGGGCGATATTTTTTGTTTATGTAGCCAGGTGTCCTTTCGTTGAAATTTTATGCGCGGATTTTCACTAGCGTTTGCGTTTTATCGCGCCGCTAGTAATCAGCGTGTAGCCTTTTAACCATAGAGTCTTACGTCTTTTTTCCCGCTTCGTGGGTTTTGCGAAATTAATTTATTGCATTTAGTAGGTTAAGTTTGTCGAACGATAGCTTTATTTTGAACAGTTTTCTGGTGTGCTTCGCACTTTCCTCAATGTAATGTGTGGATAGGTGTGGCATTCTCTCATTCCTGTTCAATGCGTCGAATTCACTGGAATTCAAGGCAGAATTTAGCTCGAAGCTTGTTTGACGTGAAAGTAATCATTTAATTAGGACGACGCAGCAGCAGAGAACAAGTATCCGGTTGCGCTAGAAGCAGAATTTGCCACAATATCTCTTGTAGAGGAGCTGTACACTCGTTACTTGCAAAAGGGGCAAAGTTCTATGCCAATGGCAAAATTTCAACGGCGCAATATCTCACGTTGAGCTAGCAGTTTCAAGTTTTATTGCGGACTGAAAAATTTGTGAATTTTTGTACTTTCGTCATTTCATAATGTCAGAAAGCAGCGCTGCATTGCTAAAAACTATGAAAGAGACAAAAAAAACGTAAACAAGTTGTGCATTTTATTTATGTCTAGTGATTGCTATGTAGTGTTGATTTTCGGCTATGATGTACCCACTAACCCATAAATCGGCCTTAATAACACTTTAATTATGAACTTTCTAGTTTCAGTTTTAGTTTCAGTTTATTGATGCGATTGAAATGTTTCACAGAAAAAGTAACTCTAGGAGGTCCCTTACTCAAAGACGGGGCAGGGACCTCCAACCTCCTTTTGGTTCTCTGTTTATCAGATTTCCGCAATTTCTTTTTTATTCTCACGCAACTCAAGTTTTTTTTTTTTTTTGCTATGCAGTATTAAAGCGGGAGAGGTCGACACTAAAAACAACGCCACCAAAGAAAGCAGAACCTCCGGCCCTCCACTGCAACTATGCAGTGGACCACTGCACCGATAAGCGAGAAACTCGTCCGGCCCAGAATGGCCGTTCATTGCACTGCGAAAAGATCGTGTGCTTATGATGAAGCAGACGTAAAAAAACCTGATATTCTGCCAGTACAAAAATGTGGTGAGGTGCGGAGAGAGACAAGTGTCTGCAATATTGCTCGCGTGCGGATGACATTCAAGCACTTGCATGCGCTGTGCTATCACTACACACATTCGCGAGCCCTCTCACTCATTCCTGCTGATGTCACAAGAGTCGGAAGTCACTGAGTCAGTGTTCTGGCTAGTGTAAATGAACGCAAGCGCAGCTGGATGCGAGTAACTGTAAGGGACATACATGAGTACAACGGGGTGCCAGGTGACAGTGTGGGTAATTAGTTATTATCTTCAAGTGTGACGAAACATTGGTGTGAAATAAACCATAAGACCAAGCACGTTGAGTTGATATTGAAGAGGACAAGTATATGTGAAATGTGTTCGTGCAGAATGTGGATAATGCAAGTGAGCGTATTTTGCTCGCTTTAGTTGCTTGTTGAGAGAATTACGTGCGTTCTCCTATTGTCATGGCTTGAATATTTGTTTTAAAATACGTACACGCTTATTTTATTCTGACTTAGGGATGTACATTGATGTTAATAATACCAGTGAAATTTCAAACATCGAGCTGTAACTTGTAATTTGTAAAATGCTTCGATATCTCTAAACATATTTGTCATATTTCTATAGCTGTTAGATCAGTACAAAAATGGAAAGAAGAAGCCCTTTCTTGTATGATATAAATCTGCTTCACTGAGACTTGAATCTACCGCGCTGAAGCTGTGTGGCCAGGCGCATCTACACGAGGCAGCCCAAGCGCGCGATAACAGAGAGGAGCTGTTCACCGATATTGCACCGCGTTTCGACGCCTACCAGTCGTGCCGCACCGTCTGCGCATGCGTGGGCGCATGGACGCGAGCATGCGCGTGCCCGCAAGCGTGCCTGGGCTTGAGAACCATTTGGCTCACTAATTGTGCAAGGACGCCGCAGCTCAGTGAATTCCGTCTCAGGGGCGGAATTAACTGAGCTGCACCGTACCACTTTTAACCTAAATGTGAAGTTTTCCCTAGAATGTAATATATTCCAGTTTCATTACGTTTACCGTATAAGCCCCGCGTTCCAGTGCAATAACATGGTTGCAAATTCAATCCCCCAAGCCAATTTGACGTTTTTTTGTCCGCACTGTGAGCTAAGGTGTATTGCCGAACCCCATCAATTAATTCATATGAAAATTTTCGTAATATTTGCTGTGCCTGGAAGAGAGCATTTTTTAGTATATTTATACAATTCTAGCTAATACTGTGTTGCCCGTGCCTTTCTTCGCTCTGTTGTCTGGCAGCAAGTTTAGCTTCTACTGCTGTGGTAGCCACGAAATGATGTCCAATGAATAGATATCCTAGTTTACTCAAACAAACAACAGAGGCTTCCCTATGTAAACATGGTATTGTGTGAACACTCATGCTGTTATTGATTATAAAGCACTGCTTTCTAATGCTACCAACTGAAAAGAAAAATTATATAGCTTTTGTTCCATTTCACATCCATTGCGGAAAACTTAAGGTAAGTGGTAGGTTCATCGAGAAATTCATCGAGAATTATCAAGAAATCACTACGTATCAATTTCTACTAGCCATATGCATAAAAAATTTCAACAACGAGAGCATAAAGAGCATTTGTTTGGGTTGCTTTCTCTGGAAAGAGACTGAACTGTCATTTCTGGGCCTATTTTTTATTAAATCAAAAAAAGGATTAGCGACAACTTTACCAAATATCCAATGTATGTGTCAGTGAAAATAGATAAGAGGCATATGTCAGCAGTATTGTAAAAAAACGAAGTGAGAAATTAGGGATTGATGAGTTACGCACAATACCAAAACCAGAAAACACTATATTAGGCTAAATATATATTTACGCAGAATAATAAACTGATAACTTCTAAATAGATGAAATATTTCACTTCCGCATCTACAACCGTCTATTCGTTTTGCTATCTGTAGTTGTCGAGAAGCTGGTTACATATTCTGCGTATTGCCACACTTTGAAATTAATAATAAATAAATAAATCAGCACCGTATTCTCATACTATGTATTCAGAATACAGGCGTACTTAGCAGCAAACGCACGCGTTATCTAAGAGTACATTTTTTGGTGTACAATATGGTTTGCCATGTGGCATATTGTGGATAACTAATAGGGTAGGGTGACGTCCATCTTTGTAAACAAGCTGCATCAGCAGCCTGCAGAACTTAGAGCAAATAATAAACCGTCCGCCGTCTATAGGCGGTTCTGGCCATATGTCAGTATCCTCAAAGCATATTCGTTTAACTAGGTTTGGTCTATGGACACAGTAGGTACAGCAACCGCACATGCAAGCATGTTCTGCTGTTGCGCGGGCCTAGAAGAGTGTCAAGGCAAAGGCAAGGTAGCACCACATTCGCTGAGCTTGGTTTCGCTTACCGCGCTATGGGTGCTTTATACTGTGTCTTTAGTGAAGGAAAACCTCAAAAATAGGTCGACGCACAGTGCCGCGTTTTTTTTTTCGGCTGCGTGCTTGGTGATGCGTCCACGCAGGCTCGATGTAATCTGATGTGGGGTTCTTGGGGTCTATGGGATTTCTACAAGACACGTGTGGTATTAGGGCACCCGTTGCGGTGCAATTCCAATTCGCTAGATGATTGGAGTGAAAAGTTTACGTGGCGCAAACAACCAGGCCATTTAGAGAGCCATGGAACTTGCAGAACCAAATGATAATCTGATGGAAAGAAACAGCGTCCTTGGTAGCTGTACGAGCTCCGAGTGATGCGCAAAGCGGAAGGCGGAGCGTCTGCGGCAACGCGAATGGCATTCGCAGTGAGAGAAGTGGACGTTGTACATTTAGAGTACAAAAGCCGAAGGCGGGGGGGAGGGGGTCTGCTGCTGTTGTAACACGCTTACCGCAGGTGCATTAGAGAAGCAATCGTCGCCCTTCCCATTGTATTGCGGAAACGCGACGCCGTCGGCAGAAGGCGACTCGCCATTGTGACTGTTGCTTTTGATCGCCTGTTGACGCGCGGCTAGCTTCGTGGGGACTCTTTATCTTTTGCATGGTTGTATAGCACCTCGATTTCTACACCTCACGCGCCACACGAAGGTGCACAGATGCACCTACAACTGTGGGATCACAATCCAAACTTGAAATGCTTTGGAAATGCCGGCATTTGTGTTTGCATATGCAGGTGAGGCTTTTCTTTTTATACTGTGCTTTTGCGGACTTCGCCAGTCGATTCTTTATTTCCATTTCAAGAGAAACAAAGGGAGCACTAGCACTTCGCCTGTAAGCCTCTGCCTCTAGATTGACGTAGAAAACGTGTGCGCGCTCGTGTTACTGTGCCACGTCATGAGCATGCATTCAGACAAGTCTGTGGCACTTTCAATTTCAGTGCTTGCTGATGTGAGCTTACGCGCTAGAATTCCGTTTGCGTACGAAATTTATCGCATGCGGGGATATTCTCATATCTGCGCCACTGATGACCAATGCGCTTTACAGCTGCCTAGTGACTCACTACGGGAACCTTCTCTTTGTGCGTGCAACTAGCCACTAGTCTGCCTTTGCCGCATTTAAAAGAAATATCAGCATTTTATTGCGTGAAATAGTAATTTTTGGTAAGCTGATCCATTGTGAGTGCACTGAGACAAACTTGAAATCGAAAATACTAAATAGAAATCATAGTGAAGCACGTGCCATCGGCCCTCGAAAACACGGCGCAAAATAGAAACTTCACAATATGCAGAAAGCGGATATTCGAATACAAGAGAAGGTGTTCATATACACAATAAATTCAAGAACTCAAACTCCTCAGGTTAAGGTTTGGCCAGGTTTCAAAGAAATGGGCAGATTCTGCATACTTTGAAAATCTATCCTACGCGAAGATTTTTGCTTGCACCTGGGTATCCGGTGTGCTTGGGGGCTGTTTATACATTTAGACATGGGCCAACATACTTGTGTGATGTCATAAATTCTGCATGTTATGCGCGCCTCGACGTGACGACGGAACCATAGCATCAAGCGACGTCATCAATCATGACAGATATGTTATCGCATGCCATATATCATTTATATAATGAAATAGAAATCACCCGCCGTGGTTGCTCAGTCGCTATGGCGTTGGGCGGCTGAGCACGAGGTCGCGGGATTGAATCCCGGCTGCGGCGGCCACATTACGATGGGGAGGAAATGCGAAAACACCCGTGTACTTAGATTTAGGTGCCCGTTAAAGAACACCAGATGGTCGAAATTTCCGGAGTCCTCCACTACGGCGTGCCTCATAAACAGAAAGTGGTTTTGGCACATAAAACCCCCTAATGTAATGAAATAGAAATCGTGACGGCACAATTATGTCAGGCATGTATATCATCCCTGTATTCATTTTTGTGATGTCTTATGTCATGACATGACATACAAGCCATGTCGATCATATGGGATGCATGTCAATATATATATATATATATATATATATAATGTCATGTCGGTGCATGTCATATACGCTTATCATTAATTCATGTCATTTAGGTCATGACATGCATGCATGCAATTCATAGATTGATACATAGCTAGGTAAAGAAAGGATAGCGACGGAAGACGTTGTAAGAGGCTAGATCATGAGATGAATGTCATGTCTCACAATTCCACTCAAGTTTTTCATGGATGCATATTATGTCGTGTATATATGTGCATATATCCACTTAAAGAAACGGCCACGACGGCAAAACGGTAGCATAAAAAGCTACATCGACAGAAAAACTCAACGGGACCGAAGCTGACAAAGAATTCTACGTAGAGATACATTTATCGCGTGGTGCCTGCGTAAGAGTGGAGGCAACCTAAGAAACTGCCCAGGTGTGGATCTTCATATTCAAGGTTATATAGTGCAGCGTTCTTTGAAGATTGCGACGTCGACAGCATGCGCTTTATGCGCGTTGAAAGGCGAAGGCGAATAATGTCGTCAAACAATCAACAAAAACAGGTCTCAAAAGAAATGCGTTACAAACGATTCAAAGCCTACTGTAGTCAGACCATGGTGGAAAAAAAACTGCTTACACTTTAGCAGGAATAGACACACGGTAGTCACAAAAGTGTGTCTATTATATCTCTGTGCTTGCAACGCTCTCCGCTGTCGTTTTGTACCATGTGTTTATGCCGAATCCCCCAAATGTCAGCGCTCATGTCAGGAAGTCCGCGCACTCAGAAAAGAAAAGCAAATTGAAACAATGATAACAATACGAGAGTTACACCTAAAAACTGCGCACATCCTTTCAACTTGAACGCTCTTAACACTTTGTTCTCAAGTTTGTTGGCGTACAAGATTGGTGATGCCGTGCTTGGGCAGGAAACGTGTGGTGGTACACTAGCCCGCAAGAAAATCTTAGTTGTATGTCCCTCTCATTGATGATTTTAAATATTGGAACATTAAAAAAGTTGTCCTGGTTCAATATAAAGACAGAGTATGGTGGATGGTATTCAGGAGGAATGGAAAGTATTACCCTTCGCTGAGTGTTGCGAACTCGCTCATAGGTGTTTTGCAGAAAGAGCGACGCTTTTACAGGGGGCAAGATGCTTTTTAGAGTCGTCAAGATGGTAAAATTGATTAGAAATGTCTAAGCGTTCGTTATCAGCGATTTGTATATGAAGCCAATGAAAGAAAATTTTCTGCACAAGTTTTGAAAGACTGCGAATAACGTTTATATCCGGATGAACCCATTTGTTCTCATTCCAAGGTGCAGCCGCCTAACAAAACATGACCACTATTGCCAATAAATTTCGTATTTCATCCAACCATTCTCGCCTCAATACTAGCAGAGCAATCGTGACGGTATTATAAAATGACGAAGTTACAGTAAACAGCGTTGATTATTATAAGTTGTGTAGAGCGCCAATCTAATGTTTAGGCACTCTGCGAGATATATTCAGCAAAAACAAACATTTCCTGTTTCGTTTTGATGTCGAATCGAATGTTTTAGACCGAAGTACGATAACGTGGTCAACATTCAGCTTCAAACTGACGACTGCGCTCTCTTGAAACCAACCGCAGGGAGAGCGCTAGACCACGTCCCCTTGCGCAATGTGCATACAGCACGGCTGCAATACCAGCTGTGCTCCCATCCTGCTTTGTTGAGCTTGCCTTCATGCGACACTTGTTGCACTTGTAAATGTCCGTGTAAACAACGCTGAAGGTTCTAAGACCTTCAATGGCGTCTCCGATCAACTAACTGCATCATACGTCAAGTGTCGTGCCACAGACGTATGCGTTGTTACGCGTAGGCCACGTTACGCTGGTTTGAGAATGCTGAAGACTGTGTGGTATATCGAAGGCAACGTACTAACCGAAGGCGGTCAAAATTAATCCGTGAAAACACTGATATAAGGGTGCGTTGTTGATTAAGTAGACATTTTTCCGGTCTTATCGAACCATGCTTATTTAGGCTGGCACATGTTCGTTGCTTTGAACACTTCGTTTTTCCTACTTTGGTGACATTTTCTCGACATTGGATATGAGATGTCGGCAGTAAATTATTTTTGCAGGAGTTTTAGGTCGCCAAGGTGCACAGTGGGCTGAGACGAATACCCAACTAGAAGGCAAGCCTTATACTGTTTTTTACCGCTTTCAGTTTAAATTTGACGATAATATAGATATAGCACAAAGGCATTTTGTACATTTGCAGCTGTCAAAGTGCAGTCGACCTTGTCTATCATTGATGAAACATTCAATGATTATACGAATCTGCGTACGCCTTAAAATGATAAACTGCTTTCTTCTTCAAGACCGTCTTCTTGGCCGACTATTTATATTTGTGTTTCGTTACTCTTGAAAGTCGAGTTAAACGCTGCATGCGTCATTCCTCTAAACTCATGCCATGTCACTCTCTGCCGAGCGCAAAGAATCTGAGATTCTCGCTTTGCGGACTAAATAGAAATTATGAATTTATTGAGCGTGCAGCATACTGATGGAGTTAAAAAGTGAAAGAAAAAACGAATGAAGAAAAAATGTTTGAAACTGTGGGTCCTGGTACAAGTACTGGCTCATGCACTGTTAACCTCAAAAATTTCAGAAAGATAGAAGTTGATCACGCTACTCGATCGTCACATGTAGCAAACGCAAGAAGCCAAAAATAGATCTATGAAAGTATTCGCTTGGAATGATGAGCTGGTCTTGACATCTGGCTTTTTCACAATTTAGCGCATTCGGCTATGGCACTGTGTGTCTAGATTTTATTTTAGAGGCCTCGCCCAATACTACTCTGATGTAACTTTGTAGATTTGTACGATGTAGCTCTAGTCTGTTACCTCTACGCATGGCATTTTACGCCATACGGAAGTGTTGCAGTCTCCGATTCGAGTTTCCATTGTCTACCGTACAATTCGGTTGCCCCCCACCTGAAATGTACAGTATATATAAAAGAAGACCATTCCGTCCAGCAGTAATTCGTAAATCTATACCGGTATGGCCACGCTAAGACTCAACGAACGTAAATCAGTGAATGGTGCTATACAGTCACGTTAGGCAGCATAAAAAAAATAAGGTAATTGCAAGATCCAGGAAAGCATTTACCGTGCAGTACCGTCTACATAATCACGGCTGCGCTTGATTCCTTTTAAATTTATTATAAATGCATGAGTATGCTATCATAATGCATGTTCTGCCTTTGTTAATTACACGATTTATATTGAAGCGTGAGTTCACATTCAGGATTTATTCTTTCAACAAAAAAAGCATCCTTGTGATTGAGCGCCCATCGAGTGGGAAGATTTGGCATTTGTTGACTGAACCCACTAGAGAGATTGTTGTCGTAGTCACTCACATGTTCTGATATTTCTCAGGAAAAAACAGTATCGCCAATGAAATGAACATCATTGGCGCAAGGTTGAAGCACTGTTTGCTCTTGCGTGTCTGCATAGCTAAATTTTACTTGTGTAAAGAGTAATTAGCAGTTTTATAACCATATACTGTTCAAGACAGACAAAAAATTCGAACAATTTGCTACCATAATTAGTTCGCGTCTTGGTCACTTGCCAAATACGTCAAACTCGTACAAAAATAACACCTGCTTTCCATTGCAACTTCGCTGGTCCAGAAGCGCTTCATGAAAACGCCGTCATACCAATGAGAAATAGACAAGCGCGAAGGGCAAAACAAGGGCTCTGTATGGCCCAACCATGAGACAATACCTAATGGCGAAGCACTCACTTTTGCACTCAGTGCAAGCTTCTGAACGTTAGCGAACAATGAAGGTCCCCGTGCAGAAGAGTAATAACTGACGCAAAAAAGTAGATATGATTATTTAGTAGAAAGGCTATAACTAACACTAAAGAAATAAAAAAGTAGATATGATGATTTAGTAGAAAGGTTATAACTAACACTAAAGAAAGAAATAATGTTATTTAGTGGAAAAGCAATAACGAACACTAAAGTAAAAAAAAAGAAGCAGTATATTTGAGTTAGCTGCAGTTACAGAAGCCGAAAATCATCCGGCTAGCTGTGTACATTAGCATGGGGGCACGCAATACACTTTACAACCATTCCTTTGCGCAAGACAGGTTTAGGAACGTGCAGTGGAGCGCCTACTGACGCAGTTATATTTAATGAAAACTTACGTCGGTGTGATGACGCAGCACTGAAAACGCAATTTGGGAAACCCAGGGGCAGTGGCGTAGCTAGGTCGTCTGGCACCCGGGGCCCTTAGCTCTTCTGTCACCCCCCCCCCCCCCCCCCCCGGTGTAGTCGAGGAAGGTGCGGATATCGACAATTTTCGGGTGTCTTCAGACGTATGTGACACCCCCCCCCCCCCCCTACTGGCCCCGTGCACCCGGGGCCCACGGCCCCCCGGCCCCCCCTGTCGCTACGCCACTGCCCAGGGGACACGAGTTTTGAGGTACTTGAGTAAGCGGCATATTTGCTTTCTTCAATTCCCAAGCGATAACAGTACGAGTTATTAAAGAAAGAGCAGCGGTACAACGTTTTCTTTTAGCTTCTTGTAAATGTGCAAATTTAATTTTTATTAGAAATGGCGGGACATGCACGGGGCTTTTGGCGCTGCTGAAGCTTTGCTTTCGCTATATTCGCTATTCAGATTCGCATAGACTGGATCCCTGGGTAACGCCTAAGAGATCATTCTTGCAGCGCCACATTTTGTGGTGATCCCATTTCAGTGATATTTGTTGCTCTTTTTTCTACCCGAAGGACTACACAGCAAATGCACGTAAGAGCATACAAGTGCGCTCGGTCTTGTTTACCTCAGCTGCAGAAGGCGTGTTCTAAGAAAAAGCGCAACAAATTTCAAATAATGATAATACATCTCGGTTTCCCTTTTATTTCAGCAAACAGGTGAGTTTAATGCCAAAGGTGCAATGGTCATTCCTTTGAGTAGCCTGCACGGCTCGAAGCTCACGCCTTTCATTAAGTCGAAGATTCTGACCCCTTCCAAGTTTTAATTCTGTCGGTTCATTTCTTCCCCGCAAAATGGAGGCTGATTCACGAGATGCTTTGATAAAAATTTCACTTAGCTGGACCGATTACAATACTAGCACAAAATATGTGTTTGCGCAGTCGTATGTGATTTATAACGCGAGCTGATCCTGGAGTCAGTGTCATCTCGATAATTTTGATGATGCCATTATCTTAAATATACAGTCTCTCGTGTGTAGCATTGTGCACCTATATCCTTTGTTTAATCGGGCTTTACGCGCCGCCTCAGCCTAGTGGAAATGGCGTTGCACAACTGAGCTGAAGGTGGCGGGTTCGATCACGGCCATGACGGCTGAAGTTCCTTGTGGACTAAATGCAATTATGCTCGTACCCTTTTTAATTTACCGGCACAAAAATGAACCTCCGTTCGTAAATAGCACTTCACAGTTCCCCACTACAGTGTGCCTCATGTTGAGATCCCTCTGGTTTACGCAAGTAAAAGCCACGGCTGTTCTATTTGCGTAACGAGGCCTAGCGCGGTTTGTTCCCAGCTGCTCGGATAAGTTCAGCACTAATCAAATTTCTGGGACAGAACACATCATATACAGAACACAGCATCTATACAGAGAACAGCATATCTCTCCAGACGAGCTCATGAAACAGCGCCGCTCATTACTAGTAAACATTATATATTCCTAGGATATCTTTCACTATATTGCTTAGTACAAATATGAAACATTTAATAAAAGGCCATATATTATTGTACATTGCTGTAGGAGGCCCATGCAAGGAAACTTAAACTTGAGCGGACCAGTTTCCATGTCACTCTTGTCTTCTGGCATGACTCATTCAATGCCCTTACAGGAGATTTGTTTCCTCCTTTTCAACGTTACCTAGAGCTATTGCCTCGGGAAAGACGCATTGTCGACGTTTTGGTGATGTCGCCCAATTGAGCAGAAAGCAGCGTAAACAAAGGGTGGATGTAAGCGAAGACCTAAATTTGAATGTTGCATTTTGCTGTTTTTATGAATTAGCTGCTGGGAAGCTTTTCCTGGGAAGTGAAAACTTTATCTAATTGCGCGGTGTGGCAGAGTTCCTTGTTACAAAAACAATTGCGAGCCCCTGAACAATTTCGATCGCTGTATTCTTGCTGAAACGGTGCTAGTGAACGGTATACATCAGCAGTAGTAAAATACTGCCTTAGACAATTGCTAGTTAAGAAGGCTGTAGTAGCAAAAGCCACATTTCATTTATTACAGCGATCTAATAAGTTAGTCTGTACTGAAAAGCTAATGTGTTTTTGCCTCTGTAGAGTGGCTTTAATGTCTTTGTTGGAGCCATGGCTTTAAACTATGCAGTGAGCATATAGAATACAAGCTTTCTCTCTTTGACTATTTACCGAACCTTTATTGCCTGTCTTGGGCCATTGTCTAACTATATCTTACCAAAAGTGCAAGGCACGGTTACGCTTATAAAAAGACACTTATACCTAGAAACAGCGTCAAGCACGATCAGAGGAGTCCTTCTGGATTTCTTCCGTACTTATTCTTGGTGAACATTGATGTTGGCAGTATTCTGGAATTTTGTGAAGTACGCAGCAGAAATAAAACACTCGGCTATCTTCGCCTATCTTTTCTACGACCAGACCGGCTAATAACGATGAGAGATAGCTGAAGATCCATTTTCTTCTCTTGCTTTGAAGCAGGAGGAACGAGAGGCAGAGACAACGTGTTGCAGGCTATGCCCACCAATACTTATGTTTTGATAGGTCTGTCTTAGATATTGATGTCTATTGTGGCGAGGTAGGGAATGAAGCACTGTGAAATGATAAGCGCTAGAAGTGCTCCCTTACCGGTACGTGCCATTTTCTAAGTAAATAATGCTTTCTTTTTCTCCAGCACATCATTTTATTGCTATCTTTCAAAACATGCCTCTAGGATGAAAGCACATCACAGGCTTCCAATTGAGGTGCGCACACGACTTTAGTTCATGCAAGGTTGGGTTCACAAAATTTGCTTGATTCCCTGTCAGAAACACCAACTAACACTATGTTGGCACCGTAAGCTTTTTCAAATTTACGCCTTCAATTCACACTCTCTCTGCGCAACAGCCGTTAATTTTGCATGATAAATTTTTTGACATCAGCCTCTTTTAAGCATGCGCACTTCGAATTCTTAGGCAATATTGCACAGTAGGTTGGCAAGTTAAGGGTAAATGGAGTTTGTTATGAAAATGATGATTCTAACAGACCTAATTATTCTTTTACCTTCGTGTTGCACCTCATTCTAAACAGAAGACAGCAGCGAGCGCACACTGGCTCTAATGAAAGCGAACACGGCACCGGCATCAATGGGCGGGTCTTGAAGCGACAAAAAGAGAAAGGATGGCCTATACCGGGGGAGATTTCATTATCAGCACTAAGCTATCCATCTCCTGGAGACCAGTGACTGAAAGCAGAGGTTGTCTACTTGAACACCGGGATACGTCGGAAATATGTGTGTCTTACGCTCTGCATTAAACTATTGTATTTTTATTTCATATTAAGATGCAAGAGACAGAGCTTGCATTATGTTGAGAACATCAGATACCACCAAGGTATCGTGTATCTTTGCCGTCTGAGTACGGAAGTAAATTCCCCTTGAACCGCAACAAAACAACTGAGAATGCCTGGAATCTCTGCAATGTCAACTGCGCCGTCTAAAGCAAAAAAAAAAAGAAGAACCGAACAGATTGCGATCCTCTAGCTGTGCGCGCATGCTTCAAGCTTTAAAAAAAATGTTCGAATTCAGACACAAGGGAGTGTTCACCTCTTATTTTCTATAACTGAAGTAAATTCTAAAACATTGCTTTCAGTGGTGAAGCACTAGGTAAATGCAGATGCGCAAAAGTAGGCCTGTCACAACCATATCGTGTATTGATGAGTGGCCGCTAGTGTTCTCTAGGACGGCGTGTACTGTTCTGGACAAGCAGTCGGCAACGCTACAAACACGTTTCAATATCACTGTCATACCTTGGGGAGACTTGCGTGTCTGGTTCTATTGCAAATGGCTTGCTCAAGTGACAATGAAAATGAAGAATTCAGAGGAGAAATTTGTATTTGTCCGTCGTTTGAGACCATATAAAGGTCGCGCTGAAGGCTGAAGGATCCTGCTGGCAAGAACAGCATTTTCGAGTGCTTTCTTCAAGCGGATCCGCCAGCACATTGTGCTCAAAGTTACTGCCAAGACTCGCTCGGAAGCTGGTGGAGTATTTATGCAGACCCGTCAACTTTATTAAGGGGTTCTGTTATATTATACCTATTCTAAATACTTATTCATCTTACAACAGTGCCGATCATGGATGGTGAAATCAGTTGATTTCTTGGGAAATTTGAGATGAGTGACGACACCTGAATGAATATTTCATTGCGGTGTAGTTATATGCTCTTGCTCAAATATGGACATGATATCATTTTGCTGGAATGACTGGAATGGATTTCTTTCCATGGAGTCTCCAGTGCGAAATGTTGTGTAACTTTGACCCATTTACCTCGAGCGCATCGGAAACTGTGACTGGCCGGGACATGGAACTTGTATTGTGATTTGTAGTGGACTAAACATTAACGAATTTTCGCCCATCATCGTGAGCGCGCGCTGAGTCACTTACCGAAGTCGGAGTGGCAATCGCCATCGAGTACAAAGGCACGGCACACAAACTTTATTTGGCAACATTTGTGATCGATGGCCCCCTGCTCCTGGAAGAATAATTACCATCACAAAAGAATGATAAGTAAATATCTCTACGGTATGCTGAATTACTTGCAATCTAGAAATACTACAGCTGCGAACTGAAATTAAATAAGATGGTGGATAGAAGGGGGCATAGGAAGTTCTAAACAGCTGCGGTTATCGCAGCGACAACTTTGCCTCTGTCTGGTCGTACATTCCCTATGCTTTTTTGTGTGAGCAAAAAACAAACTATGCTACTGGCCTATAAAACCACTGTGTAATTGCACAATTGCTCCTAAAACACCCGTAGTTTGCTCAGATAACAAAGAAAACACATTTAGTCTTGTCACAAAGAGCCTTACGCTGAAATTAAACACGCATGATGCCGTCATTCGGTTACTTCCAGCAGCCTTTTTACCAGCAGCCGGCATTAATGTACAGTAGCCATATCCCCCCTACTCTGCAGTGATCTCTGATTATAATTTTTGATGTTAGTAGACTAGAGCTTTTGCGACAGTGTTTCATATAACAAAGGTGGCGGGCTTCACGGTGTAGTTCTGCGGACATCACTTCAAGGCAAGACCAACTCACAATTAAACCTGACAAAGCATACAATAAAATTGTTTCATTGAAATGTAGATAGACAATAGTAACGCGAAATAAATGCGGACAGAATGATACATCGCCGCAGGTGGAAGCTGAATCGACATCATTCCTACTACGCGTCTGGCGCTTTATCAATTCAGCAACCATGGCGGTCATCCTTCCGCCAATTTGCTTCAGTATGTGAGTATGTGTGCTCGAATGCGGGAGGTATATGGCAATTTTCACAGTTGTCACTGAATAAAATCAGCCCCTAAGATTCTCTTATGCTTTTAGGCATCGCTTCGTGTACACGATTTATATCGAAGAAACCATGTCTGGCTTGGCTGGTTTATCTGTTTTCTGGGCTGAAAGAACAAATGAAATGAATTTTCCATGTTTGTCTTGCAGTCCAAATGTTGTTTTCCTTCTCGCGACCGCTCTCTCCAGTAATCACGACACACCAAGTATCCTAAACCGCTACCCTTGAAAGAATGACAGCATAAAAAATTACGCTCAACCCATGTCACGATGAATCACGAAGTTATTTCGCCTAGCATTGAACCAATGTATCGAAACACAGTATCAGAACCGTCGAAACCTGTTATGATGAAGCGTGTTTGCAGCAGGGCCACTCTCTCGCGATTCTCTCTGGGCACGTGGAGCCATGTAAGGCCGCCACAGTCAAGTCTCCGCGTAGCACGCCTATGAATATATATTCAGACAAGGTTATATGAGTATATATGACACGGGCTCGACTACACGCATCACGGAGCAATTTAGGCTATTTTTATCGAACAGCGGCTAATACCGAGTGTCACAAACCCAGCTATCCAACTATAAATATATAGGCGTCAGAAACGTTTGTTGAATTCGGGCACTGAGTCAGTTGCACATGCCTAATGACCCCCACAGGCGTCAAAGAGGTTAAGTGAAGTGTGGCACACCACTAATTTCCCATACACCGTGAGGCATGACGAGGTTAACTGAAGATCGGCACATAATTAGCGACACAAGATGGTGTAAACTGGGTTACTTCATGAGCGGCGCATACCCGAATGCATATACCCGTGACCCAAGCTTGCCTACACATGAGTGTCAACGCTACAGCGTTAAGAGCCCCATGTGGCAGAAAATCCCACGTCGGCATCTTGAGTCGGTGTTCGACGTCGCTTCTCGAAAAAGAATATCGAATCACACATACCCAAGCCGTCCATGGAAGTTACTGAACGAATTGAATTTCTCAAGCTAAAATACGTAAAAAAAATCGTAAAGTATGACTTATACACAACAAACAGACGTGATAGCCTTGGATTGTAATTTCAATATAGCAGCAAACATAATTCTCTTACGCAAAAACTCAAACAAACCCCTTTTCCAGCGTTTCTACCGCCATGTGCCCGCGCCGGCGCGGGAAAGGCTTAGAAGCCACGGAATGGCGCGCCCGGTTTCTTGCAACACCTCCGGATGACGCTCGCCTCCGCCGCATCGCAGCCTACGCAAGTGGCCACGTTTCTACCAGAAAGCGAGCCTTCGTTCATGGCCTTCGCCGCCACCGTTTCTCGGCAAAGATTACGGTTACATACGCTCCAGTAGCCGGGAAGAGTGAGAAGCAGTCAGGGATCTTTGAATATTATACGCGTTCCCCTCTTGAAGGCGAAGCATAAGCGTCCTCAAAATTTTTGAACCCGGTTACCTGATCCAGCAGCCAGATGTTCTATTACTCTAATAAATCTAATTGCAGTGAAACTGCACCTGTCCAACAACAGTGCATATGAACGTATGCAAAGTAAACGTACCAGGTGACGCAGTGCCTATATTTTTTATGCAATTTTGTATTGTTTTATTTTTTATCTTTTCCGTTTATGGGGGGGGGGGGACCAGAGAATCTGGATGCAGGTCAGTCGTCGTGGTGGAGCCAACTTGACGTTTTCACGTGCACGCCATGCATTTCTACATAGTGATGTCGCTTTACGAATATTAACAAAACTTTCAATTAACAGAAAAAAATGTGCATAGATGTTGTGACAGAAAAGATTTCCTACTTCGAGCGCTAACTGAGCGTGATAGCGCTGCACGTGTCATCAATACTGCCTCTTTTGAGATGCAGTTTAAAACGCAGGGGGCATAAAGGCGCAGTGGGATTTATACTCTTACGGGCTGAGCTTTTCCAAGGTAGTAAACCCCTGAAGCATTGAAATGCCATGTGGGCTGTGAACAGATTATTGCTAGAGGAGAGCATCCTTGTCTTGTGCTTTCCCGAAGAGCCGTATAGTCTTGTATTTTTGCCTGTTTCGCTTATTTCTTTATTCGTAGGCAAGCATAGGAAAATGGGCACGAAGACGCATGTGCACAATGTAATCAAGATTTCTTTCCAGGCATCCGTGCCTAATTCAGCGCGCTCATTCGGGCAAGGGTTAACTTTGTTTATAAGCAGCCTATGGTAGATGCAGTGCTGACCTCAAGAACGGAAAGAAAATAAGGCAATTTTCTTTATACCGTCAGAGGTTCCTAGCGGCGAGTACTGGTTGCGCTTTCTTGAGGCACATCAGGTGCCAGGAGCAGGAGTTGTTAGTTCCTGGCACCCTCAGCGTTTCCATCGTTAATGGTCTTTCTGCTGTAGGAATTGGCATCATTAGGCTATCACACGGCAGTGGCACGAATGAAGAATGGAGTGCACCGAATTCAAAGAGACGCACTTGGGCGCGGATGCTCTCACGGCGGGCGCTAGGCAAGAAGCGGAAACAGAACAAAGCAAGCGATCGCAGGGAGAGTCTTTTGTCTGCTTCTCTCTTCACAATGGCGCAGTCTACAAAAATCGCAACCGAAGCCGGCCCAGTCTTAAGCACAGTCCTCGCGGGATTTCGCTGCCCAGGGGGCCTCCTGCACCAAGAGAGCGCCATCTACGCTTCCCTTGCCCTGCATCACTGCCCCGAGACACCACCCACCTCTGGGTCATCAAAAGATGGCGCACACCTTGGAGGAAGGCAAAAGATAGGAAGTAGCATACTGCGACGCAAGTGAAGCCAACCTGGTGGCCCAACACGTGATCGCACTTCAAAGTTGGTTTTAATCCTTACTGCATCATTTTTTTTTTCGCGTGAGAAACTTTCACTAGCCTTTATTTGCAGCACAACCCCCCCCCCCCCCCCAAACTAAGCTTAGTTTCTTAAAAAGAATGCGCGGTTTAGATTTATTACAGATTTTCCTTCACATATCAGATATGATACACCATGCAGTTACGCATGATCTTTTTGTACATGAAGAAAAACATAGAACACGAAGAGAAAAAAAGAAGCGGGATTGAAAAACGAATACAAAGTTGGTGAACTAACATTTATTGCAGAAAGTTGCTGCAGGTTCCCTGAAATTTCATCGTTAAAGCTACTTAAGGGTGATGATGTCACTTGGTTGCATGGCTAGTACATCTTGCCCTCCTAGTAAAACGATGCGAAGTAGTGTGGCTCCCTGTTGAAACAAAGGGCCGCACTGCACTTGTTGAATGATACATTTGTGAGGTTGTTGCAAGAGGGCAGCTTGCAGCGCACTCGCTTGCCAAGTTAATTCGACATGTGGTCCATTTCGTCGAGACGAACATCAGCAGTCGGCAGCGGTGCCAGCGGGGCCTTTTTCTTTCCTTGGATGAGTGACTCGATTTCAGAGCTTGGTCTCCCAGCGCGCTTCCTTTAGTGCAAGTTCCCTGCCTTGCAGAGTCCTTCTGCGACAGAAGACTTGAACTCGAGCAGTGAAGTCTTGGCGCTTTTTTGCCTTCGCCAAAGAAGCCCTGAATTCACCGCAGTGAGGTCCATCAGGTGAAAAATTATACGGCGATACCGTTTGGTTGACCGAATCTAGATTCAGCAATAGCCCTGCATCGAGTAAAGGAAGTCCACACCGCCAATAGGCTTGTTATGCAGACACCATTTTCTGCACTTTTCCTTTTGCGAAGTACCGTTTTACTTCGCCCGCTGGTTCACTACCTGAGAAAGTGCAAAGCAAGGTGACTGTTTTGTTGTCATGCCACGCTCCTGCAGAGAGCTTGGTCGCCGACACCTCGCACACCCTTTCCTCATACGTTCCTCTTTCTTTCTTTTTCCCTTTCTTTCGGGAGCGTGCAGCCAGGTAGACGGTTTCGCCGCACAGTGCCAAGGCAGTCAATCCCTTCGTTCTTTAAAAATACTTGCTGAGGAATGGAAAAAAACCAGTTGTCAAAAAACATTTGACTGTTTGCCTGGTAATGGTGGGAGACAACGTCGCGATAACACTGCTGCTTGCGCCTACGTCAGGCTCACCTGGTAGCTGCTTGTTTTCTGCGGCACCACTGAAGATCCAAAAATCGTAGAAGATACCAGATACGCCACTCAGAGCAAAATTTTTGTGTCCCTAGCGATGCGGTTTCTTCGGATTGTACTGATTTAGTGAGCTTCGTCCCTTGAAAGGAACAATTTGCTCGTCGATGCACAGTTTCTATTCTCGCGGAACTGGGTTCAGTAGCTCAAGAAATTTGTTCAAGAGAGGTCTCAGCTTGTGCAGCTTGTCCTGGCCACTTTGTCCACGGGCAACAAAGTTCTGATTATCATTGAAGTGAAGAAATCGTTTTAGTTCGTCGCAGCGGTTTAGGAACATCACATCTGCAACCTTGTGGTATCCCATGCTGGAGCTCCGGTACTTTCAGGTGCTTGGCAGCTGCATGATCGAAATGTAAAGAGCCACTCCGACAAACTTTCGAGTTGATCTACACTCACCGTGAGAGCTTTTTCAGGACGACACTGAATTGAGTAGCGTAACGACTCCTCGCAAATCATCTTGAACACCTCAACAGGACACAGGAATTCGAAGAACTGGAAGAGAGTATCTAGATCCTTGATAGTCGATGGCATCAAAGTGCTCCCAGTGAACCCAATTTCTTTTGGGTCCCTTTCAAGGCGCCTGTTTTTCCACTTCGGTGTACATTTTGTAGGCCCTTTCTTGCCTCTAGAAGTCGACGCTGCAGGTGGAGCTTCATCTTCACTATCCTCGCTTTCAGAGGACTCCTCTGCTAGCGCAGATGGAGCCCGGCATGGTAGCAGTTCCTGCCCATCGCCGTCCGACAGCTAGCTATCGCTGCTTCTGTCACCATCGCCTGGAATGGGCCGAATTCCCCGTCTTGCTCCACCGTAAAAAGTTCCGACATCCATTGCCCAGGAGAGAAAAAGGATACTTCATGTTACAGCAAAAACAAAGCACGCAGAAAGGCTGCATTACACCGCGAATGTCATGTTTTTGTGATCACGACGCCGACGCGCTTCCGAACGCAAAAATTACCTTTAAATACATAGTGTATCATATGTCATACGGGTCATAATGTAGTACTCGTAGCTAATTGTAAGTGTGTTGGGCACTAAAATTGTCACAAGATGAAGACAAGGAGCCATTTAACACCCTAATAATTTTTTGAAGAGATAGTACATGTGAAAAGTACAAAAAACATTTCATTCACTTACCTGTTTGGAGCATAGAGAACGCGACGCTTCCTCCACGTGTTGTTGAATACAAATGAGGTTCAAGATAGATTCTGGAGATGCATCCACTGCTGGTGTAGTTGCCAGACGGGATATAAATTCACGCTAAATATGGCAGAATGTTTTTATTTTCTCTCGCGCTTCTCGACAAGAAGTTTCATGCGTATTTAATATGATACACATCAAACTCCCGCTCTGCAGGCAGAGCCACGGCAAGGCAGCCGAAAAGACATGCACGGGACAAAAACTACTGGCATAGCTACTGGGAACAAAACGTTTCAGCAAACCTCAATTCTTTCTCTATCATCTCGACTCAAGAGGTCACGTGTTGGGCCACCACTGTTGCTTCACGGAGCGTTCGCTTGCCAATGTGGCTGCGTGACGTAATGCTTCATCCTATAGTTCCCTGCATACATGCTGTACACGCTTCTTTGAGCATGGATCTCGGTAGCGTGAGTACCAGGGCTGCCATATTCTCCGCGGACGCCACTCAGGGCTCCTCGAGAGGCTCACCAAACAGCCTCGCGGACGTCATGCGAGTTATCTCGCTGCTCTCACAGCAGTTAGACTACGCCGCGTTCTCGCCTGCAGCTTTACAATTGCCAGCTGTTTGCGAATTGATAGAGTTCCATGGATTTTGATATGGCGCCATCGTTTGGGTGAAAACAGCCAACGCGCTCGGCACTCGCCACGATTGGTAAGACCACGAGACATGAGCAGTTGAAGTAAAATGACTAGGCTGTGGCGCCAAGGCATGGCACGAGTACGCAGGCATGAGGCACTGGTCCTGGCCAGAATGGAGTGATGCTAATTGGTAACTGCTTTCGGCCCAAAAACTTCTGCCTGCAATGACTCCGACCAGCAGTTTACCACGGTCGCGGCTCGCGGGATGCACCACCTGGACGAGCCCACTTTCCATACACAGCAGCCAACGAGTTGACCTACAAGGTCTTCTTCACCTGGGCACATGTAATCACCGGTTCATCGTGGGACGCCACAGGCTTGATTCTAGCCGGTGTGAATCGACCGGTAAACTGCTGCCTCCAGGCGGTCTTAGAGCTCACGCTTTCTCGAAGCTCCGTTCAATCTATAACAATTGCTGGCGGAAGCCAAGTTCGAGCTCACGAGCGACGGCTCTCTATGCCTCTGAACATTGTGGGCCCGTCGAGCAGCAATGATGGACCCCTACCGCTCGGCAACTGCCTACGGATTTAGGAAACGTTATACTTCTGGACCCGTTTCGTTGTCGTTGGCCGAAGCGCAGCCATTTGCCCCCCACTGAGGGACGTTTCGCTAAAGGAAGCCAAAACGCTGAGCTAAAGCCAAAGTATCGTTGAGGCCTTCATTATTGAATACTTTGTCTTACTGACCAAAGGTGCCTAGCGGACTAGAGACCACCAACTCAAGCGCAAATGCAGTGGTTCCCCGATTCGATCCGGGCAAAATATCGTGGCTTCACACCAGGTATCGCTTTTGAGTCAGCCTTCGGACATAGACGATCTTGCAGTAATCGGCATTTTGTCGAGTTCGGCAGATTCAAGAGCACCGGCAAGCTTTGATGCGTCACCGGCGACGTTTCGAAGTGGCAAGCGAGGGTTGAGCAGATGATTTCGCTGTATGCACAGGGCGTCAGTGCAGTGAGCTGCTGTTTAGTGTACAAGGTCTGCTGCCGTGCTTTGCCAAGTGCGACGACATAATCGTTTGCGAGACTTCTGACGGTCGTGACATATGCAATGCTGCCCGCGACATCCATGTTCGGCGACTAGAGTGGCCGTGATGTCGCAGCGGAATCTAAGACTAGCAGCATGGCTGAGTGTAAGAATTGGTCTCATTAGGCAATCACAAGGCAGTGCGAGGATTGGAGAAAGGAGTGCCCCGAAGACAAAGAGACGCACCAGTGTGCGAGCGCTGGCAAGTCAGGCTCAAGGAAAGAAGAAGGAGAGGAAAGGAGGCGATCGCAGGGGTGGCGTCTTGTCTGCTTCTCTCTTTGCAGTGCTAGCTTTTTAACGCAGTTGATGGCACTGCTTCTTCCTGTGCAGCTCCGCCTGCCCCTTAAGAACCCATAGAGGAGCACCAATTCTCTTTCTGCTCCCCTACACAGCCCAGAGTGCTACACGAAGTTATATGAGTGACTATGACTAACTGTGAATGACTGACTATTATTTTTCTTTTCTCTCCTCATCTGTTCTTCCCGTTTCTCCTCGCCAAGTGTAGTGTAGCTATCAAGGCACGTCCTTGGATAACCTCCCTACCGTTCCCTCTTCGTCTCTCTCTCTCTGTTTCAGAGTTCTATGAGTGCTGTAATCCCGCTGCTTTAAGCATTTCCTGCCTCAAGAATTGCACTGACAAAGTTACTAGTGAAAAACGTAGGCTTTACGAGCGGTGTCACGAGAAGTGCAGTTTTTTGGCACCGTTTTGAGGGCAGTGCTTAGTCTACATCACGAGGACCATGACAGCGTTTGCGAGAAATGCAAAATTTTCATAAATATAATAAATGTTGCGGGCTTACATACATATGCCAATACCTCGACAATGACACTGTAAGTCCATAATCGACAAGAGTGCGTAAGTATTCTGCAACTGGAGTAAACCGTTTCAGGTATTGATGGTCGGTAATATATCCAGTGAAAACTTGGGGCTCAAGATATGCAAACGTCACGCCGCGCTTACGGTATCACGAGAAATAAAACGAGCATGGCTGATATTCCTTCCCGTAACCTTTACCGCCTGGTTAAGTTTAGCGTTTTCTTTGCACCCTCCTGACCATTCCAGGACAAGGCTTCCGCAAACTTCAAAACGGCATAGTTTAATTTCACGGTTTCTATTTCTACACAGAACATTTAGCGCTGCTAATAGGAGCGATAACTTATATCGTCACGTTGTAGCGACGTTGAAGAATAAGACAGTGGCCCAACTGCGAGTCTCGAAATTAACTTTTTCGCTGGGCGAGCTTGTGCCTCACATTAAAGCTAACACGGAAGCATGACGACAGCTGCGAGTACAGGTGGCCGTCGTCGAAATCTGATCAACCCGACGAGCGAGTCGGCCTTTATAATTAACTCGTGCGCGCATACCTTCAAGAAACACTACTCAATTCGTGTCGCGCATACATTATCCTTAGGCCATGTTCCGTGACAACAGCCAACGCATAGAACCAGTCATAACATTCGAAAAAGTTCAGATAGAGAAACGTGCGTGCTGTGCCGCACTACCACTGCAACATTTGTTATTAGGTGAAACGCGATCAGTGGTAAAAGATAAACACGTACGCTTTTCAATATCGTGTCGTGATATGCCATTTTCTGGCCAAAAAGATAGTAATGTAAACTTTAGATATTCACCATATCAATATTTTCTAGTCAACGTATTCAAACCTTTTATTTTTCCTTGTCATTCTTTCCCATATTGAGTAATTCGTGCGCCATCATTCTATATTCAGCCACCACCTCATGCCACTTTCTTTGTCCTCGTGACATACACGTTCATTTTCCTCACAGTTATACAAGGTGCGGAATTTCCCACCTAAACCTTTGCATGCGCATGTAGGAATTCAAACATTTCATTGCATTTACCTTCAACGGGATGTTAGAGTCTGGTACATTCTCCAATTGTGTCGTCAGTTTGCCTCTTCTAAGGATGTCTTATTGTCATTGCTTTTCTCATTCTACCACAAAACATCGAATGAGCTTAGGTCGTCCCTAGGTGAAAGTGTGTGTGATCGCACGATTCTACTGTTGCTACGGGTAGGTTCACATGAGGAACTACCTTTTGCCACATTAACGTACATTACATGCTTACCTTCATGCGATTGCGTCTTGAAGTTTAATAAAACTCGTTACTGGGCTGGTTGAAGCACGATACTTTTATCAAAAGTGTGCGACGTGATGCAAAGGGGACGATATAAGCGACAATAACTGATGTGAACTTGAAATAATTTTACTCTCTGAAGGAAACAGACTATTCTACAAATGTGCAGCCATGTGTACAAGTATGTATGTAAAACTAACAACTCCAATTGTCAAACAAAATTTTCACTGAGTTCTGCATGAGTTGGCGTTGGGCTATATTATCAAGAAGACAGGTGATTTATGCGCAAATTTTCAACCTATTCATGCTATTCAAAATCCTATTCATCCTATTCAACCTGTTCAAAAATTAATCCACGATGATTAATGTACAAGAACTTCTTGGGGGAGCACTTTTGATTATGCTTACGCACACGGGCTGTACACTTGTATATATAGACTATATTATTTTGAAAATAAAATAGGTATTTTTATAGGGCTTTCCTTTCTTTCAGCTGCTGTTTTTTTTAATTAAGAAACAATATCAAGTCGCTGAACTTCTTAATGTGGCAGCATGGCAAGAGTATGCAGCCGAATAGGGATTAAGATATAGAACGAACACAATGACGACATGGTTTGAGCGTCGTCCCCCACACTTGAGTTGCATAATATATCATAGCTAACATGACATCTTCCAGCAACACTTCGAATATTTGCATTGGCAAGATCTCATTAAAGTTGAAAGAACGGGAATTAGCGAATTATGGTAAAGCCATGCTGATATAGGACAGCATGAGTGGAGCCAAGAAAAATTCTGTGTATAAGCCCCTCTGCAATGTAAATACTGCATTCTAGGGCCCGTAATACGTACAACCAGCCCATTCTAAGCTTATTCTAATCTTGCGATGGCAGATTTACTCACAGCGCTGTTTGAACAGTCCAACAAAATGCTATTCTCAGCTATATCAGTCACTTTTGTTCGGCCTGAAGGCAAATAGCATAGGCTACATTGAGAAGTTTCTTTTTTTTCCTAATTGGCTGACAAAAGAAGAGAAACGCGCATAGGGAAGAGGGTTCGGTGAGTTCAAGCTATTGCTGTGAAAGCAGATAACCAGAGGAAGAGGGCTGTGCTTCCTTGGGCGATTGGTCCGTTTCCCCTTGCTTACCTTGCGGTTGCTAGTTGAAAAATTGCGGCGGCGTGCAAAGAGAAGAAAAATACCCCGAAACGCATTCTCAGTGAAGAAAAGTTGGAAGAGCAAAGTAGTATACGTGGGCGAAAGGTCTGCTCGACGAGGTCATAGCGCCACCCAAGCGCTTATTATGCACAGAGGAATACATTGTCTTTCACAGCTCCAAGTAGCCAGTGCCATAGCGATTGTTGGGTAGACAGTTTTTATGCCATTCAGAGAAGGATCATCTCCGGCTATTCCACAAAATCGGCAGTTGTGTTGGGCATATTATTGCACGCTGGACTGAGTATGTAACTTTGACGCGGTGAGGTTTCGCTGTGTTGTCAGGTCGCTTGACAGGCAGGCGAATGAAGCGTAGCCCGAAAAATGTTTGACCAATCGTTTAGGGCTAGTGCCAGGAATGGAATAGAGACAGCTGGTAATAGCCTTAGTTTTAGCGCCCCTGTTGGTAGAGAAGAGATGTAAATTGCACGAGAGGTTTTTTTTTAAACATTAGCATAAATACATCAGTATGGTTATAACTAATTAGGCTGTGCCTTTGAAAAATGGGCACTGTGTAGAAACATGTTTTTATAGCCAGAATAAACTTTTTGATTAATGCTTTATTGGTGAAGCAGGAACGTTTGTAAAACGTGGGTTCTAAGAGGCATCATATTCGTAGTCATTAAAAGTACTGACATGCTACTGCGAGAAATGTGAAGAGAACCAAATAATAAAATAAATGCAGTCCTAATCAAAGGATTACACTTTGACCGTGTATGTACAGCTATTTAGTAATAATAAATGGTTTAACAGTGGCGGAAAATTGGAACATTTGGCGAACATAATTACTCTGCATCTTCGTAATTATCGAAGCAGGGCAAGCATTCTAATTAATAGCGCTTTGCGTTAGAAGTTTGCTTGGTTTGTAACCCTTCATGAAAACGGTTTCATACCATGGGGAAATCGGCCCGCAGCGAAGAGCACAAAAATAATGCTGAGTGATGTCAATCAATGACACATTAACCACGTTGCGAACTGGTCTATTTTGCAGGCATATAAACATCCGCCTGCTAGCGAACGATGGGGCTCTTCATACAGAAAGCGGTAACTAAGTCTCAAATAAAAAAAGTGATTTACATTGCATTACTTTGTTTTGCTTCAGTACTTAACAAAGAACCTTACGTGATTGAAGCAGTATTTCCTTCGGCTGCCAGTTGACGTCAGCAAAGGGACACGCGTTGCGCTTTTCAACCGTTCGTTTGCGTTACCAGAAACTGAGCAGGCGCAGCGGCACACATACGAATGCACAAATAGTTTATGAAGACCAATGTCCCTATGATGACGGAGCACTCAAAACGGAATTCAGAAACGCGAGGCTACGCGATCTCCAACGAAGTAGTGCCAGCGACATTTGTGCATTCTTTTCTGAGACTATAAATGTGCGAACTAAAAAGACAGCATAAGAACGTGTTTGTGGTAAATTTGTTACTTTTTATCTAATAAATATGCCAACACACACAGTGGGCCTTGGGGGATGATTTATCTTTCCTTTCTTTAATTTCGCTAGCCATATTTACATAAGAACTCTGAATATATGAGTAACGCCAAATGGATAATGTTTGTTGCAGCACTTTTGCTAGAAATCTTACCACTTTGTCAATAATTTTTTTATGTGGCAAGCACTGCACACCAGGGACTCGTACGGGATCCAAATGCACTCGGTCGTGCTTGCCTAAGCTTCTGAAAGCGTGTTAAAAAAACATGAATTTCCAGTCGTGACATTACATATCGTCTTGTCTTTCATTTGAGCAATCGGATCGATTTTAAAATAAAGGCGCAGCGTCATCACTTTTGGGTTCCTTTTAGTAGCCTTCGCCTTTCCAAACTAGTACCTATTAATATATAAAACCTCGGAATGCCAGCCATTCCACTCCCTCCTTCCCCCCGCATTTCTTGAATTTGTATTTTATGTATTTATGACTTGCAGTGAAAGGGAGACCCATCTTCGAGCTGGTCTGATCAAAAATAGCAAGTTCCTGGGCTGATACATACACTAGTGCAAGATATGTATAGGATGCGATGGTTTTATGTCTTTTCTAACGAGAGCTGTTCCTGCATCCAGTGCCGTCCCGATAAATTTGATAATCTTATCTTTATGCAGTCTGTCTAATGTAACATGTGGACCTCACTCCTTTTCAATTTGCATCCGAGCTTGGCGCCGTTACCTTGCCAAGTAGGAACCCACAGGGGTAGCTTAGTGTTGCTAGTGACTGTGGTGACCAGTTGCGTCGCAGTGAGGGCTGCCAAAAACGTTAAGCATGCCGTCCCTATATGTGAAATATATCTCAGTCCGAAAACTTCTGCTGGAATACTTTTTCACCCTTCAGAAAACGTCGCATTATTCTTGAAGTTATCGCTGAGGCCACGTTGCCTACCTCGACACACTTTTGTTTGAATTTAGGCAATAGAAGTAATAAATTACCCAAGTCGATGATAACACAAGACTGTAGGCATTATGCTTCTTTTTCCACAGCATTTCATTTCTCGATATAAGGAAGCTTCGTTTCACGTAGATTAAAGCGGGTTTATTCAATCTGCGCTAACTTTATTTTAATTTTTATCGCAGTAAAGGCACCTAAGGGCGTAGAGGAATCTGAATGAAAGAAAAGCAACTATTTTATAGCAGTCTTTACACCGGAAATGTTAAGCTGAATCGAGGCTTATTGGCTCCTCTGGCTAGACGGCACCTTTATTTTCCCTGTGTGGGACACATTAAATAGAACTGAAAATTGAACTTGGCAGTTCGGGCCTCTCTCCTGTCTTCTCACAGCTTATTTGCAGCAGCCACTGCCCAAAACTTATTTCTCCATTGCGCGCGATACCTAGAGTGTTCGCCTTCGGGAAGATGCTTTGCTGATGGTTTGGGGATGTCGAGAACGAGCAGCAAACAGCACAAACACGGATGTGTTAGACAAAGCGCTACATTTGGCGCGTTTGTTTCTTGCTTTTTTTTTCTGCGATGTCTTATTTCGTTTGTCCTCTGCGTCTTGAAAACACGTTGTAACTACGGCAACTAGCAAATTCGCGGTCACTAGTAAAATCTCGCGCCCCGGAAGAATTTAGCATGGTGCTGTTTTGCTAAAAGGGCGCTTGCGAACTAAATATAGCAGCACGAGAAAGCAAACGGCTGCTGTGCACGATTGTAAGCTGAAGCGGCTCTATAAGCAAAAGCAATATCTCATTAGTTTCAGCTATTTCATCGGTGGCTCTATGTTTCAGAGCTAATATGTTTTTGCCTGTTTGAAGCGGTTTTAATGTCTTCATTAATACTCTGGAGGACCTAAAATTAAACGATAAGCCCACAGAATACCTTTTATTGCGTCTGCCTGGCTATTCAAAGAACGCCTCGCGCATCTCTCTGACGATTGCTTACGATATATTACTAAATTCTCAAAGCATGCTTACGCCCATAAAAAGTCTTAGGCATGGAAATAACTTCAAGGATGGGAAGGCGGTGTCCTTCGGATATATTTCCGTAGTTATTTTGGGGCAAATGCTGCTTTCGTTGGTAAGCGGGTGTGTTCGAAAGTGATTCGGTGAACTTCCACATTACACTAACCCTTCTCCGGTCAGTAAGGTCAAAAAAGAAGAGAGATGACTGCAGATTCATTTTCTTTCCTTGTTTGGGGCAGGAGCAACATCATCCGTAGATGTGATGCGATGCACGCTTCGCCAATTTATATTTGCGTTTCTGCAGGCATTGCTCTTCAGCGATGTTTATTGTCAAAAGCTCACGAATCACTTGCTGTGAAATAGTAAACCGTACAGCAGTTCCCTTACTGGTAGTTTCCTAATGTTGTCGTGCTTGTATCAGATAAATGCGGCATGCCATTTAAGGGTCTTCTCTCAACTCGTGGCTTCAGGCTTAAAAAACAACAGCACATGTTTGTAGCTGAGGTGACCGCTCGACAGCGCTACATGTGCAATAGTGCTCGTGGTATTCGTTTGTTTCTATAGGTCAGATAACGCAAGAAACGTTCACTCCATCCTAAGTATTTTACAATTACCTGTCCAGTTTTTAAACTTCCCCTTATTTATATGTGTTGTAGCCAGAGTTGGTATATGTCTAGGCATAAGTTTAGGAGTCAGCTTGCAGAACACTATAATAATAAGGATATCAGTAGAGGATTTCTTTGTCTTACATCGGACACGACAAGTTCTCAAGACAACGATGACGCCAACAGAATTATGTAGTGTTTTTTTGTCTTCCTGCTGCACCGCGAGAAACGCAGAATGCAGCAGCGAGCAAATAGTGGCACTGAGGAAAGCAAAGATCGCAAGACTGTGCGGAGGTTGGGGTTGAGGTTACCTGAAAAGTGTGAGAATGACCTAGGCTTTAGGAGGCTTTCCCATTGTCGCTTATGTTCGGGGTTATGAAGGCGAGTGAGAGATGTGCGGAGACTGCCTTTATGAAGACCTAGAAATGTGAGAGATATGCTTCTGTTACGTAGTACTTTTTCTTCATTCATCCATGCAATGGACGGAGCATGTATTATTGGCAGTGCTTAACATATGACATCTATGACATATTGTATTCTTGCGGTTCAAATGCCCAAATACATTACTGGTTCAAAATATTCAAACGTCGAGAATTGCTGCAATATATGCATTCTAATGTACATTTGAAAAAAAAAATCCTCAGGTATTACGGTGCTCTCGATGCTCGCTCATGCTTCATTCTATTATTGTTTTAAGTTTTCGCCAGGGAAGATCATTGTATAACCTTGCTGTCAGTGGCATTGAACTATACTAAGTAAAACGCACGAATGTAAGCCTGGCACAGCGTTATCTTGCATTCATGAGATTGGTTCCTTGTGTTCTGTGCAACAGTGCACGCTGCTCCGCCTAGCAGTCGACAACGTATCAAATGGTTTTCTCTCTCACTGTCGAACATTTTGTACACCGGCATATCTGGTCGTTCTCAAAATTCCTTGTGCAAATCTCCTAGCTAAGAGAAAGAGCCTTTACTATGGCGTTGGTATACAGGCTGCGCCAAAATGCGCCAAAATGTTAGTGCGAATATCGCTGGAGGATCTGGCGTTCTATTTATACACAGCAAATAAGTTCTGACACCAATTTTATCCTTGACAGTACCCTTCGGAGACGATGGATGATTTTCCTGAGCTCTCCAGGCCCTTCAATTGCAGGTCTCATAAAGTGATTTTGTGTTGCCTTTGTTCTCGCGTTTCTTACAAGACCATATTTCTAAGGTTGAGCACTTTCATAATTCTTTCGCTGCCTCAGTTACATGAAATAACTGACACACTGCTTTTATGATGCCTCTTTTCGCTGTAGTCTGCTGCATACATGACTGCTCTACCGAAAGCGCTCGAATGCATCACCATTTTTGGCGGTATTTTTCATTCACCACGTTTAGGCAGCAGAGATGAAGGAGCATATTTTTGTCTCTTCGCAGTGCTGCAGAAATACAGAAATTGCCACTGCAAATTTCCGAAGGTTGAACAGACTGTCTTTTCTCACAGTGGCTACAGCCGATAATTGCTTTGTCTCTGTAGTTTCATCTTGAGACCCAGTTCACCTATTGAAGAATTTGCGATGACTCACTGCAGATAACTGTCAATTTATTTACTCTGTAGCTATAATACACCTATATACTAGAATACGCACATGTGCTTATTATACCGTGTTAAATTCTTTGCCATGGGCCCCTAGTGCTTTTGAATGTAATTTTGCATCTTTGACGCAGTTTTCTTGAGCAATACATAAATTATCATCCTTGGGCGTTTAGGAGAGACATCTTTCTGCGTACTGCGCATAACTTTACCGTTTCTTTTTTTGTGTGTGTGAAAAGAACGTGGTGAGCGTGCTCAACTTTCGTTTACCGATGTAACAATGCTCGCGCCATCACGGCCCGCCTGAGAATGAAATACGCCAGCAGCATTCTTTCACTTTTGTGCACACTGTTGCGAAGAAGTACCATGAAAAAAAAAAGAAAAGCAAATGTGTATCTAGTACACAGAAGTATTTGCGCTCAAGAAATGCTTTTTTCGGAAACTAAAGTAAACGAGACAGTGCTTCAAACGCAACTTGCAAACTCGTCGAGACTTACTCTCATGAATGCGTCAGCTTCGTCGTGTTTCTCGTAGTTGATTCCTCATGTTCTCGCTTGCCGTAAATGAGCAAGCTATGCTATCAGTCTACAAAACCACTGTGCGATTGCATAATGGCCGAAAAATATCCGAATTACTAAATAAATGATCACAAAACTGCAGCCATCACATAAAACGCATTGTAATGTTTAGCGAATGCGCTCATAAGAAAGCGTACAAGATAGCCCTTGGCCTCCCGCAATCTACGAGTACCAAGCTCCTGGCCCAGCTGGGCATATACAACACCCTAAAAGAAATAGCCGAAGCACAACGCATCTTGCAGCTCGAACGGCTGTCGACCACCACGACGGGAAGGTGCATTATGAGCACGCTCGGCATAACGTACCACAACCAGCACGACCAGAAAATGCAAATACCTAACAAAATCAGAGAGACCATTACGGTGGCAACCATCGCAAGAAACGTGCACTCCGATTACAACCGATGTGGAAGAAAGGCAAGAGCCGAGGCTCTGCTCCGTTCATTCGGCAGGGAGAGAAACGCGCTTGTCGACGCAGCCGAATATCCGAACGGCCAAAAACACACCGCCGTAGTCATAGACGCAGAGTCCAAAATCAAAATCACATGCAGTGTATACAACAAACACTCGGAAATAGCGGAGGAAGTAGCGATTGCGCTGGCCTTCACAGAACAGGAATGCGAAGTCGTACTAAGTGACTCGCAAACGCAGTAAAGAATTACGCCAAAGGCTGAATTTTCAAGGAAGCCCTGTCCATTCTGGCCAAAGCGGGCAGATCTAAAACCACGAGCTCGAGGATCATATGGTGCCCCACGCGCGTCACCCCGGAAGGCGACGCGCTCCCGAACCTAAACGAGACGGCGCACCGGACGGCGCGAGACATGACCCGCCGCACCGAAAAGGGCAACGCCTCTCGCACGATAGCGAACGCTTCTCGAGCAGAACGGGACAGGCTCACCAGATACAACGACATAACCAGTGCATATTTGAGCGCCAGAAGGATATACCCACCGCCCAGTCTCAAATTGAACAGGAGGCAGGCCGTCGCCTGGAGACCACTCCAGACGAACACCTTCCCTAATCCATTCCGTCTGAAACGTATCTCCCAGATAAGCATCAGGATGACACGTGCAAATTGTGCCAGGAAGGACCAGCAACGCTCAGACACATGCTGTGGGAGTGCAATGTAGTAATAGGAGTGGTGGCAGTTATTCCGGAGACCCTGTCGTCGAGGTGGGCCGCCGCTCTGCGCAGCTCAGACCTCGGAATCCAGACGTGGGCAGTCCAGCAAGCCCGTGAGGCGGCGTTGAGGCAGGGCCTTGACGTTCCCCCGTGGGAGACCTGAGCCCGGGTCGCGTTAAACCTTGTAGGGCGTACAAGAAAGTTGTATCCGTCGATCCATCCATCCATCCATGCGCAGTAACTAGCTTACGCTGAAAGAAAACAAACAGAACGGTGTCTTTCCATCACTTTTAACAGCCTACTTCATTCCTATAAGTGTAACAGATTTTTTTCTGGCAGGCGGAGATAACTGCAAAGAGCTGATATCCTCCCTGCTCGGCGATCAAATGAAGAGAATGTGTGAAAAAATTTGCTGGCCGTCGCATGTATTCTCATTCTTAGCCGGATCGCAGCAGGGCAGCAACTGCTGATCCATGGTGCTCTTCCATAAGGATTACGTTGACAGAACACTACGCTACTATCTTGCGGTCCTGCTCTACGTGCCTCCAAAGAGCAAGAGAAAACTTTACGCAGGACAAACCAGCGATCTTCTAATATGTATTCGCCTTCTGAAGGAACATGCCCCTAATGAACACTAAGAGAAGCTGGGTGCCTGCCTCTGGACGTCCTGTCTTGCAAGACATATTTCAGATTCATCTCCAACACGTCCTTCATGCGAGCGCCCAGATGGAAAAGCATATTTATACAATCTATGCCTAGTCGTGATTTCTGATGCCATCTGAAACACATCTGTCGCGAATCCTGTTCAGCTTTCACAGAGTATGCCACAAAACATTCCAACCTGGACACTGAATTCGCTGCGCTAAATTTCAAGCTATAGGGAACAGCACTTAGTCATTTACCATTGGGTTTGTTTGCGTTCTTTCTTTCTTTCCTCCCTTTGTTCTTTTTTCTCTTTTATTTAAAAATTTATTCTACTTTAGTATTTCTTTTCCACGAGCACCATTTTCTGCTGCTTCTTTTAATCTCTATTTCAGAGAGACGATAGCTCACTGACCTCCAGCTGAGCAGATACTCCCCCTCCCCCGCCACGTCCAGGCCCCTTCCTCGTAAAAACACACGGCCCCTTACGCATGGCTCTACTTGCCATTCCTCCACAGATGGTGAATAGCGCACCTTTATTTTCGATTGTACTACCTCGCCGCTAGAAAACCCTTGGCCGTTGCCTTGCAAAGTAGATACCGTGAAACACATATTACTTGAATGCCACGCGTAGCAATACGAGGGATATCGATTTGATTGCGAAATGGACATCATTTGTCACGCTCTACTAAGCTTACGTGGTATCTTAGCTTTAAGTCAGTGCCCCTCAAAACAGCGGTGGGCGTGGGATTAATTGTTCTGATACCTGGCAGAAATTGCCGTCTCCGAAAGCTTTAAAGAAATTTCTATTCGTGATATAAAAAAAGCCTGAATTCACCTGTAAATCTATGTGTTCAAGTTTGCTCGCGCATATTACGTTGATTCTTATTTGCCTTCCTTTCCACGTTCCAAAAAATCATTTATTCCACTTCAATCTACATATGCAGATTATCGTGTCAGCAGCCATACAAAACCAGCGAAATTCTCTGTGTTCAATAAGAGACCTTCCCTCTCTCTTTTCTTACTGCAGGGACCTCTGATTAATTTTTTATGCCCGTCAGGCCTGACATTTTGTGACAACAGCTTTGTATAACGCAGGTTACAGGCTTCACGGTGAGGGTTATTTACCGCAAATTAATGTCAAAACCAAGTAACTGACATGGAAACTATAAAAAGCATAGGGGAATAAAATTATTGCGTTTGAAATGTAGAAATCGTAAGCTAAAGTGAAATAAAAACGGACCAAAACATAGCTTGCAGAATGTGGCAGCCAAACCCCAGATGTCACATTACTAGAGAACTGCTTTACCAATTAATCTACCACGGCGGTTATCCTTCGGCCCACATTCTTAGGTATATTTTTCATGACAGCCATGATATATGACACTTGGTATGGTTACGACTAACAAAAACTGTGCCCCCGAATTCTCTTAGAGTGGTCCGTGGTCGTTTCACTTAGACGTTTTATTAATAGGGTGAGCTTTGCGGCTCGGCTGATTTCTCTATTCCTTAGAGGCAAGCAACGAGGCCATGAATTCGCTCGTATAGAACAACATTGCGCATCCGGATGCCAAGTATTGTTGACATATTACATGCAGCATTTCAAGATTTGTTTGTATTTGTTGTTTATTCTTTTTCCTTCTTGGCACTGTATAAACAAAAGCTCTACCAGGAGGAACTGCTTCGTGGTGCAGCCGACTTGAAGTTCCCATGTGCACGCTACGTACTTCAACTTCAAATGGCGGGCGTGCGAACAGTAATGCGAGTTTTAACGACTGAAGCAGCGCGCAGGGACTATTGCGCCTCAGGAGTTTGCCTACTCCGGCGACAAAGTCACTGTAAGCGCATTGGAGGTGTGATTAGTACTACCTCGTTTGAGACGCAGTTCAGAGCCCAAGGAGCCCAAATGGGCCATGTGATTTCTGCTTGCACGGGCTCAGGCCTTCCGAGGTGCTGTGCTCTAGAAGCTTGGGAGGGCAGTGTGGCTTACTAACAGCGTGTCACTGCAGGATCACCTCTTAAGTCTTTTGGTCTAAAACAGAGCTGTCCAGTTATGAAGTTTTCATGTTTCGCGCAGTTGTTAATTCATATGCTTATCTTCCTTACTTCCCCGTCTAATGGATGGCTCGCTATGCCGCAAGGGTTAGGTTTAGTAATAGGCGGCCATCCCTGGAGCCAGTGCTAACCCCTAAAATAAAAAGTAAATAAGATGATTTCCTTTCCGTTATAATGCGTTCATTTCGGCGCGTACTGGTTTTACTTTCTTGAGACGCCATCAAATGAGAGGTGCGGGAGTTGTCGGTTTCTGCGATCCTCAAACTGTCGTTTTGTTTACACTCGTTGTGTTGGTCCCCTTCCACAGTTGACGGCACCTCTCCTTGTTGGAGCAGCCCAGCCGGTCCGTCAGGAAGCCGTAGAACAGCACTCGTGCTCCCGCAATCGCCCTACTTCGCCCAGTGTTTCATGAGAAGGTGCACTTCTAATTTTATCATCCGCCAACTGGCAAGTAACCAGTTCTGGGGTCACCAATCGCCTAGCCTAAAGAACTAACATAATAAATAAATACCTTCCGAGATAGCCAGTGGTCCCGATGGTACACGCATGCAGTGCAGACAAGACCAATAATAAAGTGCGTAGGCCTTGCGGATGATGTCATTTAGAGAAGCGTGGTTTGTAGGTAGCCCTTGCGAGTTTTCACCTCGGTCGTTAGATCTAGATAAGAAGGACCAACAGAGCGTTCGAGACCTATCAGCAAGGATACCACTAGCTTTATAACTGTGAAGCACGTACATACAATTTTGCACATGCAGGACCTGATGAATACGCCAGACTACATGCAGGGCCAGTAGTCGAGCGCAGTGCTCCTGTTGTATGATCCTCATGTTGCGGTAATTAGCGAGACCTGGCTGCGACCAGAAATCACGAAGGAGTGTGTTTTTCTGCGAACATATAACTGTTATCGCAAGGACCATTTGGCACGTGGCGGAGGCGTGATTATTTTATTAAAAAAACCTTGATGTATTTGCTTTTGCCTGCTGTTAGCAAGGAGCATGAAAGTTTTTTTTTTGTAAGGTGATGTTGTCGGGTAACCAAGATGTCGTCGAGGGCGTTTGCAGGCCACCCGGAACTCCAGATTTCTTATTAGAATTGTATTATTACCTAGGCAGTTATCAAAATCGAAATGCTATTATTGCCGGGGACTTCAACTTACCTCGATATTGACTTGTATTCAATGTCATGTGGCTCAACGGACACTACAAGTTCTGAAGCCTTGCTCGAAGTACTACTAGCGCACAACGTTACCGAAACTGTTTACCTGCCTACAAGGATAACAGATTCTGCGACATCAACTCTCGATCTTGTATTATGCTCTGCTAGCATATCTGACTATAAAGCTGAAGTGAACGAAGGGATCTCTGATCACAAAATAGTGTGCTTCACATGCGCTTCCTACTCGACCACAGTTACGTACTGCCAAGTATATCGCTGTTAAAAATTATGATTCTGCTGACGACCTTCAAATTGTGCATTGTTTGGAAGAAGCCCTTGTATAGCTTGATACTGACAATGGCGTGAATTCCTTGTGGAACAACTTTAAGTCCTCGTGCCACTTTTGTATCAGAAAATTCATTCCAGATAAAACAAAAAAGATCGGCAGACAGAACCCTTGGATAAACAGAGACGTCATTCATCTCAAAGGTAAGATAAAACGCTAGCGAAAATCTAAAGACTATAACAGGACGATTGTTAGCACGATGGCAAATGACTTGACTGTAAAACTGGAAGAGGCAAGGGAACATTATTTTACGGCAACACTAGGTCGATTTTCCTCTCAGAACTCGCCAAAATTTTGGCCATTCCTATCTGACAAGGATTCCCAATTTTCCTCAGAAATATGCGATGGCGAAGTAACAATTACAGATGCGAAGAAAATAGCTGAACCGTGTAATGTGTTTTTTTTTCAAAGTGTTTATTCCAGTTTAAGCACTAGTGTTGCCGAGCGACAGATATTAGACAGCCCAGACGTGATCAGCGTAACTGTTGAAGGTGTGACTGAGCTTCTTTTACGGTTAGACGAAAAGAAAGCTACAGGGCCAGATTACATTCCTCCTGCTTTTGTTAAACTCTATTCGGAAGTATTAGCTCGATTTCGGTTATTATTTTTACTAAATCTTTAGCCTGTGGTGCTGTTCCGTGTGATTGGCGTTTGGTACGAGTAATGCCAGTTTTTAAGAAAGGTCTCCGGTCTTCTGTAAGTAATTGCAGACCTGTGTCACTCACCTGCTGCTGCTGCCGAACTTGACAACACATTATAGTCACTTACCTGAATATTTTTTTGGAGAGAAACAATGTACTCACGGCTAAACAGCATGGTTTTAGACGAGGATACTCCACAACCACACAGTTAGTAGTCACTGTCCATGAGCTCGCTTCCGTGCATGATGGCGGCGGTCAAGTTGACTCTATTTTCTTAAGTTATTCTAAGGCATTTGATAGAGTCCCTCTTTCGAAACTAATATATAAAATGAAACTTCTCGGAATACCCACAAAGATAATAAATTGTGAAAATTCATACCTGACTGGTCGTAAGCAGCATGTGGAAAGAAATGGATCATGCTCCCAGTTTTGGGGAGTAACTTCAGGCGTACCTCAGGGATCAGTGCTGGATCCAGTACTATTTAAGATTTATATTAATGACCTAGTAAAAATTGTGGAATCACCTGTTCGTGTTAAATTTTTTGCAGACAATTGTGTTATATTTAGCAGCATTGAACTGTCTCTAATCAGCTTTTTCTGGAAGAAACCTTCGATAGGTTGGCAGAATGGTGCATAGAATGGGATATGGTCATTAATTATGACAAAGCATTGCATATGTGTATTAAAGATAAGATACGAAAGCTAGAATACTTGTACGAAATGAAGAATAATAAGATTAGGAAAGTAGAAAGCTGCAGATACTTGAGGATAACTTTAACTTTACGTCTATCCTGGGTGCCTCACATAGACAATATAACCTGTGCAGCCCGAAAAATAATTAGGATTTCTAAATTTTAAATTAGGGGACTCCACATCCTCATTAAGAGAAAAAGCCTATAAAACGTACGTTAGACCTTTCATAGAATATTCGAGTATTGTTTGGTATCCTCACACAGTGGTAGGTAATGAAAAACTAGAAAGAATTCAAAAATTAGCCGCGCCCTTCATTTAGAAGCGCTTCAAACGACGTGATTCCCCAACGTGTATGCTGGAAACCGCAAACTTGGAACTACTAAATGATGGAAGAAAAACTGTCAGAATAAATTTCTTTCGCCAGCTTTATTACGGGAAACTCGGAATACAACCGCGCGACTATATTATTAAGAAGACATCTCCAATTTTCCGCCACAAACACAGCCAGTATTTAAAACGGATCTTTGCAAGAACAAACCTTTTTAAATGCTCATTTTTTCCGAAAAGAATCAATGATTAGAATGCCCTACCCTGAAATTCCCACTGGTTACAACCACCCACTTGATCTATCTTGTTAACTGTATACCTTGTATATATTTATATGTTCTCTTTCTTTTGTATTTTGCTCACGTAGCCCTCTTGTGCTTGGACAGATGTCCGCAGTATTCTGAAAATAGAATGAATAATAGTAAATGCCTCAACAAGACGTTGTCAGCCAGTAAGCGATAAAAAGCACATATTTTGCAGCATGTGTAAACGGGTGGGCATATTTGTCGCACTTTAGTTGCATACGGTCGCGTTTTAGTTGCACTTATGCCTTCATTTAAAAGAAAAGCGAGCGCACTGAATTTTCCTTGCTCTTACCTTGCTTTAGTCTTTAGAATTTTCCTTGCTCTTAGGTTAAGGTTATGGACCTTTACGGCTTGGTTAAATTGCAGCAGCATGCAATTTTCTTTGCATGCTGCTGTCCATTCCAGGACATGTCTTCGGGAACCTCAAAAAACGAAAACGCGTTTTGTTTTCGGGGTTTCCATTCTTTCTATGCATGTCGACGGGTGGGCTGCGTAAAATAAAAGGCGCTGATAATTAAACGGATAACTTGCATCGTAAAGCGGCGAGCCAACGTGTGGTCACTGAAATAGATAAAACAATTCTGACATGCTGCATTTTATGCTGAAATTGGTCCAATGCTTCTTCCCTCTAATTTTTTTCCTCATGTTTCTGATTCTGAGTACATCGAGCACCCTCACTGTGTGTTCTCCCGCCGCCCGTAATGATGGCTGAGTGGCCATGGCGCCGCGTTCTAATCATAAGGACGCGGCATCAAATCCTGCCTGCTGCGGTCACTTTTAGATGGGGGCGATATATACATATATATATATATATATATATATATATATATATATATTCCGCAGAACACATTCTTGGATGACTGTCGACGGGCGTACGTTTAACAAAGAGCAAATATATCATCACAACGTATTCTCACTGTCGAAACGATTCATGCATAAGGTGTGTAGCGCAACGGGACTCCTGTTTCGAGGTTTGGTGATGATTATTTAGTCACGTCCTCTTAGAAACGGGTTGGTGATGAATAGCTCGCTATCATGCTGGAGTTCATCAGTTATACTATACGTCTTTCATTCCATCGTATTGCATACACAAGCCTTTTGTTTTGTTACTTCATTAAAACTTGCGTGTCGACATTGCACTATTACCATTGACTGTAACGAATCTAGTCCTATCAGTCTGTTTCCTTCACTTTTGCAACTAATGCTCTACATGTATTTTGCTTATCTAGACTGCCGACTAGTGGATGCTTGTATCAACTTTAAATCTAAGCTTCTGGGATGAGTACGGTGCCTACAGGTACCACTTGATGAATACCTTCCCATTTTATCAGGATGTACACAGTATATCCAGACATTTCTCTAACAACACATGACGCCATACAGCGGCGCCATCGGGAAGGTTGCGTGGCACGCCGGCGCGCGAAGACGCTGAGAAACGGGTCATGCGGCAGCCGCGCTCCTCACGCGCTTCCTTTTAAATATGCTGCACGATCTAGCGGTAGTACCGTGATGTCCGCAGTTGGCTTCGTAGACAAGAAGCTTATCGTGCTAGTGCCTGCGAACGCTGACAATTGTTCCCTCGCTTGCCGCACACCAAGTGGCATATACAGAGAAACCCAAATTGGCGGCAGCTCAAAAAATAAGAGCCGCACCTACACAGTGCTTTCATGGCGCGGCTCGCTAAACCGTTAGCGTGAAATGCATTCGCTGAAAAGATGCACATGTTCAGTGCATTTACGGCGCAGACGGCTTAATTGCTCGGTTGATATCCTTCATGAACCCTTGAAACATAGACTCAATTCAGCTCCGCATTGAAGAATATGAAGGGATCTTTTTGTAATTGTAGTGTCGCACATTCCCAGTGGCACATACCTAGTAGCACAAGTTGGCATCGAAGAGGTTCAACGAAGACTACCACAGACAGAGTAGCACATACTCAGGGCTCCAAGCCGGCGCGAAAGATTTCGTTTGAACCGTAGTATCTATCCAGTCCTGCGTCTACGATCACCAATTGCGGTGTATTAGAGGTTCGTTTAAGAGCGGTACGTATGTGCACATCGCCACAAATTCAGTGACCCAAGTAGTTCCGATTTTTCGTTTGGAACCCTGATACCTCAGTACAAGAGCCTGATGCGACCCCCATTCGTCCACGAACTATCCAGTCACCGAGGTAGGTGAGAAGTCGCCTAGATACAAACATACATAGCTAGATATATACTTGGCACCCGGAAAGCGCGTGCATTAAAAGTCTAACACAGGGATATACAAGCATAAATAGACAGATAGATAGATAGATAGATAGATAGATAGATAGATAGATAGATAGATAGATAGATGGATGGATGGATGGATGGATGGATGGATGGATGGATGGATGGATGGACGGATGGACAGATGGACAGATGGACAGATGGACAGATGGACGGATGGACAGATGGACAGATGGACGGATGGACGGATGGACGGATGGACGGATGGACGGATGGACAGATGGACAGATGGACAGATGGATTGATGGACGGATGGATTGATGGATGGATGGATTGATGGACAGATAGATGGACAGATAGATGGACAGATGGATTGATGGACAGATAGATGGACAGATGGATTGATGGACAGATAGATGGACAGATGGATTGATGGACAGATAGATGGACAGATGGATTGATGGACAGATAGATGGACAGATGGATTGATGGACAGATAGATGGACAGATGGATTGATGGACAGATAGATGGACAGATGGATTGATGGACAGATAGATGGACAGATGGATTGATGGACAGATAGATGGACAGATAGATACCGGAAATTGCGTGAAATACTCCTCCAATGTTAATGCATTAAACTTTCCGTGTATTGCGAATTGGGTGGCTAAATATTAAAAATCACGGATGGAGAAAATATTCTCGACTCCTTCACAACAGCATGCCACATATTAAAATCGCGATTTTGAAAGTCGTAAGATTATTTTTGGCCTCCCTTTCCTTCGCTGTCCCTGCTTCTTTATACAGTACTCTATTAGAACTCAGAGGTAAGGACATTAATTGAACTGGCTTTTGGGAAAGACTTGGTATCTAGACCTGCGCAGACACCGTTTCGGCGATTTCAATAATTGAAGCCACCAAGATTTCCATTACTTTGACCACACACCTAGTTGAAAAGGAAACAAGATTCTTTATGCACAAGAACTCTTGCCTGCACATTTCATAAATATGACTAATTTTCAGACCAACCTGTAGCACAAGCCTTCAAGTGATGAACATCATTCTAGGTATAGGTTATATTTTACAGACAGCATATATAGGTATTTTGCATCTGCTTCACTGTCCAACAGTGTTCCTTAAAAAAATGGCGAAACAAAAGACCAGTTAAGTTTGGCGATGAACGTATTTCCCCTCTGAGTGACTGTTGCGTTTGGCTCTCAATCGTACAGACAATGCTTATTTTTTGCGTGGTTTCACTACAGGGCGCAACTAAAGCAGCCGGAAACGCTGACAAATAGTGATGCCCAGTCCACGTGTAGTTGTCGCTCGTTCGTTCTCTAATACTATTCTTACTATTTAGCATATGAAGACGTCTACTGTAGGTTTCATAGACCGATGAAACTGTATTCATATTTCTATTAGATACAACGTACTGAAGGATAAGTTCATATGAATGAAAGGCCAGGAAAAATGGTACGAACAGTGAAGCCTGAGCAAATGTGGGCACACATTAGACCACTAGAGAGCAACGAAGAAGGCATTGCGTATATTAGGCTACGCTTCAATACAGTGGCAACCAGAAGCTTTGTCATATAACTGTAGCCAAGAAGGTAACACGGTGTTGGAGCATCGTCAGTGATTTATCAAATACCACGAATAATTTCACATCGATCTGTGTAATTCGGACGCCTTTCACTTTCATGATCGAGGATAGGACATCCACTGACTGATTTCGTGCGTTGCTAAAGAATGCTTGCGACCTGTTCGTCTTGCGACGCAGGGTCGATAATAATCCAGGAAGACTGAAAATGATTTTGCTCATACTGTCGTCTAGGACCAACTGACGAAGGCTATTTTCTGTTTGCGTTCTGCCTAAAATCATGCCGCTTTGGCCGTCACAACGGCAACCATGAAATGCTCCCGGATGGCCTTTCAATCCAATCATCTAAAGTATAAGAGAAACAAAGTCAGAAGCATCACATTACCTGCTATGTTCCGGGGGCAACCATAGCAAAAGGATGGAATAATACATGGACAGTTGATCGTTCTTTATAGCTCTTTGAAAGGCACCGCACAACATGTTCCCTGGTGACACATAGCGCACTATGCAACAAAAAGCCAGATCGAGCAATATTCTCAGTACCATTGCAGCCTACGTTAATAGAAAGCATAAAACACTTGTTTTTTATTCTCGCTTCTGTCATGTTTATTTCTTTTGCAAGACACAAGTTTTAAGTCATAAAATATCAAATTTAACCAGAAGAGTCAGTTGCTCTGTTCAACACTCGGAGTTTTCTCATTCTTGTGATCAAAAAACTCCTGTCGTAACCTTTCAGCGGCTTTGGACAACTTTGTGAATTGAACGTGGCCTTTGATTGGAAGAATTGCAGTAAATAAAACATTAGGCAGCCTTTAGGGATTAATTATTACCGACAGCGTAGAAAAGGATGAGCACAAGTTGTGGGGTAAAACATAAATAAAATTACACTGAATATTACAAATCTGCCAGAGTTGGCCAAATTTTTCGTTTGTAAGTGATGTTTGCCCTGCACAGGTCGCGTTCACTAATAATATGTCAAGCATCAAGATTGCCTGGAGTTTTCTGCTGTGACCAATTTTATCATATGAGGTTTTTGTGAATACGGGCCCTGATTTATGCCATTGCTCAGGGTCGCCCATTCTTAGGCAAAGCACACCACCGTTATTCACGCCAGTGTAATATCATCATTTTACCTACTTCGTGGGAATATGTGCTTTATACGAATACCGATGTGAATATCTAACAGGGAAACTCTGGTCAGCTGAACTGCTTGCTATATTTAGGCTGCTGTATGCGGCTGAATAGAAATCATAGCCAGTATTCACAGAAAGCTGTTACGCTATAGTTCTTCGTAACGAAAAATTCTAGCCAATCCTGATGCTGGGCATAGGAGTAGCGACGGCAAACGGCCAATTACGAGAATCAATCATCAACGGAAAGCTTTGTGATTTCAGCTTCAGATGTTTCGCCTAGAAGTGAGGGATTGTGTATTTTCTTTTTATCTCTGACCTTCACTATAGACGGCCTCCACGAAATTGTAACATAGCCCTAGAAGTTCAACACTTTGCCGCGAAAATAAAACGGCTACGCTGGTACAACATAAGAATACATTTCGCTTTATTTCATTCATCTTTTTTTTTATTTTCCACGGTTCACAAGTGACGTGGCGATGGGGATGGAGCGGAGCTCGGGACACTTAGGGATGAGCAAAAATTAATAGCGGTGAAGTAGAATGGTGTCAAGGTGTGAAGGTGGAAAAGATCGTTATAACGGCTTGCGGATTTTACAAATTCGAAGGCCCGTCACTCTAATATTAGCACACTGAATCCCGCCAAAATATTTCTGTAGGTCTACTCCCCTAGTGCTCCAGCAGAACTTTTTGTTGGGCTAGTTGGTGCATATTACTGAAGTACTATAGCGCCAAACAGACGACACAAGAACAAGACACACGGACGAGCGCTTACTAACAACTGGTGCTTTAATGACGGAAACACACAATATATATACGCAAATTTTGCGGCGCAACTCGCGCATTGTCAAAAACATCACATGGTAACTAGGCAAAAGGCGATAGAACGATTGTGAAGGTGACGTTCGTGAAGATGACACGTGGTGTACAGGGCCAAATGACTATAAATGATAATGGTTACGCGATACACAAACACCGCCGTAAGGGAGTACCCCATAAAAAACTAAAAGATTAGGAATATTCACCAGGCGCAGGCGGCGCAGCAACGTGCTCAGTTTTAACTATGGGCTTCTAAAAATTACATCTAACTTTTATACAGAATTTTGTGATGGTTCGCTTACGCATTAAAGGCCCTTCCTTTTAATGTGGAAGGCTTCCTTCAGCTCACGGGCCACGCTGTCTCGACTTCTGTCCAGAATGATGGTCTCTCTTAGGCGAGGCTTGCACCCGCACTCTTTGCAATGGATGGCCAGTTTGGAACCAGTTCCTTTTTCCTGTGACCTTTCGTGTTCTTTTAGCCTTTCATTTAGACACCGCCCCGTTTGTCCTATGTAAACATTTTTGCATGAGAGCGGAATTTGATAAACTACCCCTTCCTTGCAACTGACAAGTGGATTGGTCCCCTAGTGCTATTGGCCAAGTCAAGTTAAATTTATGTCGCCAACAGCATGTTTATAAAAAATGCCCAAACATTGCTTATTGGGCAACTACCACTGTCTGATCCCAACATCAGGGATTCTTATCGGCCACTTTCGCTAAAGCGATGAAGATGGAAAATATTTCTCACCAATCGTCAAAAGGCTTCTCGCAAACTGAAAACAGAAAGTGTGCAGCTACCTCGCGTATTTATTTCGTTATAAAATCCAGGAAACGCCGCAATTGCAAAAACAGGAAAAGTGCTACATTTAAAAACGTGTAAAGACAGTCATCGCAGATTTTTATGAGCTTTTAACAGACTGCCCACCCTGGACTGCTAAATCTAAGACTGCCAAAACATGTTTCAATATTTTTTGCTATGTGAGAAAATTGAGCCAACATTTCCTATGTATGGTCGTCCCAACAATGTGTCTCCTTGTGATCATGAAATAAAAACCGCAATCATATTGCATTTTTAACTCATTGTTTTGTAAGTAGTAAAGCAGAGCATAAAATTAGGAAACTCTCAGGCCCAATTTGGAGTCAGCTAGCGCAAGACAGGGGTAATTGGAGATTGCAGGGAAAGGCCTTCATCCTGCAGTGGGCCCTAAACAGGTTGCTGCTGATGACGATTTTGCAAGATCAGTGTCTCAGATTGTCTTTTTTGCACCTTTTTAGCGATAAAGTGAGTTGAGCTTGAGTTTTCAGGGCTTTTGCATCCGCATTTATGCTATGGTTCATTGAGGTAGCGAGCCTAAGAGCGCACAGGATTTTTTTTAGACAAGCCGAGGAAGACTATTTGTGGCTTTGTTATCGAATTGTGTCTGCTATCTGAAGTGCTCCCCTGTACGTTTACGATGCGCCAGCCTAGCGGAATATGGATATACTAATTTACATTGTTTTTTTAGCTGCACCAATTTTTAAAGATTGCCGGCAGCAGGTAGAATAAGTCTAACCCTTGATCTAAATGACTCTATGAGGCGGCCATTACATTTACGAGAAATCAAAAAGGTCAATTGAATAATTACCGTCATTACGCTAATTACCTTTTCTTAATTATTTACTTTACGCCACATATTTCAATCTACGAATGCTAGCCGCTGAGTTCGCACGGCTGTCCAGTTTGAGCGAATTCTCTGGAAAGCACCAGTTCCGAGACATTAACTTTCGAAGAGTCTGTCCAAATGCATAGGCGTTCCATGTAACTTTGTACTTGAATGCATAAAACAAAGGTTCCTTAAATATGGAACTGCAACGCCAATGCATTGCGTCCTACAATTTCAAAATTATCTCGGAACTGGGGCTGTCCAGAGAGTTCGTTCGTAGTGGGGACGCCGTGCAAACTCAGCGACTATAACTCGAACATTAAGATATGTGACGTAAAGTAATTATTTAAAAAGATTATTAGCGTGGTTACGTTATTTATTCAATTGTACATTGTGATTTCTCGAAGAAGTAATAGCTGCCTCATCGAATAATTTATATGAAGGGTTAGAAGTATGCTATCTGCTGTAAGCAATGTTTAAAAAAATTGCTGCAACAGAAAAAAAATACCCTGTATACCTACACCTACACCACCTCTCACACAGAACTAAGAAAAACTGTATTTATTGCCATCTTAAAACGGTACGGAAAAAAATAACAACGAATGTTCTTTTTTATTAGCGAAGGCGGAAATTGCAGGTATTGAAAGCTACCGGATGGTAGTTTTCGAATAAATGATGCAACCATACGTATTTTACGTGCTTGTAGGGCACGCGTTTCATAATACGGCCTGTTTGGACAGGAATGCAATATTCAGGAGCACCGCTTTTGGTAATCCCTGCAGCATAAATGAAAACTGCGCCGTTTAGCTTAAGACCGACAAGGAAAGAATGGTGCGTGCCGTTCGACCGTTCTTGAGAGCATCTTTCGGCGCATCAAGCGAGGCACGCTCCCGTAGCGCTATGATGAGATAAAAGCATAAAAATTGCGCCATCAGCTATCGCATCTGGTTGCGCAGACCTCACTCTCGCACATGGCCCTTATCCATGACCTGGTGCGTCGTGACGCTGCAGGGCTAATAATCAGGCGGGCAAGACTTGCTTGCCAGACTGATCATTACTAATTGTCTATAACGCAAACTCTTTTAGAAATCATACCTGAAGCTGTGGTTTATTGTACTTTCCTATGACTTCCTCACAGCCTCCCTTTCAAACCCATGTTGCGAATGATAAATTATAGTCAACCGCTATTTGCCTCATAACAGCGTCTAAATAAACCCGCATTACCATAATGCTCGGGCTGCCTGTGCATTATTGTGATCATTTACACCCACGGTGAAGTTTGTTGTTTTATAAGCAAAATCAGTCTAAGTATGCCATTGACCATTATAATTACCTACTGCGTTGAACAGCCGAGAGGGCAAAAATTTCCGTGCTAATCGAATACATTTATTATTATTATAGTATAGCAACACATTTTTGCAGGCAGTTCATCAAGATATGGCCCTCAATAACTTTGCAGAAGCTAAGAATTTTTATTTAAAATAAAGTAGGCGCAAATCCTAATTTTCATGGGCTATTTTTATAATTTGCCATCCATCTTCAAGAAAAAGCGAGAAATTTGTGAATATACTATTTTTAAATTGTGTAACAATTAACAAATAGCAGAGAAAAAGAAGTTTTGATGCCGAACACATATTCCAAGGCAAATTAAAAGAACGCCAAAAAGAGCCTCTTATATTTTCGCGCATTTTCGGGCGAACATTATATTAATTTTAGTTTGGCTTAATTCCATATAAGAGCTGCTATAGATATGGAGTAAAAGAGTCAACATGTACGAAACTGTGTTCTCTACATCATGCACATTCAAAGTTTGCAGCTTTTTGCGACTCGATAACGAGATTTTTTCACCTTCCCGAAGTAAACATTTCTTGTCTTTAAAAAAAAAATGTACGTTGCCAAAGTACTCGCAGTTCCGCGGTGTGGAAGGATTGCTATTCCTTATACAAAAATTTACTAAAAATAAAGAAAAGATATTCGCGACTCGTTTTGCAACGGTACTTTTCTGAACACACCCAGCTGGCTCATCCAGCTGGTGCATTGTTAATGTACACGGGCTTCAGATAGCAGGTATAATTAGAGGCCAATGCGAGCAATAGGTTTCCCTGACTAGTGATAAAACAATTGCTGCATGCTCTCTTGCGTGCTTGCTGCTTCGAAGTACAATAGCAAAAGTACGCATGCAAGAGCCCTGAAAACTCCAGCTGAACACATTTCAGCACAATATTAGTAGCTCTTCTTCACTGAAACCAATAGGATGAGTTCAGTATCAATATGAGTGTGACTTTAATTTTGTTACTAAAAAGACGCACAGCGTTGAGATGACCATACACTGGCCTCAATTTTGGCTAAATTTTCTCACTGAGAAAGAAATAATGCAACATATTTTTGCACTACTAGATTTGCCAGTCCCACGTGGATAGGGTATAAATTTTTCATATAAATGAACGATGATTAAATTGTTTAAACATGTCTAATACGTTCAAATTTGCGCAATCTGCTAAATTTCAAAATTTTCAGTAAAGATGTCACATAAATAATCACCATAAAATATAATAATGGAAGTTTCCTTACGACATCTATCGTGAAAAAGAAATTGTTTTTTTTTTTAATTGTTCAACTATCCCCAAATAGGGTGGCAGGTGCTGAATTGTTGCCAATTTCCGAAAATGGCGGTATTCTAAAAACATAAATCGAAATACGGTTTTTCCTACCACATCCTGGCTTTGTTTGGACTGTACTGCTCGGCAATTTCCGTGTTGTCTGATGCTTCGGAATATTTGTGCACTTGGAGATGGTTGCCGCGAATGCGCGTTGTGGAAGTGACTAAGCTGCACTACAGGAAATGGTTCAACGAGCAAGCAGCGCTTGCTATATTTTCATTGAGTCTTATTTGCATGAGGGGTTTCCAATTGTCGTCGTCGTGCAGACGACGTGGCGTGAAGGCAAAGACGCTGAATGTACCTCTACATATTTCAAACGCACGTGCCATACGAAGTTCCGGAAAGTTTATTGCATAATAACAGATTGCAGAATATTTTTTAAAATATGAGAATACAGCCTACTTAGTGGTATGGCGGGTCAGAATATTAGAATGCTATTGAAAATAGATATTAGGAAGAAAAATATGGGGCAAAACAAACATAATAAAAAATGTCTTCTCTACCTTAGTTGGCGCACAGCATCCGCTGCTTTCTAAGAACATCTAAATCGCGAAGAAAGATTTGCATTAAAATAGTTTATCCGGTGACTCGCACGTCCAGGTTTCCTTTTGTTTTATTTTTCGCCAGGTAATTGTAGCTTCGGCTGGGCAAATTAAATGTCCCGCGTGCTAGCCTGACACCTGGTGCGTGACACGTTCCACAGGAATGTCACGCGCGGCTACAGGTCAAAGTTCAAGTCAAATTGCCACTAAGACACTCTCCGGCCAATACTATAGTACTGGTCACGAGTCACGAGTCAGTCAAGACCTCTATAGAGGTCTTGACTGACTCGTGGCGAGCAGCACGAAATCCTGCGCACTGAGCAGGAATCCAGCGTAGCAGCATAGCAGCCGCGGATCGATGAGGGGAGCGGCTATAAACATCCATGTTTCTGGCGAAGCCGTCTCATCGAGCTCATCACCATCTACCACAGCAAGCACCCAGCGTCGTGCTGTCGGATCGCCAGGTCTCCGCCCAGATATCTTCTCTCCCGAGCCACTGGCCGACAGGCACTCATATTGCCGCACACGGACGCCTTCCGTCGGCATCCAGTTGGCGGTTAATTCTGACTTATCTGTCGCAATGTGGGGCACTCGAGAGGAGGTAGATGGGAGCTAGGGAAGTGAAGTTAGAAACAGGTAGAAGAGAGCGCAGAGAAGACGCGCTGTGATCAATGGTTTCCTTACGGCCTGCGAAGCGTGGCGCTGCTCTTCGTCATTAACGTGGGAAATGCGCAGAAAGAGCAGCGAGAACGGGCTGCATGTAAGAGGCACCGTTTGCGGTCAGCATCTTCGATGCCAAAATATGTAGAAACATAGCCATGCGCAAAAGCGCTCGGTACACGCAAAGTATAGCCCAGTCTGCAATGTCCTTGCTTGTGTCAAGCGTGAACCGGCGAGCACAAATCAGCCGTTTTCTGCGTGAGATTCGCCTGAGAAAACAAAAACGGCCATGCACTAAGACTTATGGCGGCGACGAATGGGAGTCCATTTGGGCATACGAGCGCATACGGATACCCGTCTCCGCAGTTGTTACGGCGATTTATATATAAGGTGCGCTGTTACGTATGAGCCGGCGTAGCAGCTCATAAACAAGCCCACTTGGAATGCAGGATAGCATGTTAAGTTTACGCATTCGGTTTATTGACGAAAGAGCAGCAGAGGTGCTCTTTCGTCAATAAACTTAGGCTGGTGCCGTGCGATGCTTGTCCCCCTATTAAATCATTGTTTCATCTTCAGTTGTCACTAGTCAATGCAGAAAGAATCTGCCATGCCAAAGTTTCCTTTGACAACGTTTAGTGGTGCGCTAGTGGTAGAGCTCCTGAGGCTTCGGTTGCGAAGCAGGATCACTTCTCCAGCTGTCGCTAGTCGTCCAGGCTACAACTGAGCAGCGCACCCTCCTTTTAGGACTGGGTCCAATTGCGGTTCGTGGGAACTGACGAATCGCACTAATTACGCTAAGGACGTCGCACCGAATACCTATCCAGATTAGTTTGAACTTGCTTCGTGTCATTTTTTAACATACGGCATTGTGTTTCTCAAGATGAACGGATTGGCGTATTCTATAAATAACAAGTGCTGCTAGAAAATTTTGAAGCGATAGCTTTCGTTACCTACTTCGCCCACTTCTCATGACGGGATCTGTTGTTGTTCGTTTATGAGTTCTCATGAAGAATTTTGGGGGATTTCCGAAGGACCCAATAGAAGTGACAGGTACATGCTTAAGTGAAATTGGAAATTACACATGAGCAAACATATTTATTGCTTTAGCGAAGATATAAAGAGTGATACACACACGCAGAAAGAAATTATGAAAGAAACCACCGAAGATGATTGTCAAAATCAGTCACAGCTTGCTTCCGTGATCCGCGGATTGTCCCCATGCCACACGAAAATTACAAATCCTTATGACCATATCAGCCCACATACGAAGTGGGAATCTCGCTGCCAGTCACAATGCGGAATGACACCTCGACATGATACATATTGTTGTAATCACTGCGCCCCAATTCAAAAACTATGTTCTAATCCCTACTATCCTTAGTAAAATTGCGGCAACTTATTTGAACTGGCCACCCTTCAAGCTGCGGCGATCGACAAGGAGGTCTCTGTTGCGGTACCGCGGCCATCGCTTTAATGCATATAGGGCTACGCACCTCTTCGAGCACTATGGCACATCTATTCTGCGTGAATGGCCTCGAATGGACACATCACGATATTACATACTCTGCGTCGGTGATCGATAAACAGTCACGTAGGACTTTAGAGAGAAACAAGACATGCATTGTGCTCTGTCTGGTTGCAAACCCGCAACTTGAAGACGCTCTTTTCAAAAATCTAGGTTATTGACATTCTTCCTTTATAATCTAGTTCGCATAAATATTATGCGCTAATTTAAAGACACAAACAATGTCGATAGGGGCAGCGAAAGGTCATGCAATCGAGTACCTTTCTTTTTTGTTATGGTATACAGACTACATAAGAATATTGTCGACAAAACTGTCACAGATGTTGTACGTTGCAATTTCCTATTTTAAATTTTACGCTCTAGCTCGGGGTCATAAAAAATGAGCTCCGCTAATAACCACACGGTTACACAGGAAGCTACTTGTGTTGTCGAACGGTGTAGGACCAAAGCGACAACGAAGCAATTACCTGAATTAAAGAAAGTAACGTTTTACTCACAAAGCTAATGCGCCCACAAAAAAAAAAAGACGGAATAACTCAGAGGTGATGACTGGGGTACGTGCAGTTGCGGTCGGCCGAAAGTACTGCAGCAACAATGGCTCGACAGTCAACCGATTCACTAGTCAAGAAATGCGTCCGATTTCCTCCTTCGACTATGGTGCTCTCACTTGCATCCCGCAAAGTTTATGGTGCTTTTTATAAAGATGGCACGGTGATATGAAAAGCAATAGCGAACTTTAAGTATACTTGCATGGACAGCAATGGAATGCAGTTACACTGCAAGAAAACTATACCCCAGTATATCACCAACTTTGATTTTGAATGCAATCTTTGTTTTATTTTGTTTTGAGTTGTTCATGAAATTGTGATGGTGCCGTTTAAGCTGGAGAAACGCCATTCTGAGAACTGACTAGCTAGAATAGGAGAAAAATACCAGAATATTATGCTTACTTTATTCCGGCTGAGAAAAGAAATTTTTTTAAGCCTGATCTAAGCAGTAGTTTACATATATACTAACAATTCGTAGCGTTCGTGCTTCAAAGTCTGAGTTTACTAGGATGATATAGGAATACGTAGCAAAAATACAAAGAGTACAAATGGTTAAATAACTAAAAGCACTCGCAGACAAATTCGAATGCATGAAAAGTGGGCGAAACTGGACTGTCACACGATGCCCACTTGCACATCTGTGAGAGAAACTTTAGGAGGTTTCTTCCAATGTATGACTTTGCTATCAATCCAGTAGGCCAAAGCTGCGCTGTGCTGACAGCAGTTTCTCTGCCGTAATCTGAATTCAATGCATTTCAAATGCGCCTAGTTTATATTCGAATCACGGTATTCTGTAAGCCAGTTCATCTACATGTGGAGCGTGCCTCAAAAAAAGGTGGCATGGGTTGCTTGGAGTTATGGCGGTATTTTTACGCCATGTCTTTCGTGATGGGATATTCTAGAAGAACAAAACGACGAAAAGCAATGAACTATAGAAAGCGTAAAACGCGCAACTCGTAACAATGCAGGTAATTCCAAGAACGGCATGAAAAGGATGACTGTCAGAAGGCAATCCCAAAGGTTCGTGTTTCGCGACGTAGTTCGTGTCTCGCTGTCGACCACATTCTTCTGTCCTACTGCACTGGCGCGCAATCATTCATAGTTGCTTCTTTTTTCCCTGACTTTGCTGTCATCAGTATTATTGAAAGTGGTGCTATCTCCTGAAGGCTTAGTAGCATGTTCCTTTTTTAAATATGTTGAGGCCACGCACTGTGGGAACTGGCGGACCTTAAGTTTATGATATGCTAAATACGTTTATGATAGTTCATAAATAGTTTATAATACGCTGATATACTAAATCTGTTGACGTAACGTGATGTTAGCATAGCGTACACATTAGGAAACTTTATGCAAATCGAATACTTACCTTGTCAAGATAGCTATGTTTATATCTAGACTGTGATAAAATTTCTTGCGTTGATACAATACAAAAGAGTGCATAAAGATGGCTTCCTTATTGATCAAGATACAACCTCTGTAAAGTGGTTTCTTTAGTTTTTAGCTATTTCTAACTATATTTGTCAATTTATTTATTTATTTATTTATTTATTTACTTATGCTGAAACTGCGATGTTGGGTTGTAGCAGAGTTCCTAATTGCTTTTTCACTAATACAACAAAGTGACTGATTTACTAGAGCGATATACTGAACTGGTTGGCGTACCTTCATTGTTTTTCCGCTATGTATGGAACACATACTAACGGGGACAAGATCAACGCGGACTTCTTCTTGGGAGTTTGTGTCTTCTTTCCCAGTCAGTGTCCATCAGTCCCCCCTTAGGTCGTGCCATACATAGCCCAATAACACTGAACCGAAGTCTATGATCATCACTGCTTCACATTAAAGCATATGCGTACCTGATACGGCTTCCATCACAACCTCAATGCACCGACCCTGTTGGTTTTGTATACGATAGAATTTCTAGTATGAGTCCACGCATGCAATGATAAATGCGAAATTGAACGCTTGGCATTTAGCGCAGCTAGACCACATCAGTTCTAGCTCCAAATTCCAAAGATGGGAAATTATTTTGGGCCATATTACCTATACGAGCACCGTTTGTGACATACCTATGGTTAAGTGCCTACACGCAAGCCATGCCTGTTCAACTTCCTACACGCCAACATCACAGTTATTGTTTTTTATGGTTTTTCTCTCGTCCCCTCCGCTGTGTGGGAGAGCCGCATCTAAGTCCGCTCACTGACACAAATAAGCTAAGTCCCCATGCTGCACCTCAACAAGTAGAATGTGGCAGCATTACCAGAATCATTCTATTCGTTAGTTTCACTCCGCTACCTGAAGGATTGCTTCGCATTACAAACAAGATTTAATATCCCTGCGGGGACAGACTGTACGCAGTGGTGTAAGGAATGGCCCACAATGTCACCACTCTCCATTATGCAGTATACAGGATACACTGAGATTTTATTACACAATCCCCGGCACCGGTCTATTTTTGTGTTAATCTGTCTCAGGGATGGGCCAGCTAACGTTACAGCATATCCTAGGTCGACCTTGTTTACTAATATGTTGTCAGGAGAATTAGAGCTATTTTCATTGCGCCATTTCCAGCATCTGCCAACATCCCATTACACCAGACAGAGAAAGAGAGAGAGAGAAAAAGATGGATAGAAAGGCAGGGAGGTTAACCCGTTCACTGCAGCATTTCTGAAGTTGACGTAGTAGACTGGGCGAGAAAATCCAACCGCATGAAAAATTGGCTAACTAGTATATAAAACATGTTTTTAAAGCTATTTTGATCGCCGGACTTGCATACTCTCAGCGAGACAGCGGGGAGCCTCAGTTTCTGAGCTTATTTTTATTCGAAATTCAAAACAGTCATTGGTCGCAAAGCTCCATAAAGGGCTTTTATCTACTATGCCACTTATCGGAAGGATTAGCAAAGGTTTCTTCTCATATTCTAACAGTGTAATTTTCGAATAAAAGGAGTTGGTTTCTGGCCTGAAAGACGACAAGGAATATTTGGAACAAGCGATCCAGGACGCGTGAGACCTCAGTAATTAAAGAACTATTTAATATACTTACGCTCCTTGCGCCAGCCGCCTCCTCTCTTCACCGGCACGCAATAACTGTATTACTGAGGGCGAGTATATGGCACTCGTTTGGCTAGTGGGCATGTTCCGACCTAATACGGTCGACTATTCACAGTTACCACCGATCACGACGTCCTTTGTTGACTTTCTTCAGCCAGGGATCCCATTGGTCATCTCGGTCGCTCGACCATACGCCTCCAGGGTTACGCATACACTGCGGCCTATAAGTCGGGTCTTCTACGTGAGGATACCGACTGCGTGTCTCATTATCCCGTTGATGCACCGGAAGCTATAGTGGATACCGCACCGATCAGTGTTCTGTCGCTCTCCGCCTTGACTAACATTGGTTCTGAACAACGGCGCGATGGTTTGCCACGGAAACTGATCCAACGCCTGATTTTTGAACCGTCCGTACCATCTCTTCGCATGTTTGCGATCCTGAATGACACCCTGCAGAGCCGCAACATGCACCGGATGGGCCCGAGCAGATATTCATCATTTCGTCTAATCTTCGAGAAGCTGTACTCCAGCTACTGCACGACGTTGCCACCCCTGGGAACCTTGGCTAGTTGGACGTATGACCGCATTCGGCATTGTGTTTTTCTGGCCCAGTCTCAACCGCTCTGTCCGCCGCTCCGTCGCCGCATGTGAGTAGAATCAAAGCCTCCCCCCACCCTACAAAAAACCGGCTATGCCACCTGCTAGTGCGTTGACCCTCTACAGATAACAAAGAACCGTCTTTTTTCGCGTTGATGTTGATCTTTTTGGCCATTTACTATACCCAATGCCCGAAATAATTTTGTTGCCTTCGCTACATTCTATTCAACCAACTATGCCATTACAAGAGCCCTGCCCACCAGCTGCGCTACCGACGTCACTGACTTCTTGCTTCACTATGTTAAAGCACGTTGGCGGGCTAGCTGGTTTGAATCCACGATAGAATGTGTGAGCATTGCTCAACGAGGACCTAGAAATAAACACATACACAGAGAAAGCGTTATCTTGCACCGCGGCGCACCTCGTAAACGTTTCACCGATCGCGAGTGATACTTCCTAGCCTATTTCATTGATGACTTACTTTGATCACGTATAACGAAAGGCGAACTTGCTACGGGCTACCACCCTCAAACGAACGACCTTACCTAATGCCTCAACAGTACCACTGAAATGCTCGCCTTGAACGTTTTCTCTCATCATCGCGACTGGCAGACTGCTCTACCATTCGTCACATTTTATTATAATTCATCGTGCCACGACACAGCTGGCTTTGACCCTTCTGCCTTCTATTCGGCCGCGAGCTGACCTTACCTTTGCAAACTGCATTCCCCCACACTGGTGTCACCGACAGTGTGTGCTCGGGACCCCATAACTACAGCGGCCCAAGCCCGACGTGTTGCCCGCCTTCATGTCCACGATTCACAGACACGCCAGAAGTTCCGTTACGGCCAACGCCACCGCAACGTGGCGCACAATCCAGGTGCCCTTCTCTTAATTTGGTCTCTAGCTCGGCGTGTTGGTCTTTCGGAAAAGCTTCCCTCGTGATACTCTGTTCTCTACAGCATTTTCGGCTGGGTGACCCCTGTTATATAAGAAGAGGCTCCACTCGAAGCAACCTCGCCTGCACCTTTCTCTGACGACAGCCACCTCGAACCGTACCTTTCTGGAACAAGTGAGTCGATTCATTAATTCGGTTTTTCCGTCGGGCATAATCTACGTCATGTAATGTTAGGGGAAGAGGACTTGGGTTCTGGTCTGAAAGACGACAAGGAAGATTTGTAACAAACGCATTTCGGCGAGCGTTGGCTCAGCCATTAGAAAACCTATGTAAATGTACCTATGCTTATTCCCGCCGCAGTATCATATATCACAACAAAAATTAAGTTTTTATATATTCTTTACCAGATTACTGGGTGACATCATTATGCCTCCCCGCTCTGATCGCAATATGAATCTGTCAGAACTGAACTATATAAATGCGGTGGTGTTTTCGCTAATTTTTCCTCTTATTTTATACATTAAATATGTCAAATTAAATTTTGTTTTCTTTTTCTGCTTTGAAGTATGTATTATATTATGTCTGCAGTCATTGAGGGAATGGAAAACTTGTGTAGTTTCGGGTGGGAGTCCAGATGTTACCAATGTTACCACAGTAGCATTTAGCGTTTGTTAAGCGTTCTTCTTTACCCAATAGTGTTTACCGTTTCCCGGAAGCAGCGCAATGCTATTCAAGCGATATACAAATCATCATCATCATCAGGTTCTTTTATGTCCGCTGCAGGACGAAGGCCTCTCCCTGCGATCTCTAATTACCCCTCTCCCGCACCAACCGATTCCAACTAGCGCCCGCGAAATCACCGATTTCATCGCCCCACTTAGTCTTCTTCAGCCCTGGACGTTCTCTTGGCACCCATTCTGTAACCCTGATGATCCACCGGCTATTTATCCTACGCATTACATTACCTGATATAAGATTCACTTCTATATCCCAAAACGCTGTTTGTATCACCACTACCACAAAAAACAAATGAAACAGCCACGCTAATGCAAACCTTTACCAAAAGTAGGTCGCCGAGAAAGCAGTGAGCACCTTAATGTAGACGGAGAACGCAGAAGAGGTAACGCTGAAAAAAAAAAGAGCTTCAAGCCATGAAGCTTTCAACATCCTTCATTCCGCTGTTGACGTTTCCAGCTTTCAGTCTGATGAGACCGCCTATCTCGCGAAAGTGGCCCGATCCTGGATTGATCTGTTGTGACAGTTGGTAGACGTGTGCCGTCTCCGCCCTCGCGTTGTCGGGCACGTGAAAAGGCGATCGGGAAACGCCTTCACTAGCCACCCTTTCACCGCCACGTATAGACCCACGTCGGTTTGGGGCCGCTTTTCGTGACAATCGGACTCTAAATCTAGCGACTGCTGTCTAAGGAGATAGAGAGAGAGGGCTGAGAGAGAAAGTGGCAGCAACAATTTTGTGGAAAGGTCTCACATTCATAGTACTCGATGTAGTTGTAGAGTGTAATGACTGGGCTACGTGATGAACGTATTGATTAGTGATATTTTAAATCAAAGGCTCTAAATTATACAAACAAGATCAATGATTGCACGCTGAAGTCGAATAGCCGTGTTTATGGGATATGTTGACACAGCGATCGATACAAAGTATGTGAACTGACAAAAAAGCAATGGAAGACTAACTGACGACAACATATCTATAAATTTCATCGTCGACATTCTGACTTCCTGTGCATGACCGGGACATCTTTATATTGAAATCAACATCAAGCAGCTGGATTTAGTCATACCATAATAGTTGACGCGGCTCTTTTTGCATATAAGTAACAATGATAACAACAATAATCGAAGATAAGGGCAAGCAGCAATGGTCGAGGTTATTTACTCAAGGACTTTCTGAAAACGCATATTAGAACGCGGTATCCCTAAACCAAATACCGATAAAGGGACATTTGAACAAATATTGAGGTCTGTGGATAATTACTGATGTTTGAGCGTATAATTCGTGTTACGCTTACCTAGTTCGACCCCGAAAATCGTGAAGCAGATAGAAGCTGGGAAAAAATGAACATCTGATTTCATACCATATAATGTGGGTCAGAGAAAGGGATGTATGTTATGGCTTAGTGGCTATGAGAATGAACTGCTGAATTCACCTTTGCAGGTTCAATTACCAGCCGCAGACGCTGCATTTACAAGTGAGCGCAATGCAAAAAGAAAGAAACACGGTCGTTTTTTTTTTTTTAGGCTTAGTGTTACACTTTAAGAAGCCCATGTGTTCAAAATGACGCACGAGCCACCCACTATGGTGTGTCTCGTAATCAGATGACGATATTCGCGCGTAAAACTTCACAGTTTCATATGAATATTTTCGGAAATTGTGCACATACAAGAGGACTCGCCACGGTACGCCTTATGCAGCCAAATTAGTTCAGGCATGTAATACCACTGAAGAAGGAAAAAAAAGTGTGGTAAGAAATTACAATGGGAACAAAATCTATAAAACATGCGTCCCTTCCACCGCAATGAAAGGAAAAAGATCGGAAAAGAAACGGCATGCTTCTTCAAGCGAAACCGTCCCAAAAAAAGAAATCATGGCATGTTTTCAACTACCAAATGTCGCTATATATGAATATGATATTTGTAATATATTTGTTTTAAGGTTACCGCCACCTTATTGGAACAGTCTTTAGCCAGCAGTAGCTAACAGAAATGTGCCTAAAGTGACACTATAACAGTGCATATAAACAAGACACAACATTTGGCACGTAAATAAATTAAACTAAGGAAAGAAAAGAGTTGACATGAAAGGAAAGGCATTCGCAAACAACGAAACATTAAGAGCTATGAGTAAACTGCTCGTCGCACTCGCTTCGCGCAAACTGGAAAATAAAGAAACAATCGAAAACTAGGAATGCCTGCATACGACATGTAGCAACAAATGTCATGCGATGTTGCCTTGTTGGAACCGTACAGTGAAACGGGTGTTGGTAGAAACGCGGAACATTAGCAGGGGCATTAAACATACATGCTTGGGAGGACGCGGAACGACAGGTTGAAAAGCGATGGAAGGAGAAATAATTGCAGACGAAGTATCGCGGACGTTCATGTAATTTCTTTAGGTACATTTTTTTTTAGGTAAGCCTACCGTGTCACTGGCAGCCGTCACGGCAGGCATTGCATTCCATTCTCTAATGGGTAGAGAAAAGCGTGACTGTATAAACGCTCCAGTTTTACAGTGGTACGCTTTGAGCTTTTTAGCGTAGCTTCGCAAGGTGTATCTACGAGTGAGAGGCTCTGTGCGGTCGTTTTTATTTATGCTTATTTTCTTATGCTAGAGTAATAAGTGTGCTTTATTCGCTCTCTGTATCTCCTTTTATGTAGGGTATCTAATTTTGCTATTTCGAGAGTGGCACTCGGTGACGTGTACCCAATAAAGGAATTAAATGCGAATCCCCTCCGCCTTTTCACTTTTCACTCCATTCTTTCTACGCTCTTTATGCTAACATATCAGTAAGCGTGTCCCAGATGACCGGCCCGTACACGGGAATGGGGCGGACAAGGGCTTCGTAAGCTAGCAGCATAATGTCACCTGGAGAATTCGGCAAACATCGCCTCAAGTAACCGAACCTATGCATGGCTTCCGTTCCTATGTACGGCACGTGCTCGGACCACTTTAAGGACGTGCTCATGACTACACCAAAGTGTTTCCAGGTTATTACTAAATCCTAAACTTAACCACTGGCTTAGTGAGGACAATGTAAAGAATGTCCTTTCCCCGTCACGGCAACGGCAAGCCTTTCAAGATTTATTTATTTATTTATTTATTTATTTATTTATTTATTTACTTATTTATTTATTTAACACAGGAGACCCAAACGGCCTTTTCAGGAGTGGTTACAGTGGTGGCAAAAAAATGGCAAACAACGGAACTGCATGTTTTGAACTTGCGTAACAAAATATTCCATGCGATTACAACATGCAACGCAGTTAGGTAAGTTGTTGCAACAAGAGATCGTTCAGGGATACAGTGATATAGTAATATAGTTTATTACCATAGCTTCCAGGTTCTCGAATTGTTTTACTGTGGTTAGTTCTGATGAGTGCCGGATACAGAGAAGTAAATAGGAAGACTCTGCAATTTTCAGTTGCCCATTGCACAGAAGGTAATTGAATTTTCGTTTTGTAATTACTCTTCAATTTGAAAGTAGTAGCTAAACTCAGCATAGTGTTGTGATGGTGTAATAAGTGTTTCGTGGCATTTAGTTTGACATGTGGAACCTCATTCAACTTCCTCCATATGATACTTCGCGTTCGGCGCTCTCACATATGGCGGAAATATGAGGCTTCCAGATAATGGGCGCCGCCTGCTAAACCGCTTACACATCCAACACGACTGCACTCCATAGGAGACGGAGCGTATCCCAGTACTGTGGTTCCATATGCTCTGGGTCTCCCCACTCCCCCGTAACATGGACACCGACATGCACGAAAACAGACGACAAGCGCGGGCTCGGGCTCTTGAGAGACAGCACGGCTCCCGACCCGGTGTATATTATGTAGACGTAGCAGCGCCGTCGCCCACGGGATTTTACATGGCCGCTGTTGTTCACCAGAAAATGCACGTCGATGGACTCTCTTTTCGAGCCCCGAATTCAATGCGAGCCGAGGAAGTAGCGATAGCGCTTGCTGCCGCCCACGCCAATTCGAGAATCATCATTACGGACTCCCGAAAAGCATGTGATCATTACTTGGCTGGGGAGATCTCCCCCTTAGCTGCTTGCATTCTAAGACGGACTGCCACGGATCCAACACCGAAAAGAATCATTTGGGCTCCTGGCCATCAGGGCGTACGAGGTAATGAGGCCGCTGACGCGGCTGCCCGAGCGCTTATTTACCGGGCTCCTCATCCCAGCTCTTCTGGCTCGGAGACTAACCAGCCGCTGCTGCGATTCAGGGAAATAATAACGCATTCTAGCGACAACCACCGCCTTTTCCCAGCCCCTGCCAAGGGGCTGAGTAAGACGGAGGAGCGAACTCTAAGGCGCCTGCAGACAGGTACTCTGCTCTGTCCTGCAATCTTAAAGCATTACGATCCTAACACGGATGGGCGATGCCCGCACTGTGGGGAGACCTGTGATATCTTCCACATGGTGTGGGCATGTACTCAAAATCCCCACCTCCCCCCTTCCCCTACCCCTTCCAGAGAGGCATGGGAGACTGCCCTCCTCAACTGCTCCTCGCTTGAGTCCCAAAGGGCTCTGGTGAAACGGGCGAGAGACGGGGCATTGTCATGCGATGTCCCGGACTAGGGACGCCGACCATGAAGCGGGGCCACTCAGTGGCTCCCAAACTCTCTTGCAGCAATTAAAAGTTTTCACCACCACCACCACCAGATAAGGTTGGAGGTGAGGATAAGGCCCAAGTATTCTACTTCATTGCATTTGCTGATTGTGGTGCTCCCGAACGTATATGTGAAATTGAATGGCTTATTGTTATGAGCATTTATTTTTGACGCGTTTATTCTGACACCCCATGTATTACACCATGAGTATATTGATTGTATTAAATTATTATGTTAAGTTGGGCTCCCTAAATTACGTGCTACTATGTATACTACACGGTCGTGGCCGAAGAGTCTCAACTGGGCATGCCCTTGAACATGTAACCGGAGATCATTGATATACATAAGAAACAACATACGGTCACGAACTGACTCTCGCGGAACTCCCAAGTGAACTTCAAGTTGCTGCGAAGGCCATTTGTCTACGGCCACACTTTGTCTTCGGTATGTTAGAAGGCTGGCAATGCATGAGATTATTTCACGTTCAATACTGCAATGCTGATAGCTTTGTAATTAAATCGCGGTGCATCTATTTGACCTCCATCCTTCATTGCATTGGCTAGTTCATCAGTTAATTCAGAGAGGGCAGTTCTAGTTCCAAGGCCTGATCTAAATCCACATGGTCGTCTCTAAATTAGATCGTTAATTTCTACATGGGATATTAGGCCTTAAACATTATGTCCTCTATTAGCTTACAACAAGCACATGGTAATGACACGTGAAGACAGTTATTTATTTCTAATTTCGAATCTGAATTGTGGAATGGAATTATGTTAGCATGGCCCCGATAATCTGGTTTCATCGCAGTTTCAAAAGAGGCGATAAATATTGCGGGCAAGTATTTAGATTACCCATAAGGCATATCGGATTAGAAGAGGGTTAGTAATAATGTCAAGGCCAAAAAATTATACTTATATATATATATATATATATATATATATATATATATGTATATATATATATATATATATATATATATATATATATATATATATATATATATATATATATATATATATATATATAATGGGGTTTTACGTGCCGAAATTACGATCGGACTATGAAGCATGCCGTAGGGGAGACTCCGGAACAAGTGGACAGCCTAGGGTTCTCTAACGTGCACCTAAATTTAATTTAAGTACGCGGGTGCTTTCGCAATTCGTCCCCATCGAAATGCGGCTGGCCTGGCCGGGATTGGATCCCGCGTCTTTGTGCTGAGAAGCCGAACAGGATAGCCACTTAACAACCATGGTTGGTTCGAAATCTTGTTTTTCCAAAGGAGAAAATGCATCCTCTTCATTTATGATCAATTTTGGTATGGACACTCTTAACATATATGATTCTAGTTGGGTGTTAGCGGCGAATTTTGTGAAGACAGATTTGAAAAAGAAGTTAAGCTCCCTAACAATACCCACACGTTCGGTGATGACGCGATTTCGAAGTTTTAATTGTGAAGTGGCTTTCCGTTCAACAGAAATTCATCGCCGGAATTTCTGAAGGTCGTGCTCCATGAACAAAGGTAGTGCCGTGGAACCCACTTTGGCTCCTGCAATCTTCTTCTGCAAAGTAACAATAAATTTATTGGTGTCACTTTTCCTTCTTTTTCGGCCGTTGTCTTATTTTTCATTTCATCTAGGATATTGCTTGACTTACCGTTTCTTAGTATCAATTGATAAGCTTTTTTTCTTTGTAGGATGAAGTTCTGTTCGCGAAAGGAAACGATGTCTTGAAAGCATGGCCACAGTTCACAGACGTCTTTCATTTCATTGAACACTGGGAAGTTATACGCCAAGAAGCTGAAGACGGCAGAATTGTCTTCGCACGCTTAATATTTTACGTAGGTGGGTAGTGTTTCTTTCTCTCTTTTTGTATTGTCCAGTCGTTAATACGATGCAGGATAAAATGTTTGCTTCATGATGTCAAATGCCGTTTTCGATGCAGTCAGTGGATCCTTGAAGTGCCCAACTTACACATAGATCAAGGAGAGACAATAAAGATGAATTTCTGCGGGTACCTTCAGTAACTAGTTGATTCAAATAAAAAACTTAACACGGTGTATAGTAGGGATTCCAACGTTCATACTGTCCAGTCATAGTGTCTTTAATCTTGCCAAATTGAAGTCTCCCGCAAAGATAATTTTTGACGTTGAGTTGGTGTGCTTCGAAAAATAGTCGCGCATCATGTATCGTCAGGTCGCGCATGCGCTTCTGGAACGGCCCTTTCCGATTAGACTAATCAACGAAGCCCGTGTCTGTTATCGGACAGTCAGCCAAAGCTGTGTATACCTGTAAGCATCCCTGAATTAAGGCACTTCTTGTTCTTGTTGCATCCATGCTGATGGTCGTCACTGCGCACCGAAACATGGTGCCAGAAGTGGGATCGAATTGCGCAAGCAGTAACGCATCGAAAGGCGGGCGTCTCAGTGAACCGACAAGATGGATTTAGTGAAGCCGCCGCAACCGCTGGTGCTGTCCGGGAACACCGCAAGGAATTGGTGCCTGTTCAAGCAGAGATTCGAGCTGTTCTTGCAAGCAACGGAAACGGCGAAAGCACCGAGGTCCGAGCCAGCCAAGACTACGCTCCTGCTCACCATTGCCGGAGAGGACGCCCTAGAGGTATTCAACAATTTTTCGTTTTCGGACGACGAAAGTAAAGAGGATTCTGGAACAGTGACGGGAAAGTTTGAAGAATATTGTCGGCAACAGCAAAACGAGGTGCATGAACGGTATGTCTTCCGTACAAGGACTCAAGCTGAGGGGGAGCCTTTTCAGCATTTCGCTCGAGACCTGAGGAAGCTAGCTCAAAGTTGCAATTTTGGGGACCTAAGTGATTCTATGGTCAGAGACCAGATTGTTTTCGGCACCGTTAACCCGGAATTGCGAAAGAAAATGCTGAATGTTAAGGACCTTACATTACGCAAAGCCGAAGAAATCTGCATGGCGGAGGAAGTATGTGCCGAGCAAAACAACGCATGGGTTCAAGCAGAAAAACAAGTGGCACCAATCGAAATGCGCAGTTCGAATGTTCAGCGTCCGCTGTGCAAATGTCTGGCGCGCGAGGAACTTGCCTCAGGCTCCGAGCAAAGTTACGCTGAACCTGAAACGGAAGTAGCGCAGATCAAAACAAAGAGGCAATTCAAATGTTCCAAGTGCAACCCCATCCACGAATGTGGAAGGTGCCTAGCCTTTGGAAAAAATTGTTTCTCGTGCCGTGGCGCTAACCACTTTTCGGCTTGTTGTAGGAAAGGTCCTCAAATAAGCGCTGTGAGGGACGAGCACGCCAATTTTCAAATCCTGGATGTTGGCGTGGGAAACAAAGCTGATAGGGTTATCGACGCCCAAGTCTCGTCCCAACTGGTGTCTCTGAAGGTAGACACGGGCTCGCAAGCCAACTTGCTGCCTCACACCATTTTTCAAAGGCTCAAGGTGAATCAATCTTTGAAGACAAGTCCCTCTGTTCTGCGCTCATACAATGGCAACGTCATCAAGCATATCGGCGTGGCTACGCTACCAGTGACTGTGAACAACCGGAGCGAGAACTTTGTCTTTTTTATCTTCAGGAAGAGCAACCAAGCCATCCTTGGGCTGTCGGCGAGCAAAACTTTAGGACTGGTGTCGCGTACTGTAGGATCTGTTCACATGAACAGTACTGACCAAATGACGAAGGAATTCCCAGAGTTGTTTCAGGGTATCGGCTGCCTGGCACGCCCGTACATGGTCCTGCGGAAGAAAGCAACGCCGGTGGTCCAGCCTGTGCGACGGGTGCCCCTGGCATTGCGCGAGCCCCTCCGAGAAGAGTTGGACCGCATCGAACGTGCAGGCATTATCGTCAGTCAGCGAGCCGACGGATTGGGTAAGCCCCTTTGTCGCGGCAAGGAAAAAGGATGGCAAACTTCGCATATGCATTGATCCAAGGCGCATTAACGCAGGCATAAAGCGAGAGCACTATCAATTGCCAAAAAGAGAAGATATTGAGGCAGAGATGGCCGGAGCAACATTCTTTACGCGCCTCGACGCGTACTCGGGTTTTCATCAAATCCCTCTTGATAATGCCACTTCAAGGATATGCACAATTGGAACGCCGTTTGGTCGTCATCGCTTCTTGAGACTTCCCTTCGGAATCGCTTCCGCACCGGAAGTATTCCAAAAAACCATGAATGAAGTATTTGACCAGGCCCCAAGTGTGCGTATATATATATCTACGACATACTCGTATTGGGGAGCACGAGGGAAGAGCATGATAGCCACCTCCGTACGGTCCTGAATTTAGCAAGGAAGGCCAGCCTAACGTTTAATGCAATAAAATGTAGATTCGGGGTGACTAAAATTGACTTTTTGGGCGATGTGATCAGCCAACACGGAATAAGTCCGAACCCAACAATGACGTCAGCATTAAGCGAAATGCCTCTGCCAAGCGACAAAGCAGGCGTCCAAAGAATGCTGGGGGTCGTAAACGGCTTCGGTAAATACATACCCCACTTGGCAGAAAGAACGCTACTGCGAAGCCTGATGAAGGACACGGTCTTTGAGTGGTCTCAAAACCATTGCAACGAGTGGCAAGCTATCTGCCGTATTCTAAGCAGTGCGCCACTGCTAGCCATATTTGATCCGACCCGAGAAACCAAAATCTCTTCTGACGCATCACAGAATGGGATCGGCACGGCCCTACTTCAGCGGTATGGTGACAGTTGGCGGCCAGTAGCCTACGCTTCCCGGACAATGACCGAGGCGGAACAAAGATACGCCCAAATAGAAAGAGACAATGGCTATAACATTTGGGTGCGAAAAATTTTTTCACTTCGTGTACGGTCGCAAATTTATCGTTGAAACCGACCACAGACTATTGCTAGCTATTGCGGCTAAAGCCATTGCAGACATGCCTCCAAGATTACAGCGTTTTTTCTTGCGCTTATTAAGATACGATTATGTCCTTCACTTTGTCCCAGGGAAACAACTGCTCCTGGCAGATATGCTATCCAGATCGGCGCCTGTCTCTCCCCGCAGCATGGATAGCTTCACAGACGACATCGACATACATGCAGTGGGCGTGGCTTCAGAATTGGTGAGCAAGAAAATGTTACAGACTAGCAGAAGCAACAGCCGCTGACCCAGACTTGCAAATTGTGTTGCGCTGCCTTAGGAACGGCGAAGAAATTAGTGGCACGATGAAACCGGTTTCCCCTGAGTTATCAGTAGTACAAGGCATGGTGATGAAGGGATCATGGGTTGTTATACCAAAGCTCATGAGAGCTGAGATGCTCACTCGTATTCACGAAGGACACTTAGGCATAAATAAGTGCAAGGCAACTGCCCGGCGCTTGGTGTTCTGGCCAGTACTGAGCGGGGACATCGAAAATTTGGTCAAGTCGTGCGCCGTTTGTCAGAAATACGCATATGAGCAGCCCAGAGAACCGATATTACCTCGACAGATCCCAGAAGATGCCTGGTACCGTGTTGGGGTTGATCTCTTCATGTACGGCGCAGACTACTACTTATGCGTGTTTGATGCATACTCAAATTTTCCGGAAGTCGAGAAACTAGCTGACACAACAACAGGAACTGTCATAAGTAAACTTAGTGCAGTTTTTGCACGATACGGAGTTCGCATGGAAGTCTGCACCAATAATGGTCTGCAGTTCTCCTCCCATGAATTTGCCCTGTTCGCATCCAGATAAGACTTCAAACACGGGACGTCAAGTCCACGGTTCCCGCAGTCCAATGGTCTCGCCGAGGACGGTGTCCAAATTGTCAAAAGGATCATGAAGCAAATAAGTCAAACGAGGGAGGACTTCTGGCTGGGTCTCCTCTCCTATCATTCGGCCCCTCTTGCAGACGGCCGCTCCCCAGGAGAATTGCTTCAGGGCAGAAGGTTACGTACGCGGCTGCCAGACTTCTGGGCGTGCCCCAGGAAACAAGCACTTAGGCGCCAACCTGCCCAATTGTCAAGCAGGAAACCCCTACCCGAACTCCAGAAAGATGCAGTAGTAAAGGTACTGGGAGACACGTGGGACCGCAAGGCTCGAGTCATGGACCTGGTGGCGCCGAGGTCCTATCGCGTCGCTACAGAGGACAACCAAATACTCCGACGCAACCGGCAACACCTTCTAGCACACGTGAGCTTTTTCAGACGGACTTGGGAGAAGATGAATCTGAGAGCGAGGACGTTTCCCAGGCGACGATGCCTAGGAGGGCGTCGCCATCAGAATCAACCGCAACTACGCCATTTCAAGCAACGACAGCTGCTTCACAGTCAACAATGCTGCCCACGCAAGCGGTGCCAAGGCGATCCACCCGGCAAAGACAGCAACCCAATCGTCTGCATTACGGCCGGGATTTTAAACAAGTCTCGTATCTTACTCTCAACTTATACCATTATCCCGGGGGAAGATGTATCGTCAGGTCGCGCATGCGCTCCTGGAATGGCCCCTTCCGATTAGACTGATCAACGAAGCCCGTGTCTGTTATCGGACAGTCAGCCAAAGCTATATATACCTGTAAGCATCCCTGAATAAAGGTACTTCTTGTTGCATCCATGCTGGTGGTCGTCACTGCGCACCGGAACACATCATTTGAGGATATTCAGGCGGATCGTTGGGTGGTCTGTATACGCCTCCCAAGGTTATGTACTTCTCAAAGTATGTTACCTAGCCGCACGCGCTTTTATGCTAAGGAATCCCACCTGACCATGAACAGTACGTAGCATATTAAGTTACTTTTGATAGCTAATGCTACCGCTACTCTTCTTCATCCTCTGAATCTGCGAAACAACCTACATGATGAGGGAATAATTTCACAATCCAGCGATCCAGGATGCAACCATGTTTATGGTAATACTCATAATACATGAGGATGATAGGTAGAGAATAAATGTTCTAGTTGACTAAGTATGTTTGCTGCGAAAAACTGACGCTTCGCCTTAATTTTGTCCTAGCATATTCATCGGGCCGCAGAACACACTTTCCCGTGAACATTAACTTTGTCGAATGCTGGCTTTACTTTTGCACATTTCATATTGTCATTTGCGCAAGAATGCTATAAACGAGCTCTCAGTTCTTTTACCTTTTTCTAAAAATTCTCTCGAACATCAAAAGATGTGTCTTGAAGCTTGCAGCAGCAGGTTAGAATTCTGGTTTTTTCAGTTAATTCAAAGAGCTGGATAATTACCCAGCGTTTTCGGTCACCGCTTCGCGCGTCTACCCTGTGGGTTATTTCGATGGATTTCATTCCAAGGCCCAGTATCTCCTTAAAGATATGATGTTTCACTTCGTGCTCAAAGCGATTTCACATCCTCGTCCAGCCGCTCCGCCACACTGTAAATGAATAAGTTGTTCCGTCAACACCTATTTTCTACGTCATCCAGCTTCATGGCGAGTTCCTGAATTTGGTCTTTTGCAATGACATAACTTGACAAGCCCAGGGTATCTTCTTATGATAATTTTTCATCCCCACCATTTCATTTTGAGTTGTGGCTAGTCTAGTCTCGATGCTATCAATAGTCTCGTCTATCTTTCTCAGGTTGCAGATCACCCCTTTTAACAAATTTTTTCCTTGTTCTTTAAGAATATTTTTTCACCCGCTGTGGTTAGTGAGTGGCTATGGTGTTGAGCTGCGAAGCACAAGGTCTCGGGATCGAATCCTGAGCACGACGGCCGCATTTTGATGGGCGCAAAAAGCGATGACACTGCTGTACTTAGATTTAGGTGCTCGTTACGGAACCACAGCTGCTCCAAATTTCCGGAGTCCCCTAGTATGGCCCGGCTCACAATCAGATCGCGGATATTTTTTCAAACTTTCATTGCTAGTGCGAAACCAATCGCGGTGTGGCACATTTTTTCATGTGCTGCATAATGACCGTACTCTACATAAGAGAGGAATTTGAACATGACTGCTAAGCAGGCCTGGGGATTTATTTATATAGGAAGCAATCATCAGTAAATAATTTCATTTTAATCGGTGCTTCCTGCGCCATATCATTTATTAAGATATAAAAATAGGGGTCCTATTTCTGATTTCTGTGGAATTCCGGATAGTACTGGTTTTGAACGTGAATGCGCTAGGCTTGTGTTTCCATTAAGTTGTCCTGAAAAAAAAAGTGTTTGAATCACATAAGGAAAGGGACGATTTTTGAGGATCGGTTTGAGTTTCATCATGTGTTTGGTGTGCAACTGGATAAACACTTTCTAAAAGTCCCAGAATATGATATCAGTTAGGTAGCACGCGCGTTCTTGCTTCGGCAGGTGCGTGGTTCCATCCCCACCGACGGGCAGCAGCCGAATTATAGGACGGGTGCAGCGGGCGTCCGGCTTACCAGTGGCAGTTTTCTTGGGATAGGTTCGTTCAGCACTATGCTTTCTGTACCAAAATTGTACAAACGAAACACCAAACTTTTCTAAAAATGAGTCTGCCGTTCCCAGGCTGCCAACTTCCCAATATGTGTGGATGTCCTTCCAAGTGTGTCAAACACCCGTAGTTACCGAGCACCAGGCCGGGAGCGTGCTTGTTTAACCATTTCAGCGGTAGGTACCAGGCAGCAGCACTCGATCGCCTCATTCCCGCAGCAGACCATTTCACGGGAACTGTGGTGGGGGAATGTAGCTGAAGTTGTTAGATGTGTGAAGGATTCTGGAATAAATTGGCAAATATAAATGCGTTAGGGCGAGGTTGAGCGCACGCAATCTACGACTATGGAACGACTAGAGTGACATGAGCATTCACGTAATAAGTGTTTTACTGTGCATGAGAAGAAGTCAAGCGGCCCTTAGTTGTCCCTACGTTGATAAACGCGAAAGCGTTGTGACCCGCTCTCGACGCCTATCCTCTTTCAGTCGTCGAGTAACCAGTTCTTGGTTCGGCTCCCATCTAAGGTCGAGCGTCTGACTCAGAACAAATGTCGTGGATTCGAGTGCCCTAACTATCTTTCTTAATTAACTTCGCCTTAATTAATACCAAATATCGTGGGTTCGGCTTCCGCAGAAGGTCGAGGGTTCGTAGCTCTTTTGCCTCAACGTGTGGTGACGCTAACGCGGACAACACTGGAATTTCTGCCTCACCAGCCATATAATGCTTCCGCATTGAAAGTAAGGCATGAAGCCTATTCAGAAGCCATATCTCTGCAGTGGTGAAGTACGTTAAGATAACACTTGCATCCGTATAAGTGTGGAGCTGTTATTGCATACTTATATACGTTATGCTAGTTCGAATAAAACCTACTTTATCATTCTGAACTAATTCGAAAGCCTCACGCAGATTAGAGAACTTGTAGGTTCCGAAAATAAGGCGTTAGGTTCTGCGTAGGAGTTTTGTTGCTCCAAGTAACATTTGTCAGGGATTCCAGAAGTAATTTTAGCGCTAGGAAGCCGCGGAAGCTTGCGCTTGGTGTGCACCGACCACCACACTCATGTCCCACGCGCAGGCCTGGAGAAGGTCATATGTGATGAAAAGGCCGGCGCAGCGTGCCGAGATAATCCGATTAGGGCAGATGCTGGTGGCACCGACCTCTTCAAAAATCGTCCTAGCGCTCTGAGTAAGCACTGACTAAAGGAATAAAAAGAACGAGGCAGGGACCAGTAAACCATGTCTACGCGATAAGCCTGATATAAAGGGTATCCTCGGTGCGAATGAATTTGATGTGTGAGTGTGGGTTGGTGGTGCGTTTATTATTTTTCTGTGCTTTCCATTCCTTTCGGTTACTCAACTCAGCGCTATAGTTTTCAACTGGATGGCTTACCACGGCCTAAGCCCAACTGCTTCACGATTACAACACAAAGAACCACTAATGGGCCTATGGACGAGTAAGTCTTACATTTGCATGTGACTAAAAAAAGGAGCAAAGATTTTTCTGCCGTAACAGTACTGATATGAAATAAATTTTCGCTTTAATCGAGGTAACTAAACACATATGTAGTGAACATTCATGCAACGATTACTCTTCTTTTACGATGCCCACTTATTTTGTAAGAACAGTTAAACTTAAGAGAAGAAAAGTAAGAAAATGAACGCTCAGACCCTTTGAATTTTCGCTGTCGCTTCCTTGAGAACAAAAACTTCGTTCATTTGCCTAATGAGAGCTCTCTTTCGAATTATTTTTATTTCATTCGGGTTAAATCCATTGTGATTCTCTTTTCGCACTGCAAAATGTATACCGGCCCAATGCTATGCTTCTACGTTTGCTCGTTCAAATTTTATCGCTTCTAGCAGGTAAACAGCCAAGGTTACATTTTCCGCTTGATTACCACACGCAAAAGTGCGATTAATAAAATAGCGAGGCAAGAGCCAAATCTGCGGCATCTTTTCCGTAAAATTTGTATGTATTATTGTACAGTACAGAACGCAGTCATCCTCTAACACTAGAAGCAAGGAATGGGTGTGAGCCAAAGTGAGTTTTCTAATATTACATCTCACGACATGCAAGACAGACTCTTACGTTGAAATGAAAGTATATATCGCAACACACACTCAGAAAAGCGAAAAACACTGGATAATATACCACATTTGTCGTCTGTTTCTTTTTTGTCATGCTACTATGTAGCCTACTTACTGTCTTATGCTCTTGATTGGCTTCAAATTGTAAAGCAAGCAGTTCAATAATAATACTGAGTTACAAATATAGGTATTATAACAGGAAGTTAATGATATGTAGTCTGTTAGATCAGTGTCCACAAAGAAAGTTCTTTTTCACGACCCAGTACAGTAAATAAGGCTCAACTCAAATTTTAGTATTGCTCTAATATGAGCGTCCTTTTACTGACCGTGTACACGCGAATACCTGCAGTAACTAAAGCGTACAGCGTTAAATGTAGCACCCTATTTTGTAATGGTGCTATCTTAATAAAATATTTTACGGAAATATGCAAACTTTCAGCATTGTACCCTACTTGCCTGTTCTTTCTTATGCAGCAGCACTCGTAAAGGAATGCACGCTCTGAGCTTTTTTGAGCACAAATATTTGTAGGGTGGTGTCTATCATATTGGAGCGGGTCGCATGTCTTGCAGATGTAGGAATGAGGTCAACTCCACTGCGTGGATCGCAATTACAATAGATTCGTTGACTGCCTAATTTTCGTTGCAGCAACAGTTTGTAAATAGTTGCCACATGACCGCGAAACTGTCGTCGGCGCAAGGAAATGAAGTTTAACTTGAGACACCAATTTACGCAGCCCCTCCTCCACTTTCTTACGCTGATAATGCTTCTTCGAAAATCATCATTTTACTTTAAAAAGCTAAACTACTTCAAAAAGTAGAGAACAAATTCATTCAAAGATTGACTCAAATACTTAATTCAAGACGTTGTAAAAAAATAACCTAGTAATTTGCAGTTTACTGCACCACATGCTATGAGTAATTTAGTGGCCATAGAATAACATAACACTTCTTTCCACAAAATCAACGTCCCTTTGAAAACGACTATTAGGTCTTCCTCTCAGTCTCAGTATGTAGAGATTATAGGGATACTTTCTAAAGCTCATTTATGTGAAAGCATAGCAAGCCAAATCCATCACGCCACCTCCTAACATTTGGTCAGGTGTCATGAGTGGCGTCCCGAAAATTCCCTAGGAAATGTGCACTAGTTTCAGTTTTGTGACATGGTACAAAAGATGGTCATTCAATAAACTACTATCACGAACACGAGCGTGAGTTCCCTGTTCCGTAGGAAATTATTTGCAGTGTTAGTCTGAACGGCTGTTCATAAAGGATTGCTCAAGAACAAATGCCATCTGATTACTGTCCTTGTTAATATTCCTCAATTGCAACACGTGCTACTTAGAGAAAAAATTGTTATTCGAAGAACGGTGGAGATGTCGGCCAGAAAGGCTGATGACAGTGACCCAGGTCATCGAATTATGCTACATCGGCCCCAAAAGCTTGTGGGACACGATATTGTCCAAGAAGGTCACTACCTGTAGGAATTTACCATCTCCCACCAAAACCAAGCAAGAACAGCTCTCGGCAACGTTCAATGGTGTCGCATAGCACGCGTTATACAGAGGTTGTGCATTCTCGTCACAATGGTGCCAAGTTTGTCCACTTTCATTTCTTATACCTCATGATTTTTTTTAAATCCATATAAAACAGATATTTCGTCTGTTCTTTCGATGGCTTCATTACACGTTGGATTCATATTGTTGCGATAGCAATTATATGGTCACTCCTGGCACATGTCTGGCGTCGCCGTGCGCGTCGCCGTGACTTTCCATATGAAGTAAACATGCGATAAAATCGTTGCCAAGTGCCGTATGCAGTATGCGCGAGTGAAAGCGTGCCAGTGTGAGCCGGGGATTGCGGCTCAATCTCGCGCACGCTACGTTAGCAAGCGGAGAGGAAGCGCACCGCCTTCCGTCGCACGTTCTACACCGGGTGGTCCAGGCGATTTCGCGCTCCCTGCCGGGCCGCTGCATGTTGAAAGTCATCTACGTGGGTACAGAGTACACGCTGTGCTGTGTTTTCAAGTGGTAGTTCGCGTTCATGCGAGCGGCTGCACGAAGGTAAATTCGCTCGCTGCTGCTGCCGTGTTTCGTCACTGCAGCGTTTTGACAGCGACTTTCCGCGTTCATCCAGTTAAAAGTGTTCTTGTTGGCGTGTGCCCGCGCGACAACACGCTTGTCAACTTAGATATACGTGTGGACATCATTCCGTAGCTACGAAGGGAAAGCTACGGAGGCAAAGCGCGGACAAGTTAGAGGGCTTCTCATGAGAGTCCCGCCTTTTAATGCACGTTAGCTTACGCCGGGGCAGACAAAATATGAACACCTTATTAGCAGCAGTTTTATAAGACAGAACACACCACTGAGTCTAAACGTTTACTGATTTTGCGGCTTCTCCCCTCCGCGTCTGGGGAAACGCTAAAGCGTGGCACGGGGAAGCTGCGTCAATTCAGCGTCCCTTGCGAGCCACCAAAAATACTGACTGTCAAACGCTGCCCCACTGCTTCGCGCGGTCACGCATGTGCAATAGCCACGCGCCCGTAGCTTTCCCTTCACAGCCACTTGTCCGCTAGTATGGCATGCCTATGTTTAGAAATTTGTACGGCCGATAAATGTGCTACTTCGTATGGCTGTCCACTCGTTTGACATCGCAATCGATGTTTCGCGTTTGGGGCGGAGCTGCGACCTTTTTTTCTGGCTAAGTAAAATCGGCCCCTCCGGTCGCCTGCTGTGTTCGTACATACTCATATAATTGATGTGTTCATGCATTCCACCTTTCATAAGATGTGCCCAGAGACAAGCAGCAGTTTCTGAGAACGTACAGTTGAGAGCAAAAGCCGAGAGACTGCGGCATCAGCAAAAAGCACTTCATTTCTTCTAGCAGAGTCATGCAGCATGTTGTCTTAATGTATGATGCTGATCAAACAGGCGCACTAGGTTGTGCCAATTGATTTCAGCCTGTAGGCAGGCTTCGGAGGCAAAAAGATTACCGGCACCTCTGCTCCCCAGACGTTTGCTTTCGAGTTTACATTACAGGATGCTGACGCAACGATTTGACGAGGACGAAAGCGCTGTATGGTTTCGGGCCAGAGAAGAATCGTGATGGCACGTGTAATCACCGAGAAGCACGACCCACAAGTAGTTCTATTTATGAATATCCCTGCGTTAAGAGGTGCACACCTAGTCTGAAATATTGGCCAAGAGTGGGCACACACCCAGTACCGCAGAGAAAATGGCTAAATCAAGGAAACATGAGCAAGTGGGAGAATCTATTGAACACAAAGTGCTATTACATGAAGACGTTGGTGTGCTTTACACATCTATGCATGAATTTTATGTGTGTATTTATGAATAAGTTTTACATTATATCGGTAGGATTTAAGTAGGAGCATTTTATTACCTATAACCAACGGCGCTTCCAGGCACTACTTTGTCGCTCTGTATAGAGGAATTACATAAGCCCCTTTTCGTGTACTTGCATACGACACACGTTTAACCTTGGCATTTTACCATATATATATATATATATATATATATATATATATATATATATATATATATATATATATATATATATCGGCTGACCTAATACATGCAGATATGCTAGCTAGCTATAACGGTGACATCATGAACAATACTTTTCCAGCGCTTAGTGGAGAAGAGGAAGGAGAAAGCGAAACGACACGGTCCTTTTTGTCCTGTTGCTTCGTATTCGCCGAGACGCCGACCGACCGACCCACCAGAAGTAACCGCCGCAAGATTGCTGGTAGACGCGAAACGAGTTCCTCTTTAAACATGTCTCTATCGTAAAGTCAAGCGTGTACCGAAGGCAGTAGCGAGCAGCCAAAGCCGACGAGCGTAGTTGACTGGCTCCGCGAGCTGCCTAGCCGTCTGCCCGCTCCGGATTCGGCAGCGCGTGAGCGAGCTCACTGAGCCGCGCCGAAATCTCCGCGGGGCGCCGTCGGCGCGGGACTCCTCCCGCACGCCAGATGGCGACACCGGCCTTTTCCGCGTCAGCCTCCCGAGCGCGCTCGGAAGGTCTCGCGCTTCCAGAAACCCACATGTGGCTGGTTGTTCGCCTTCTTTAAACTGGAGGTGCGGGCACGCGCATGCGCAGAGGAGCTTGCTCCCCCTAGCCGCGACGTCCCGAGTCGAAAGGGGAAAACCCCGGCCGCGTTGGTCGATCCGCGTCAAACATCGGAGCGCGTCTCCGCCTAGCCGTCAGTTTGCTCCCTGGCGCGGTCCCGGCGCGCTTCTCTCGGCGTCTGCTGATTCGACATAGCTTGCGCTTTCTCTTGCACCCGTGCGCTTCAAGTTTTTTACCTCTCTGTCGCTTGCCATTTATTTTTTCTTGCGTCGTTGCAAATAACCTGATCGTTATTTCCGCCGTTGGCTTGAACCTCCTCATGGGGTACTTTGGGTTCGGAAACGGGCGAAGCAACAGGCAGGCGCTGTGGAAGCGCCGACTATAGTTTAGCCTCCAGGTACGCAAAAAAAAAAATAGTATTGGTTGTCCGACTTTCCAATATCTTCATGCGACAGTTCACTCCTATAACAGACAATTTTGCAAGGCAGCCATGAGAACAGCAGCGCAGCAGTGAACACTTGGAATCTTTATTGCATTATCTGGCGTAACGTGCCTAGCTGTTAGTTTTGAGTTGCCCATTTCACTGAACTACGAGCGAATTAGTGTGAAAAAAAAAATACTTTGTTTACCCCAGCGCAACTATGGGGGAAAAAGATACAAACTTCCTATAAGTTAAAGCAGACAGATTTAGACCGGGAGGCAGTCTAAGTAACGTTGGTCCTAGTCTCAGAGATGTAAGGATCAACGACTTGTTGAGTGGTGGATACCAGCGCTGCCAAATGGTCGATGCGGGAGGACCAATGTGTTTCGTCAACACAACCAGACCAACGAGTCACCATTTGAAGGATTACGAAGACCGCGTGAACGTGCCAACGGTGTTCTTCTCGATTGAAAAGGTGAGCGGGCTGTGCTAGAATAACAGTGCTTGATGTAAGTCCTATCATTGATCCTACTTCTACGTTGTTGAAAGAAGACACATACGCATACACATACCTGTTTTTGACATCCAGAATTGCTTTCAACCTATCTTAGTCTAAAAAAATAATGAAGCATGTAAATTTAGATTAACAATTGTGTTGTGTGCGCTTTAGTATTTGCCAAGAAAGAGCAACACAGAAAAAAAAATTTCACAACGGAGAAATGACTATTAAAAGCACATCGCATGTGTTCCATCTAGGTGGTTTTCATTACTGGGATGGAAATATCCTGCTCTTCACCACTTAGCCCTGCTAAATTTTGATTGCGTGAAGACCCGGTTTACCCTCGACACACACAACTACACCTTCAATGGTGTACGCGTATTTTCCTGCTAGTGGTGCGTTTGATGAAGGGATTTCAAAGTGGCTTTCTTTATAGCGTTTTTCCAGCATCACAACAATTTTAGTTCGAACTACGCTTCTAGAGTACATGTACCGGTTGCTTATCTTTTACTAAGGTTTGGGATGGTGCGCCGCGTTGATTATGCGGATAGTGGATAAATTATAGGGACGCACGTCGGAAACGACGATGCCTAACACCAAAACATAAAAGGCGGGGTAGTGCGGACGCAGAAAGGAAACTTGTACATAACGTGTCTGCACTTCGTGGGGGAGTACATGAAGTTTACGGGATGATTAAATTAAATAAGGATGGAGTTGCTTTAACCATTTTGAAGCTGCTACGAGATTTTGCCATTTCTATGAGTTGTATATTCTGTTAAGCTTCCTCGAATTATTGAATTATTGTGTAGATGCTTACTTCAGGCAGCTAATTAATTTTTGTAATTAAAGTGCAGCATTTTTTTTTAGTTTTCCATCTCACGAAATCTGAGTCGCCTGCTTTGGGGGAAAACGAAAAAAACTTGTTCAGCTTTTGGGGCCAGTAGTGAAGTAATTGGTGCAGAGCTCTGCATAGCAATACCGAAATTACAGAGTGGTATTTTAGTTCTCTGAAAAACGTTCCTTTCGATACGAAAACGTCGTCAGAAATTAGTCGACAACGAAGCACGAAGATAGAGACAAGCTCATTTGTGCGCAAAAGAATTAAGCTCTTGATCGTATAATCCCAACATGGGGTAAACCTCCTTATTTGATCCGCCGGGTAAAAATAATCATTATACGATGGCGGGTGCGGTCGCTGCGACGCCTACTTTCCCGAGATATGGCGTTATCTACCCTATAAATGCCGAAGAGTCCGCGAGAGGTCGCGCATGCGTCGGATTAGAGGAATAATCCTTTTTCATCAGCTTATCTCATATTACCAACGCTGGACTCCGGGTACTGCTTCCACGAAAGCCCGCTTGATGGAGAATCCTGATTATAAAGCTTCTTTCCTTGGTTTCCATCTTTTTGTTTGCTGCTACGAACGATCCCTCTTGTGAGAAAATTGATAGCACTTTTTTGTTTTGTTTTGATTTGTGATGCTGAAGTTGGGCGCTAAGCTTGACTTAGTGAAAAGCGTTGGAGACCGTCGCAGCGCAAAACCTTTTAATTATTGATTAGTTTATTCTCTCCAAGGCTGCAACCTTCCCCAGTCCGTCCTAATTGAGGTTGAGCGTCTTCAGCCAAAAAAAAAAAAAAAAACTAAGCTCCGCTATGACGTTCGCGAACTTTCCAGTGAATTTTTTTATTTTTGTTCGGCAGAGAAGAAAAGTCAGCGAGCCATGCTTGACATAGCGCACTCGTTAGGAGACACGTGATCTAAATCAATATAATCCTTATTTCGAAGATTGTGTTTAGTTTCAGCAGGCAGCTGCGCAATTTGGCACTGAAATGACGCCCGTTTCTCGTGTTTATGAGAAGGCGCCTTTGCGATAATAAAAACGTAATAAATGTGCTTGCAGTTTTTATGAATCGTTTTCAATGATTTAAAATAATCCGGACAGTTTAGAGCACGCAATTTCGTAAGCGGCATATCTCTGAATAAATCACAACTTCCGCGCCTCCGTCAAGATAATCTTCACGCCTCCATCAGTGTAAATACGTAAAGTATACCTCAAGCTACCACTTAGCGAGAAGTAAGTAGCACAATCGTCATAAAAGAATCAGTAAACGCTTACACATTTGAAAAAATAAACCGACTTGCATTTTTAAGATATACGTTAGCACACCGATAATAAGAGCAGCAACCATTTCTGATAGTAGACACCGGTGAAGAAAGTTTCGGTTCGAATTCCAACGCCTTCTGTAAGTAACTGCTGTTCTCCATGGCCTGGCTGGCTTCTGTAATGACGATGGGAAGCACCTTGGTTTGTTAGCAATCAGCTGACATCTATCCTGAGGAAGAATTCTGGGGCCATAATTTTTTCTTATTTTCTTGATGACTTCAGCGCACACAATGAATAAAGCCACAAATCAATGAAACCTGTGGGCACAACCAGAGAAAATTATTACAAGGCAACATGCCCAATTTTCTTTTCCCTTCACTAATTTCATTCTGAATACTATCTCTGTATTTCTCTTAAATTACACAGTTTCGGTAAAAAGAACATTTGAAGGCTGTAGAATGTATAGAGTGGACGCTAAAACTGGAAAAGGCAATGTAACACTGTGCACTCCTTATGGCAGTCGCCCCCGACATCTCTTTAAGATATTCAGAATACTATATTGCTATATGGACAAAATTTCACTCTGAGAACTCATGTTCGAGTTAAATATTTGATTGCTCTTATATTATAGCCCGTGTCGCACTATATTAAAACAAAGTCTACTCATATTTTTAAAACCGGATGACTCTCGCATTGGCAGAATGTGATTGTAAAGAAAATAATTTATTAGTGAGAAATATATTTCCGAAATTTATGCTGCTTTTCAGGCTAACGAGAAAATTGCTTTCATACAAGGAACATCAAGTGAGCGTAGGTGCGTTCGAATAGTTGCACACGCCACCAATACGGTGGCTGAGCCATCGTGAGCATGAAATGTGGGCCGTACATTTGTTGCACCTCCACAGTTCTGACTTCGAACGGCCTTTTCAAATCTAGTGTGTTATCCCATATTCGTTAGGCGATAAAAGAATTATCATTTATCACTTTTGTCACTACAGTGACTCAGCTAACTCACTTTAGCAACAGAAACAATTCCGCTTGCAGTACTTCGCAATAAAGTAAATGAATCTGTTATCGTAAGTCAATTCGCAGCGAAGATAACACGTAACATAAGTGGGAAGAAAAATGTATTGTTTTAAAACGAAGGCTAAATGTGCCTTTTATTGGAGTCATACCAGATATAAAAGTAAACAGCATGTGCTTTAGAAGATCCTTTCCGACGGTTCAAACACTGGTAAGAAGCACTGTCTCTGAGTATGAGACACCGAGAGTCAGATCGCATTATCTAGTTACAAGCTGTCGCAACTGAGATCTCGGACAACAAAGAGGAAACTTCTCTTCGGTTCGTGTTCCACAGTTGTACAACGACTCCTAAGTCCTTTCGCAAGACGCTGGTCTTTTTATAACGTTTCCTTTACGTGACTGAGGAGCAAATGCGTCCTGCGACTTTGCGGGCTCTGACAAAATGAAAGGCCGACAGACCATTAGCGGAACACAGGCCAAAGCAAGGACATCATTTATTTTTAAGGCGAAAGCCTTTCTAGGCTTATGGTGGAGATTCTGTCAGCAGACCTGACCGCCGGAGTGACCGCCGAAGAGTCATCACGCCATATGAAGACAGATTAAACACAGATTAAAGAATGAAAATGATTGATAGTGACATTTAGTGAATTATAACTTTAAATAGAGATTGACAAAGGCTAATAAAGATCAGTAATGACAAATAATGACTTGTAATGGCCACAAAGGCTACGATATGACCAATATGTCTAATGACAGCTTGTAATGTGCACAACTAATTACAAACGACTGAAATGCTTAGTAATGAGCAGTAATGACTAATAATGACTTAAATGACTTGTAATGACTACTAATGACTACGAAATGACCAATATGTCTAACGGCGAATTGTAACGATTACAACTGATTAGAAATGACTAAAATTGCTTAGTAACCACCAGTAATGACTAACAATGACTGAAATGGGTTGTAATGACTACTAATGAATACGAAATGACCAATATGTCTAACGACGAATTGTAACGACTATAATTGATTAGAAATGACTAAAATTGCTTAGTAGTGAGCAGCAATTAATAAAAGAAACAAGACAAAGAGAAGAGGGAAAGAAAAAGAGGCGAATGATAGGAGGAGGAATAGTAGGCTTTCGCCGTTCACCACTTAAGAGAGATATTAAGAGGCGCTGTAATTTTTATTTTATCTTTCTTGCGCGCAACCGTAAGAAAATGGGCTAATGTAGCAGTATCGTAACCATAGAATTATTGGGACTACGCGGCATTGGGGTACCTTGTCTTTTCTTAATGCGTTGTTTCTGTCTATTTTAAGCCGCGAGAAATCTAAGAAACATCCGCACTGAGTAAGATATTCGGATGCTATCGCAGGAACAGATATTTATTAGAGAAATAAAGATTTAGGAATGTGATGCAGTGTATATTAAATGCCATTGATACCATTACGTTCTTGCACGGGCTACGCCATAAGTACGAAACGAAACGCGGCAACAACATCACAGAACCAGTATGATCTGTATGTCAAGTATTCCAATCTGTTTCTATACCATTTTATTTTTTATTCCTCCGTGATTGGTCAACCCTTTTCGGGGCCACGCCCACTCCGGCTGGCTGTTAGTCACGAAAAGAAAATAAGAAAAACTAAGCATCTCAAGATTAAATGCGCACATTTATCATGCTTGTATGAGCCGAACCAATTAAAAAAAAAATGCTTCCTTTTCGATTTTACGCCTTTGTAACAAATGGCCTTCCGCGATTGGTTGAAATATTTTAAGGTCCGTGCCTTGTTCACCTGTCTGTCAAGCGAAGTGACAAAAGCTCAGGAACTCACCAAGTCGAAGGGACATGTATGCACTAATGACGAAATCATTTGCCGAACAATACAGAGCTTTTATGGAATAACTGGTAACTGCCTTGTTTCGAAAGCGATAGAAGATGACTGCCCACTGATCCCTGCGGTGCTGTGTACTCAGATCATCCGGCAAGAAGGGATTTTCTTCCCAAGAATAAAATGTTTCTGTGGCAGTAGAAAGTTGCCGGGACCTATCGGCACGTATACTATGCGACTCTACCAGATATTCACTGAGCGTCCCTATTTGCGGCATGTTTAACGCCCTTTTGCATGGCACCAGGGTTGTTGACGAGCCACCCCAACCCAAGGAGAGGAAAACAGATCTATCGGAGACACCAGCGCTACTCTATTGATGCTGTTATCTAATTTCGCTGTGCTAGCTCAAGCCCACCGCCCCTCTCGTGAATGTTCCTTGCCTCTAGATGTTCGCTATATTCGATTATATTCGCTTTGATAGCAAACAAATGTTACCTCCTATATACCACGAGCGCATTTGATTGGGATGTTGACACACCCTTGGAGTTAATGACCTTTGATTACGTCGATATCTACGCTAATTTGACGTCGGTACACTGGAATAACGTAAGCATGGAAAAGGGTCGCGTTGCTGTACCTCAGGTCCGGCACACAACGTATGTTGAGCGCTTGAGTGGATCATATTCAGCGCTCTTAACGAAAGATAGTATGTTGAGATGGGAAGGCTTTTGCTTTTGACTTTCAGTTGGGTTCAGTCAAATAAATCGACACGCAATGCGCAACGCAACATGGAACGCCTGAAAGGTAGCGCTGCTAAGAACTCTGGTTTCTATTCACAACAAAGATGTGGGCATTTCGCACTTGTGGTGCAAGGCTGGATCACAGCGGAGCTAGATCGGGCTTCCGAGCAATTAGTGGGCAGCGTTCGTTGCCTCTGGCCCGCAACTCGGGATCCTCGGCTCGGCGACGGCGTTTGTCGGCAGCGGTCTCGGCGCGATGAGCAGGATCGGCTCTCCTTCGTCAATGGGGGGAGGGGGAGGGAGGTGTAGTACTTTTAAAACGCGCGCCGAGCTTCTTTGTATACTGCCTCGGGAGTGTTGCCTTTCTTCGGTCTCCCCATGGTAGCTGTGCGCGCGGGCTCACTAGACGAGAGAGGCGACATGTCTGTCGGGGCGCCGGCTGCTCAGAGCTTTCTAGCGTATCAGTGACGTCACGGATAAGCGAACACTTGCTCCTCCTCAGCAGGGGAGAGGGAAGGCGAAGCGCACGCATGGCGCGGCGAGACTGCGCCGTATACGACGTACGGATGTGAGGAGGTTGCGTGACTCGCTGACGCAGCGCTCGGCCGAATTTTTTGTCGGCACGAGACGAACTTACGAAAAGCTTAACAATCCCGCTGTAAAAACAGATTACGCTTGAAATGATTGTCCGTAAAAAAAATTCAGCCAATCCTGGTGCTGGACCTATCATTAACGAAGATGGCTGGCCAAATGTCAAACGCACTTACGAAAAAGAAGCTTTGCCAATTCAGCCCGGCTGGAAAATGAAGATCTTATGGGAATCAAAAACGTCACTTAACCCACGAAAAACTGCAGCGCCGAGGGTTGACATATCGAGGTAAGAGCAACGCAAAAGCTGCTTAGAAGTCAGCGGTAAATATTGGCCCTTGCAAGAGGGGTGAGTTCGCACAGTCCAAATTTTAACAATCAATGCACGTGCGCGCTAAACAAAAGAATGCTACAGACGCACTGAACTTCATTCACTTCCATAACAGACGCATTAAGCTTATGCAAAGTTCACGACAGTACAATAAATGAGCGAAGCGAACTATCGCCATTATTTTTAAAGTGAAAGCCTTAAGTCCCTCGTTGCAATGGGTCATACCCAAAAATAACCGCCCCTTCCTGTCCGTGATGGTGGTTGAACGGCGCAGCTGTGTTAATTACCCCAAATGTTACACCATGCAATTCAAACTTCGCAAGCAGCCTACGTTATATATCTTTTGTTCCGCCATTTTTTCACCTCATTTTCGTTTTTGCATGCTTCCTGTCGTGAGCACGCTTTAGGAGTGCCTTTTTGTGTACTTCTACCAATGTTTCTATTTTTTTTTTGCGCACGAGGCAAGCCATACGACAACGAGCCTGTTCATGACCCATCTATCGCTCACGCTTGCAGTAGGCAGCTTCTTCCTTAGGAGTATGCACTTCTCGTGGTATTCCTATAGTTGTAGCTGGGATGGAATGTGCAGAACTACTAATCCAAAGCTGCGTGTATTGGGCGCAAAGCCTACCACTGGAGATTCGGGCGCTGCAATCGTTTTGACGACCGGCTGGATTGTTTGACGATTGACGCCTTTGTGTTTCCTAATGAGGTAACATACACGTTTGGCTGCGAAGGAGAGAAGGACGTTATTTCCACAGTCTGCCGTTGTCGCTTGCGTTGGAGGTCTCCAATTTGCTTGGTTGCGTGGTTAGCAGCATTCACCCGGCATTGGCGCTTGCAGTTCTTCAAAATTGAACTGCTTTAAAATTAAACCTGTCCGTCACGTAAGACAATGAATATCTCATGTTCCGGTAAACGCAGCCTCCTGATTACGACGACAGAAGAAGAGTGCAATTATACGCTGGAATGACGAGCGGCAACGGAGCCAGCTGTGGAACAAGACTACAGATCTCCGGCCATTGATGATGATGATAGCTTTAGCGAAGTCCGACAACGAAGGAACGGGGTGCCCATAAACAGCTTCGCTGTAAAAACGCCGCGCCAAGTCGAGTGGTACAATAATGTCATCATCAGCAATGGTTCGTACCCCCGTAACACGGCCGCTGGATAAAAAAAGAAAGGTTCGGCCTTCTCGTAAAAAGAAGTTTCGTAGTTGCATTCTTGGCCGCTTGGCTGGGCCGAACGGCGCTAGCTCTCGGGGACGCGATGCGTTGGTTTGCTGGGGCGACGGCGTTCGAAGCGCATTCCTCACGCATTTTCTATGCCGATCCGAGACAGCAGTCCCAGACTTGCAGACTGGCAACGCCGCGGCGTATGACAGCATTTTCGATGCACGCGGCAGGCCGCACCTTCTTCTTTTATCCAGCGGCCGTGCCCGTAAGCATGCAAAGGTGCAATAGCTAATGCCCCCTTAAAGCAAAGGCTACAAGCTCTCGACAAAGTGAAGCGAACAGTGCTTATATTAATTAAGATCACCCGTACACACAAAACAGCATACGGCTAAGTCCTGTGCTGAGAGGACGCAACGTAATGTCTAAGAGAAATATCGTCGGCCAGAGTCTCGTCCAGCTACATGACCAATTGAAGCCGCAGCTAAGCATCGAAAACGAGCCGACGAATCCAAACTGAAGAAGCAGCAAGGTGACGACGCGAGACGGCAGCGTAGAAAAGAAGCCGAAGCTTGCAGACAACGGCTTGCCACACGTTTACTTCACACATCGACTCGCTATGTCTTGCAAGAAGTATGACACCTCCGATCATATAAATTAATGCATTACGGAGTGTGCCCAGCTGGGCTTCGCCTTCACGTGTTACAGGAGTATAACATGCTGCGGAACTCAATTGCATTGCATTCCGCTTATAGCTCGCGACAAGCATTGTATGTGTCTAAAAACAGCCAATGCATGTAGGAAGGTCACCACACACAGGATGAATGTCTTGTGACATCCGCAAGATAACATCAACGCACAAGGAAGGGAGGATTTCTGGAATCAATGCAGCTATTTGTTTTCGAAAGAAAAAAATTATTTACTGTCTTCTATATTCGTACACGCATGAAGCGAAGATCCTTAGATCGATTCGAATTATTTCTTCTTTGATATATAAAAGCGCCGCAGGCCTGGTCGGCACACGCAGCACAATCACAGGGTAAGCTTAAGGAGCGGCTGCACAGGAGCTCCATTTTCGGCAGCAAATACTAGAGGCTCTTCGCGGTGAAGCCTCTTCGCGTATTTTTCACAATAAGGATTCTAGCGGTCCGTCCGGTGTCGATGGCGGGGTGCGGCTTGTGCTGCTCTCTGCACAGTGGTCTACTGAGCCCGACGTTGCCTGATTGCATCGTCGCGCGTGTAGCTTCTTGCGAATCGTAGAGGAGGCGCCATAAGGGGCACCGAAGGGTAAAAGCAAGTATCCGGACTGCGCGGCGCACATTTCACATCCCTTGACCCGTGGCACGATAGAATAATGATGATGATTTATTGGCATCCCCTTTGAAATGGGGCGGTGAAAAATGGTCACTTAGCCTACTTGAGTAAACCAGGTCCAGCTACATGCAGCATGCAACTGCTACATGTAACTGCTGCATGTCCGAACAAGTGGTCGAACACAAAGTAACTGCAGTGCGAAGTTTACAGGTATCGACGCTACGCGGCCCGTATATCATATCGCGTGACAAATGGCACGATAAGATTCTAATGATCATGGCGGTGGTGACGATTTATTGGCATGTCCTTTGAAACGGGTCGGTCACAAACAGTAAGCTAGCCTGCTTGATTTAATCAGGCATGCATTTAATCAGGTATGTTTTTCGTCACAGTAAATTTTTTGCATTTCTTTCACCTTCTTTTTCTTGCTCAAACATTTTCTATCTACCTTGTACCGCTACCTATGCAACTGCTACATGGTGTGCCACCTGGTGGAATAATATGCAACTACAATGTAAAGTATGCACGTATTGACGATGTGCTGCGTGCATGTCATATTCCGTGTCTTCTGGGGCGCTACGACGCGTTTATAGAGCACATTTCCGCTGCAAGTTAACAATCGTTAAGGTGAAGACGAATGTGATGATGTTGATAGAGACATATGCAACACAGATGAAGAAACCATTGCTACACTAGCTAAAGGCAAAACTCCTGCGCCCGATGGCTTGAGTGCGGTATCTTATGAGTGCTTTCGCTCTATATTGGCTCCCTTTCTTAATGTACAGGAAGAAGCTTACCGGATTGGATACCTACCCGCCACCCTCTATCAAGGGCACACAGTATTTATTCCAAAAAGCAGTGATGCAACTAAATTGCATAATGTTCCATATCCCTTTGCAACGTGGATTATACAGTATTTGTGAAGATATTAGCCAGTCGCCTTCAAGACAGTAATTCAATCACTGTTGGGAGGCCATCAAACATGTCGAATTATAGGAAGATAAATCCAGGCGAGTATCCACGTTGCGCGGTCTGTGCTAGAGTGTGTAGATGAAAGTGCAGATCAGGGGCCCTATAACGTAAAACTATTCCAGTATGTTTCTATTCCATTCTCCTGACGTCAAATTTGCGTAACTACCAACGCAAGCACCGGGCGGTCACCAGCAGGGTTGTCTGAACAGACCAATCAAACGCTCTCCTCGTTCATAGGAGGTCACTTTTGTTTGCTTGAAAAACGAATAACATTGCCTATACTGAGCGGCTTGTCTTATCTAATTGGCTGACAAGAGGCGAGGAGAACGCTCAAGTGGAGAGGGATTCGATGGGGCTGAGCCACTGCACTGAAAATCGATAACCGGATGAAGAGGGTGGTGCCGGCGTCTACGATTGGTCGGCTTTCCCTTACTTAGCTTGCGGTGGCTGGTCGAAAATCACGGCGGCGTGCAACGGAAGCTCAAGAATGACGTTAAAACGGACCCTCAGCAAAGAAGAGTTGGCAGAATGAGGGGGTAAACGTGCCGAAAGTGCTCGAAAACGTTACACGGCCACGCAGGAAGCTTTATTATACGCAAATATACCCATGCTCTCCGGCAGGTGTGAGTATCCAGCGTCTTAGCGATCGGCGGCAGCCATCTTTTATTCCTTTCGGAACGGGGCAGCCTGCGGCTATTCCGAAGAAAATTCAGTTTTGTTCGGCATAATAATGCATCTTTATCGCGTTCACGTCACTTTGACGCGGGTGAGTTCTTGCGGTTTTGTGACGTCGCGTTACAGGCAGGTGAAGTGGGTGCAGCCCGAAAACTTTTTACCAATAGCCGAGGGCTAATGGCGAAAAGAGGTCGAATCAGAAATAATTGTTTGTCTTTTTTCTGTCAAATCATGCATAATCAGTGTGTATACATCATATCAGATGGGGAGGTATCGCGGTTTTCGTGACGTCGCGTGATAGACAGGTGAGGTGGGGTTGGTCGAAAAATGTTTTTGACCAATCGTGGAGGGCTGATAGCAGAATTGGAATAGAAAAGCTTGGAATAGTCTTACGTTATAGCGCCCCAGGTCGCAATCGTTCAGGTTGATTTGGCAAAATCATTTGATAAAATTAATCACTATTTGCTTCGTGTGTTGGAACACATAAGAGTTAATTAGGTATCTTCTCTATTAAGGCATCGCTATCTGTTATGCCAATGGCACAACGAGGTTAGTTAACCGTTGTCTATGCGAAGTTATCTGCCTGAAGGCATTGCTAAAGCAAGGTCGTCCCTTGTCCCCTCTATTATTCGTTTCGTACTTGGAACCGTTTCTAGCACGAATTTTGAAAGATCATGCTTTTCAGGTGTTCAAATCGTAATTCAATGAGATCCGCGTACTTCCCTATACAGATGACGTAGCCTTCTATTGTGCTGACAAAAAAAAAAGTATAGATAATGCCCTTGCGATAACGCAACAGTTCTTCTCGGGCTCTGGTGCAGCAGTAAACGTTGAGAAGAGTTCAGGGTTTTAGTTCGGTCTATGGGGCACAATGCCAACCCACTTCGGCGGTATTGAGTGGAGGTACTTAGGCGCACCTCGCTCTCGAAATCGCAATAATAATCCGCACTAGTCAGCGGAAGTTGCAGAAGTGCAGCGTAAAATTGACAACAGGCAGGGACGGGATTTGTCCATATTTAGCCGAGCTGAAGCTTGCAATCTGTTCCTAGCAGCTCGACTTATGTATGTCCTGCAGGCATTACAGTGCCTGCGGCATAGGTTGCAAGCTTTCCATCGCGTGTTTGCTACCACGGTATGGAGCTCACTGTTGAGAGCATGCGATGCGATAAACTTTTTTTACCTCTTGAGAACGGTGGTCTTGACCTAGTTTGTGCTTTTGTTTAGACTTGGCTCCCGGTTATTCTTCTTTCGTGACGTGAGCAGTCAATTTCAAAGAAAGGTGTTACAACTTGGATTAATCGATTAGTTTCCAGAAGTAGTTATGTCGTCCCCTGTCAGAGATGGACCACGGGCTGCTTCGGGCTTCTTGAAGGAGGTTGTCGAAGGCTTTCACTTTCTCAAGGCTCGCGTCATTATGGATTTCACTGCCTCCCGCCCAGAAATTTCTGCTGCACTCACAGACATTTTGTTTCCTCTTCCCAATTATCGTGCCCCTTATTTGGAATGTCACTACCTAGATGTACTTAAGCGTGTCTGTCGAACGATGATGCCTCCTGGTATGAAAACAATTTTCTTTTAATTTACATTTGCCACCTTTCTTCTCAAAACCTCGTTAGAAACAAAGTGCTGTTTCGTGCCATGGTCAACAAAGTCATCATACCTTGCTGGTGAAGCAGTGCACTGACATGGACACAGTGAAGACACACAAGGAAAGACGACACTTGCTGCTCTCGCAACTATTTTATTTCAGAGCACATAGTTGATATTTATATACCTGCGCATCCTGAGGCGTCAAAGACAATTAAGGCAAGATTAGAGGCATCTTTTAAAAATAATTTGCCCGCGCATATCCGGGCGTCACAGATTTGGCACCTATCTATCATTGTGTGCAAACCTTTCCTATTTATTGCACCCCTAACAAACATCTTTAATTACACAATTTTTTCTTACTTTAGTGCTCTGAAATAAAATAGTTGGGAGTGCAGCGAGTGTCATCTTTTCTTGTGTGTCTCCACTGTGTCCGTGTCAGTGCACTGCTTAACCAGCAAGGTATGATGATAATTCACCAACTACCCAACTTTCCACATTACTGGTGAACAAAGTGCCGCTTGTGTCCACATGCTCAAAGGATTGATCACTGTTTTGCAGATTGTAGGCCGCCGTGTTCTTCTGCGACATTCTCCAAAGAACAGTTAGAAAGAATTTAGGTGTCGCACCATACACAAATCGTTTCCTTCCTTTCAAAGATCCCTGTGACCCACCATATAGCATGTTCATGCTACTTGGCCTACATAAACTTCGGCGCAGTGGAATGTGTGAGAGGCACGCTCAACCACCGCGAAGCACTCGGTCGTTCTTTCAGGAAACTGTCGCCTTCGTTCTTATTCTGTACGCTGCACAGGAAACATCGCCGGCCTGGAAGTCATTATTGTACTCTTGCACGTGCTTCCCTGAGTTTTGAATGTGTTCTCAATCACCTTAAATTTCTGTAGCGTTTTTCTTTATTTGCTTAATGTTCTGCTCCTATGTAATGAAGAAGAAGAAAAAAAGAAAATCTGGGGTGGCTCAGCCGTAGAGTAGCTGACTCCCGCACTGTTGGCCTGGGTTTTATCCGACGGAAATTGGGTATTTTTTTTTTGTCATTCTCGGTGATATGCGCGACGGGCACCGGCGGTGGCGGTTGCTGACAACATCCCTAACCAAAGCAGCTGTTAGAATGAGCCTCTAAGAGCTTACGCTGTAGAAAGATGGCAGGAAGGAAAAGCTCCTGGTTGTCTGCCTCATACTCGGGGTAAGATAACAGGGAATAAAAGTTGGCCGAAAAAGATAGAGGGATAGGAAAGACGCGTTGAATGCATGCACGCGCGCATACGGTTCCACGTAGTCAAAGGGCTCAAGAAGCACCATTCCCACTAATAATTGAGAACCTTCATACTATCAGGCTCTATCATTTTTCGATGGTAAGTCCTCAAACACCTAGGTAAACATAATATTTTAAGAAACAGGATTCTATTCAATGAAGCACATTTCATAAGGCAGTGGTGGTGCGTGCTGCGAATATACTTTTGGTAAGGTCAGTCTCTAGTGACATGTACTGAAAAGATTTCACCATATTCAAATCTTCTTCAGGCTGCATTGAATCATTGATTGCACACAGTATATTGCACACAGTACAATATGATATCGGTTATATTACATAAATATGACGTAACAGCAAATGCCATCTCGGCCTTGAAGGAGTTATTTTAAATGTGAAAAACCATTGCATAAGTGACGACATTGCGCGGGTTGGCACCGTTGCGTTGTAAGTAGGATACCGCAGAAAACTACAGTGGACAGGGTGCCATGTTCAAATTGCGTGCTATCCGTATTACTCAAGCGCGGTTGATTTACTCCGTGCGACTTAATGTTGTGCTTCGTGTTATTGTGTTGATTCCAGTGTAACGTTGTTTCTCACGCCTTTGTTAGGGTTCCCTATCTGAGATTCGAAATCATATTGGGTCGGTTTGGGTTCCACCGCATATGCCCTGCCTAACCAAGAGATTTCACCGAAATAAAGCCTCACTTCTATATCGAATAAGGACAGGGTCTGCTCGTACACCGGCCTGGTTATTCAAGACGGGGCGAATCAATTCTCCGAACTGTGTGGCATGCAACGAGACAGGAGACATTGAGCACTTTTTGGGGTCCTGCCAGAAATTCCAGGATGAAAGGGACGCTTTCCTGAAGAATCTGCAAAAAAAAGGACCTTCCGCATACGTGCCTGCAACACCTTGTATTTCCCGAGGAATCAGTTATACCCTGGAAAGAAACTTCACGTCTCCATATCGAATTCTTAAGAGAGAGTGGTTTGATGGACATATGGTGAAACCCTTCAGCCGTATTGTAAGAGACGCTCGGGCGGAACAATTGCCGGCCTTGATCGCCAGGCTAAACCCGCCTGTTGCTTCAATTCCCCACCACCACCATCCTATAACGAAACAGACCCCAAAGCGCCTCGGTCTGCAATTACATGCGGTAAACAGCAAGAAAACCACGTGGTTTATTCAAATGCAGGATAGCGTAGCTTACTTATTATTTAACATGCTATATTAATTAAACCATCCTATATGAATTAGCATGCTAAATAATTGATATTAATGAATTATTATAATATATTTATTAATATATTATATTAAGCCTTAGCACTCACTGTTGAATGGCTCACTTGAGAAATTGCAAATGTGTTGACGTGGTACATCTTGTGGAAAAGGTGGTGATTGTTTGAATACAACTGTCCTAGTTCGTGAACCATACTACCTAGGCAAAAGACCACGTCTCAGATGACAGGGAAGCCCGAGTTGATTTATTGTTTGCTGGCGTTGATTAATACAGGGCTCGTCTCATGGAGCACTAACTGTGTGCTTAAAATGAACAGGTCAGAGAGGTTTGTGAGTCAATTTGATTACATTGCTAAGCCAGAAAACATTGTATCTTTTCTATCTATGACGCCATTGATATATGAATGCAGTAAAATTCCAGAAACATTTACATAAGAGGTAAGAAAGACTCCTTTCGGGAAATGGTGTGTTAAGTTCCGAGAAGTACTCGGCGAGTATCTTACCTTTATAGAGAGCATGCTGTCATACGCCACTCAGCTCGTTGTTCCCCAGCAGTTGCACCTTTATTTCAGCTAAGCAGGCTACACGACTCCTAAAGTGATGAAGAGGCACGGAAGATGCTGACTGTGAATAATTTGTCGACCTTAGGAGTGCGCCATTCCTACAACTGTTCCATTGCTGCAACTGGTGCAGTTCATTGGCGGGCATAGCTGAGGTGTTCTTCCGTGGTGCAGTAGTTCGGCGTTCTAGGGTCGTTGATTACGCGATTGCGTGCAGACATCGGACGCCATGCTAATTGCGGTAATCGGAATGACAATGGATGTGGGCGACTCGAATGAATCGTTCAGCAGCTGAGAACAGCGAGGCCGCGATAGCAGATCCCGCGCCTGCAAAATTACACGTTGCGAAAACGAGTCCGCATACATTTGTTTTAGCGCGCTTTTTCTCTTTGAACGGTAGACCTCAAGAGGGCACGAATGTTTTTGGATTGCCTAGGAGTCTTAGTAAAGTGACGCGTTGTGACTTTACGAGTGTGTTCGTGCCTGGCCCTTCAAGTGATTAGCTTTCTTTGGGAACATCGCGTACATTTCGGTGCTTCCCGTAAGTATATCATCTGTTTCACGCCAACGTGAGCCGACGTGTTATTGCCGCTAAGTATGTGCCCTCATAGAAAACTTGGGCCAATTGATGTCTGCACCTGTGCGCTTGTGAAACTGCATATGTACCCGAATACACACGTGGGGTTATTGGGTACGTGCAAATGGCCATGTCAGGCTAGGCATGTAAACCTTCTTGTGCAATCCTCCAGAATGCGTATGTGCAACCTGGTAGGTGCTCGGATAGACAAGTTGAACGAGACGCAGGCATTCATGTCGGAAACAAGAAAACGAAGAAGCCTGCTACACAGAAGTGATAAGGCGGGCAACAAAATCTCAGTGTAGGGAAAGAAGTATCCAGAACATAATGAAATTGGTTATATGTGTCTTACCACATTGCTTCAGTGCTAATCGCATTAACGTTGTAAGCTGTGTTTTGTCGACAATTTTCAAGCAACATGAGTCATGCTTGACGTTGCAGTGTACTTCTTAAGTGTAAGCCTTTCACTGCAGCGTGAAGCAACCACAATTTGTAATACTATTTTGATGCATCGTTCTACTTTCACATTTGGCTCGCCCAGAATTCTGTGGCATTGGCACTTTTCAAAGTTGGCAGCCTTTGTGTATCGATTTCTTTAGGCACTGTAACCGCTTTTATGCGCTCTAGCATAATTCAGGCGAATGCTCTAGCGCGACAATGAAGGGGCCCTATAACGTAAATCTATTCCAATGTGTTTTTCTAATCTTCTGACGTCAAATTTACTTAACCGCCGACGCAAGCAACGGGCGGTGACCCGCAGCATTGTCCTAACAGTCCAACCAAACGCACTCCTCGCCCATAGGAGGCCACTTTTATTCCTTTCAAAAGGAATGGCAGTGCCTGCATTCAGCGATTTTTCTTATCTAATTGGCTGACAAGAGGATAGGAGCACGTTCAAGTGGAGAGAGTTTCGATGCGGCCGAGCCAGCGCAGTGAAAATATATAGCCGGATGAGGAGGGTTCTGCCGGCGTCTGCGGCTGGTCCGTTTCCACTTACTTAGCTCGCGATATCTGGTCGAAAAATCGCGGCAGTGTGCTACGGGAGGCCTAGTATGCCGCTTAAACGGAATTTCAGCAAAGAAAAGTTGGCATAGCCTTGTCGTATACTTGCCGAAAGGGATTAATAATGCTGCATTGCTGTGCACAAAGTCTCCTTATGCGCAGGTAAATATGTTCTCTCCGGCAGGTGCGCGTAGCAAGCGCCTGAGCGATTAGCGGGCAGCCATCTTCTGTTCCTCCCGGAATGGGGCTGTCTCTGGCTATTCAGAAAAAAGTCTGCTTTGTTCGGCATATTAATGCATCTTTAACTCGTTTACGTCACATTGACGCGGTTAGTTTTGGCGGTTATGTGACTTTGCGTTGCAGACTGGTGAAGTAGGCGCAGCCCGAAACATTTTGACCAATAGCAAAAGGCTGATGGCGAAAAGGCATCGAACCATAATTAAGCATTTTTCTTTTCTACGGTCTATTCAGGCATAATAAGTGTGTGCACGTCATATCAGGTGGGGAGCTATCGCGGTTTTTGTGGAGTCGCGTGACAGACAGGCGATGTGGGGGTGGCCCGGAGATTTTTAGACAAATGGTGGAGGGCTGGTTACAGAATTGGAATAGAAAAGTTTGGAATAGATATACGTTATGGCGCCCGGGATGACCTAACATGAAAAGCGAATACATTTTAAGACATTAGATTAGCGTGTATTGTCTTGATAAACAAACCAGGGTTGCTGAAGTGGTGTGGTATAATCATGCCCCACTTTTTCTCGCAATAAGATCTTTCATCTACAGGATCACCCTCCGTGGAAATATAGCGTTGGTGTCCGTGCAACATGTATGCAAAGTATTCGTTCTTTTTTGAAGTCCATATAGCCGGGTTTGGCTTCACCGGAAAATGCTTCTTGTTGTGTTGTGATAAAGGCTTTGTAGGTGCTTTAGACAAGCCTTTAGCAAGTACTTTTCTTTGAAGCACCAGAAGCCAACATAATTTTTTTATGTTAAGCGCATTCGAGCCATCTCTATAGGGCACTTCTTTTGTCGCATCTTTTACACAGAGAAAAAAATAAAAAAACAGACAAAAATATGTAAAAAAGAAGGAGTCAAGGAAACAGCAGGCTCATTCCAGAAACGCTATCGGCAAGGAACGGCGCTGAATAACGTATTTAATTTATTAAGCTTCTCCGGAGGATCTAGCGACAAAAAAATGCAATGGCCCTCGTTTTAGCTTTCAGCTGCGTTAAGGTAATACAGGTTTACATTGCCCGCTGAATATATAATTCAAGGCGCTCTTAAGCCCAAAGTAAAGAATGAGGTTGTGCTGAAATGGGGAGCATTAATCCACTTTCAGTGGACCACAAAAGAGGGCCACATTGAACATAGTAAGCAAAAACCATTGCCTCTCTTTGCAGGCAGCATAAATCTGGACGGTTTACCACAGCCGTAATAAATAACTAATGTTTCGTAAATAAACCAACCTTTTATCGTGCACAAGTAGGACTATATGAGGTTGCAGGGTCGCCATGTTCCTCAGCTCTAAAGAAGGGTATGTTGCTGAATATATCACGTATGTCTTGACGTACAATCCACATAATGCAAACTGGGTTAATACTTTATGTTGCTTTTTTCCTCAAACTATTATTGTTATTTTATACATGCTTTACCAGCACTGCAGTCCCCTATCCATTAGTGTGGATAACTTCCTAAATGAAAGGTTTATTATAAATATATCTAAAGAGCACCATGTCACTTTTTCCATTAATCCGAGCTGTAGCGAAATAAAGTTCTATATAGGCTCTGCGCTGACGTTTCGCGGGAGTGGTGTACTTTGTGGGAAAGCCTCCGGTTAGCGATGACCGCTACGTCCCGGGTGTTAACGCTACGCATCTCGAAGAACGAGAGGCGTGCACTTGATTGGTGCGGCCTCTAGAATTTATCGTATTAATCGCGGCTCCTAGATCGGTTTGCCTTATTTTAGTGCAAATTTCGAAGCAGCGAACTAAAAGTTGAGATAACTATATTGCACCATACTTAAGGATTACTAAATAAAAAGATGCGCGGCAGCACTTTTTATTCCTCCTATGTACACTATTGAGGCTGGGCAAAGTGCATTACAAACTTTCTCGCCCATAAGAGACCGTTTTCTTGTTATTCAGATATTCGTGTAATCCAGTGCAGTCTTTCGAATCACTGCGACAACGTCTAACACGCTACCAATACGCATTAGAACTGCACTTAGTGATAAAAGGAAACAATTGGAAGGTATTGGTCATTCGTCGGCTTCTTGCTGACGTGAATTAATGTAGATTATTGTCAAGTGCAGTTTTCGGTTTAATTTTGCTGTACAATATTTCTAGTAACGTGCTTTCGCTAACTCAAGCACCCGCTAGGTTAAATTTAAATGCGCATAAATCTATGGGCAGGCACACTCTCGAGTATGCAGACGAAATGTGGGGCCACCACCTTAGAGCATATCATTTGTAAACTGTAGAGCGAATCCAGCGTTTGTGCCTGCGCGAATTATGCACTCTGAGAAAGGAAGGCACGCCGAAATTACAGATGAGCATTAGTAGGGCAAACTTCTAACGCTTGCACTGCGAAGAATAATTTCTAGATTCATTTTTTCGTACTTCATTTTCCTCCGTAGAAAACGCACCGAATGAGACAAGCATTTATACAAGAACCACATCTGCTTTCACTGCAGACAAACAAGGGTAAAAACATATATAAACAAGCACGCTATGTATGAAGGCCTCAAGCTGGAATAAATAATTTTGGTTCAAGTAGAAGAACAATGCCGTCAACGGGACAAGAGAATCACAAATAGGAGATATCCTGCGTCGCTATCACTTGAAAAACTTGTTTCAAGTGCCGCTAACAGAACGCGTAGGAGGGAAATACGCGCACTGCAATGTCTTAGCCGATATGCATGCACAAGAAATGTACAAAAACTAATTTCAGTCAACAGTAGCAGCTTAAGGGTGATGCATTTTTGATCAATGATTCATGTGCGCGCACAGTTATTTCGGTATATACGTTACACAACACTGGTAAGTCGAAATTAGTGTAAATTTTCCCTGCTATAAGATATCTCAGATATTCAGACTTGGAATCGGTCCGTGATACACTCTAATTTATTTTTGTATTTGCGATTTCCTCCTTTCGCGAACCTTCATCCTTATTGAATAATGCGTTGCATATTTTTGAACAGCATTATTTGTCTCTGTTTTCGTAAATGCTTTTGTAGTTATCGATAGTAGGTGACGTATTTGTTAATGGCGAAAATGGCGCACGTTGTATGTAGCACTGAAATTCTTCTCCTTACTTGAATGATTTGGAATGGGTATTTAGAAACCGAGGAAAATTGATAGCAATAGTATGAAAGCAATGTACGTCTGCATCGCTTTAAACGCAGCTGTAAAAACGTGTTCCCAACTACTGACACGAGTATTTGCTTATCTTTCTCGGCTTATCGCTTTTCATACTCAGCACAGGACGTGTGCCCATGTGTCGGAAGGTTATCAAATGTTATCGATGGCTCTATCCGCTGTCTGTTGTCACCGACGCCTGTGTAATTTAATTTTATGCGTGACGCGAATTGTGTAGTACTTTATGGAACACACGCGGGCACCAGCGATTACTCTGTAATATTCGATGACCCTTGTATAAAAGCAGATGGGCTTGTATAAAGCAGATAGCGGTGTTCACCGCTATTCTGCTTTAAGTGTAGCTTTTTCTGGGCACAGGTTCGCCCATTAAAGAGTTAGCCTCGCCATTCGTGATTTTACTACTGTGTTCTTGACCATCACTACCACATGACACTATTCTCTCCAGCGGCAAGAAGCGCATCCTTCCAAGTGTATAATGGTCGTTATTTGTAATGATTGTTTTCATGCTCCATTTTCTCGTGCTTCATAATTTTCTTGATTTAGGTCGTGGCGCTGTCACACGTGGATCGGTGGTTAGGTGCGACGGTTGAAAGAAAATAATATTCAAGGTAACTGAAAAGAATATATTTGCACACACAAAAAAAATAATTGTTTTATATTGCGGCCGCAACCGCCTGCTCACCGAGATATCTATCAAGCACACGCGCTTGGAAATATCTCGCTGTCGCGGCACCGCAGTGCCGTGGAGCCGCCTGTGTTCAATGTTGCATGAGAGAGGCCGACGATGTTGCCACCAATACGATAATTGCCTTACATGTAGGAATTTTAGCCTCTTCAGTAATATTTTCGGCCATAGGCCTGTCGGACGATTTCTTGGACGAAATGTGGGGCTTTTCATTGCAAGACAAACATGCTTTGAAAAGCTTTTGAATTAGGGACTGAAAATCCTTTCTAGAATATCTCAAACTCCGCCAGTAGTACTCGAAGAAACTAAAGGTTTCTTGTGCTGATACGAAATCCATGTTTGTACTTGAACTCTTGAATGATTCGATCAATAGTAAGGCCAGATGCTGCTTTTCCATAACATTGTTCTTCCAAATGCCATAGAAGGTAGTGACGTTGATCCTGTGGACACATGAGTTTTGCTGCTATTACAAACGCGGTTACATGAGTTGCATGGTTACATGAGCGAGCGGTGTACAGCCATACAATTGGACACTGTAAGCAAAATGTAGTGCTAGACGTACGACTTCGCTACCAACTATTTTGTGAAGCTGTCACCGTCAAACTTATTGTACTCATCTGAAGAAAACTTGGGATCTTAGCAACCGCCAGGGCTGGGTAAACGCACTTTGCCACTCTATCATGATACGGTACAAGATACTGGGGCAACAAATTTTTCAGATACAGATACAAGATACTACCGCAATTATTGTATCCTATACCATACTTCGATACATTCGCAAGTTTCTTATCGTAGATCTATATAACGTAGTGGCAAACGCGTAAGCACAAAGAACGTTTGCTTTGAAAATTTTTAACTCCGAACAACCTTATTCCATTTGAATGAAACGTATATTTGTCTTTTTTGCACTAAGTATAATGTTTTAATTCGGAAAGAATTTTAAGGGTTGCTTTCGCTGCATAACATACGTGGTTTGAAGTGAACAATAATTTACGCCCGCTGGTCACGACCATTTCAGAGAGCAAGTTCTAGCTCGGTTATTTGCGTGAGTAGGTCTTATATAAGCAATGCTGGAAGAATCGTTAGAACACAACCTCTCCGATGCCAAATGTAGTGCGATCGGCACGTGGCTTGTATTGTCCCAACCTGATGACTCTATACCTAATTTTTTAGGATTGTCTGCCTAAATTTGGCACTTTAGGAGTGAAAAAAATAGCCTTCTTATGTAGGGAGCGAGATTACGAAAAATCGAGTAGATGAAACATTCATTAGGTGTAAGGAAGAGATAGTTTATGAATAATGTTCATCTTTCGTAGCTTATTCTTATTTCGCAGAATTCTTATGTAACGTGGTCCAAAAGATGTTTTCGATGTCTTCGAGAAACAGTCGCGCATACAAAATGGCTGCCTTTTGCACAGATCTCCCGAAAGCTGTGCCATCCGCACTTTCGTTCACAACAGTCAAACTTACATCCATGAGACACTTCAAATCCCTGATGTGTGAAAGCCACAAGACACCAGGCAACCCCATTCTTGCATTCTTCAGGCTTCGTACCAAAGCACCCCGCAAGAGAAGCTACGATAACATCACTATTGCGGCATGAAAATTTGCGGGAATGATGCCAAACGCATTGGCGTACGGCGGCCATGAGCACGTGTCACTGTACCGAGGTAACTGAAAACAAAATAAAAACGAAGAAAAGAAATGGCCGGCCGCGTGCAGTGTTCCGCGCGCTTGTTATTGCCGAGACTACGCGAGCGCCCACCACGTGACTCTACTCCACCAACAGGGACACGCTGACGTCATTGCCTGCCCTCCCTGAAGGCTCTAGCGGACAGATAAAAGACTATCGCTGCCTTTAAATTTATTCACGTAGCTTAGTGGCAGCAGTGTCAGCTTGGGAAGCGCAGTTCAGTCAACATTTATAGTTTCGCACGGTGATGTTGCAATATCAGTATCTTGTATATTAATATACACGATACATTCTTTTACGTATCGCAAACACAAATATTTATACGCGTCTTGCCAGACGTATTATGATACCGACACAAGCTTCGCAAAGAGTATCTAAGATAGTATCTAAGACACATGTATCTCCTATACTGCCCAGCAATGGCAACCGCAACTGCTCTTAGTGGGGACACTTCTCATGTGTTATGAAGGAAGGGTGGAACAGAGTTGCAGAAGCCTGCCATCTCAAATAATTTGCTAGTGATGGTAAGACCAGCTTGAAAATAAAGTCAAGCGCATTTTTCTGAGCAAGAATTAGAGAGAAACATTTGAAGGCCACGAAAGTGTCTAGAAATATCTGGACTGCTACGGCTCGCATTATCTCTACTGCAACAAAAAGAAATCTGGATTAACTTCCAGTTGTAACTCCTCAGAACTCTGTCTATAAGGGAGTTGTACACAAACTAATATTGACCAACCGGATATTTGCTGGCATTTAAAAAAAAGCGCGAGCCGTTATTTTTTCTATCGTGGTCTGTTCGTAACAGCTTTCCAGAAAGTACATTTTTCGAAATAAATATCTCATAATCACTTTTTGGACCTCGCACTTTGCTATAATGTATATGAACTGGTGCTTTTAGATAATGAATTGGAATCTTCAAAGTATTACTCAGGCGCTAATGTAGCAGCTTATATTCAAAAATTTTCTTGCAAATAGAAGTAGCACATAATGCACTTTATGCTGGACGCAATTATTTGCATAATAACAGAATGCTAGGCAAACGCGCATGTGGCTGAATTCGTAAGGAACTTTATCAGGTGGAAAACATACATTTTGAAATATATGTCTAGATATTTCAATCTATTATTTTTAAGCAGTGGTATGTATCGCTAACGCCTACTTTCACTTAAATTCATGTAGGTAAGTATTTGTATACGAAACATCACAGTGAGTAGTTTCAAACGTGGTGTGAAAGTGAAGGCCTCGTAGAAGCAGGCCGGATTTTCCCGGCCGTCGGGTACGGTCTTGTGAAAAGTCGGTTGGTGATATTGGATGCCGCCACTCGTGGACAATATGCAAATGAGGCTAATCCTCAATCTTGTAACAGTCATCAACTGAATGAAGATGTTCGCTATCATCCGCTATTCTGAGGGCGCAGAAGCCAATGGATTAACTGTGCACAAATATGTTCGGTCGCTGTTTGAACAGTTCTTCGTCCAGGGCGTTTCATATAGTTACCACGCCGCTAAGGAGCTTGGTGGCTGAAATAAAGAAAGAATATTAATCGGAAATGCCGCCAAAAATAAAAACAAGATGGCTCCTGCTTTTTCTTTCACGACTTAGACGTTCTGCACACGACTGTTCATGTCGCCTATTACTCTGCCATCGTTCAAGGTCGCTACGGCTACATTTGATATTAATGGAAGGAAAATTGCATTTACTGCTCTGTCCTTGCATAAAAGTTTCTTTGCCTATAGTCTGTCACTTTCTTCCACTTTATATATATCGTGGAAAATAAACAGAACTATTGCTTAGGTCAAGTAAAATTGCACACTCAGCATTAAAAATGAGGACGGCGTTGGCTTTAATGCCTGTGCCTTGAAAATGTGCGTTTGCAATTCTGAGAAAACGGAAGATAAATAATATGGTTCATAACAAAAAAAATTATATACGCCTATGTCAACCCGCTCACAAGGTCACAAGGAAGACGTAGAGGCATGCGCGATTACAGTTGTGCAATGGTCACTCGAGGCTTGGCGGCAGTCCCATCTATGCCCGTTCAGCGTCATTACAGTTTTTCCGGATACGGCGGGTCGTCGTTTTCATTCTCGGTAGAAGCGCTCCCATTTATATGACCGAAAAACGCAAGGACGATCGTGTGCTTTGATTTAGGGGAACGATAAAGGATGGCATGCTGTATATTATATTGTACGATGAAGCTGAAGTAGACAAGTGTGCCTCTCAGAGCCCTGCATCCAATAGCCAGTGTGCCGCTATCACTTCATCTAATAAACATCTACGAAAAGTATCAGTCAGTGCGTTAAAAGAGATCCTTAGAGGGGAGGGGGTATTCTGTAAGTGTCCAGCCAGTGGACACAGCTATTTTAGCTGCTGCAGAAGTGCTGATTGGCCGGGTAGGGGTGTCAGTAAGCAACACACATGCAAATCATCGGCAGCCGAAACGAACAGTCAACGAGGCGGACACTTATAGAGCACCCCCGTCCCCCCCGAATTCTCGCCCAAAAAGAAGCATGCTAATGCCGCTCACAAGCAAAGAATATTTTGTAATTATGGTCATCATTGTCAGTGTTTCATCCTAGCCTGAGCTAAGGTTTGGAGCGCACACTGGGTGGATGCCTGCATGTCACAGGGCGCTTGCTTTACTGCCAGAAACGATATGTAGACCTGCCGCTGTAGCTCATTGGCTGTGGCGCTGCACTTTTGGCCTCCAGGTTGCATGTTCGATCCAATGACACGGCAGCATTTCAATGCACGAGTACAGAAACGATTGTGCACCGTGCAGAAGGTGCGCCTAAATATGCTCTTCGATGTAGGTGTCCCCTTGCCACTGAGTACAGCTGTTCAGACGGAGTTATCGCCTCTGGAATAATAAAACAAGAAGTCGGAAGCAGTCACAAACAACAGCACCGTCACTCCACATTGAACTCACGTAGGAGCCTTGACAACCACTGAATCCTGGTGTCCCATATTAAGCACACACAGATCATGGCGTGCTGTTGATTATGCGCGAATGACAGGGAAAACTTCCCGATATATGTACAGCCCGAAGCGTATCAGAAACAATACATAAAGTTATGATCACCATCAAGACAGTAGGTATTGAGCAAACCATTATCAAAATACGTGGATACTCCTGCAGTCGTCTTACTTGCCTTCCGCCATTTTTGTTTTCACCACTAGGACTTTCTGAGGAAGACAAGGGCGATCAAACAGTCGCCAATGCTGACGCATATGTATGCATAATAACTCAAATTGTTTTTCGAGTTTGCTGACAATTTGCATCACAATTTAGAACAATTTATCTTTGTGTTCTTTCTATAAGACACCAGGGCCTAAAAGGGTTATAAGAAATAAATTCTACCAGCACGTTTGGCCGTATAATTTTCGTTTGTATATATTCTTATTGGAATATTTTCATCTAAATTCTGATCAATATATATCATAATCGCTGTCGGCAAATGCCAGAAGGGGCCGGAAGGAATAACGCGGCTTGAGAATTGCCGTTTTTGAAATAAACTTCTTTCTAGAACCCTTCATGGTAAAGCAACAAGTTGTATATTATGAAGACGTCGCGCCCCTCTACGAAGCTTTAGCGTTGCAGTAAACGAGTCTTTCTACACAGTAACTGTTTCTGGAGGCTTTGTTTTGAGAAGTGTTTAAAGCAACGTCAGACGTACGTGTCCACAATCCAGCTGGTCGTTTTAAAGATGCGGTGAAGTCATTAAGAAAAAATGTTTTAAGCAACCGCATTCTACGAACTTCACGCAACTTTCAGAGTGCCGTGGTTAGGACACGTAAGAAGCTGCTTATCATATACGCCTTCATTTCCGTCATTAAGCGTGCTAGGTACAATCATGCCCAACCATGCAGTAGAATCTACGAGCCGTAGTGCACTTCCACGTAAATCGGTGATAGCGCGGCGGAGGACTCGGTATTCTAACGAAACAGTTTTAGCAGAAACGTTTAGAGCACAATGTAGGTACGCCAAGTAAAAAGGCATCGGCCTTCAAAATTCCGAAATCGACTAAAACGATGCTGCAATGTCCCGAACAATTTTGAGGCCGTGGTCAATATAACAACCAAAGCCGCATTCACGCAAAGTACAGCCGTGGCTTTGTGGTAGTTTAGCTGACTGACCGCATTGTAGTCCAAGCTGAGATTTCCCGTGGCACCTTCTGTTTTTTTGCAGCTTTGACACAGTTTCCTGATGTGCGGAAAAAAGAAAAACATTGCGCCACTGGGATCTCATCTTGGCAATCGCACGAGCCAGTGCGTCCTGACTCCCGGTAGACAGCCAGATCTGTTGCACAGCCATGTCACGAGCATGAGTACGTTTGTTGCACTGTTTTTACATTTGCTGTAGCGCTTTCAAGGATGGCACAATAAACTTCCGACTGTCCGACGCGTGCGGCTGTACGGTAGCGGTGAAGAAACGCTGCTTCCTCTCGTCTTGCCTTCTTGTGAGACGCAAGGGGCGAAATAGGTCCTCGCCAGGTCAAACAAATTGCTATAATAAGAGAAAAAAAGAAATGAAAGAAAAGCGAGTGAATTGGTTTCCAACCAAGGTATCCACCGCACATGTCGAATGTCTTATCGCGGCACTAGTAAAACGGCCACCTAACGATCTTTTCTTTATTTGCAATAATAAACAGTGACTGCAAATTGTCAAGGTTGCTGCCACAAAATCTACGCTGATCTCGGTTTTTCTTGATCTACATTCCTGTGCCCTTTACCTACATTCAACTCTGAGTTTTCACACACACAAGGCCTTACCATCTCAACAGAAAAATGTGCGTTAGTCGCTTTTACACGAAAACCAATGACTCGTTATCCAGTATGCATTAATGGCCAGCCTATCTCCTACAAGAGAAATCATCGGTTTTTGGGTGTCATTGTGGACCGGGACCTCTCTTGGAGCCCTCATGTTGCCCACTTGAAGAAGAAGCTCACATCTATGGTTCATGTCTTCAGGTTTATCGCCGGGAAAACATGGGGATCGTCAGTGGGCTCCATGCTGCAGTTATATCGAGGACTTTTTATCGGATTGCTACGTTATAGTTCTCCCGTGCTTGCTAAAACATGCAAGTCAAATCTTCGAGAACTACAGAGCGTGCAAGCACAAGCACTACGTGTTTGCCTAGGACTTCCGTGGAGCGCCTCAACAACAGGAACCATTGTAATGGCTCGAGACCATCCGATCACGACTTACATTAGCATCGACACGCTTAGGGCCCATGTTCGTCATGTTTCACGCATGCAGTCAAGCTCTCTGCCTGCCAGAACGACGACCACAGGCGTCCTTCTCCAACGAGGTCAGCATCCATCGTGCCTGTCTACCATCGGGCTTCACACCCTCAGCACGTTCAACCTCAGCTTTGTGGTGTTTAGAACAACCTCGAGTGCGTCTCACGGTTCCAGGTATAAGAAAGAAGACCGACCTGCCTACCTTTGCCCTAAAGCAAGCAGCTCTGGATTGTTTGAACACTTTCTACTTTGACCGAGTCCGCATATATACGGATGGCTCTTCCACTCAGACCAGCTCCACCGGCGCAGTGGTTATACCATCACGATCAATTAGCGTCCAATACAAGATTTCTCACATGACAACATCGACCGGATCGGAGCTTGTTGCCCTCCGAGGTGCCGTTGATTACATTAACAACCAACCCGCTAATCGGTGGGCAATATTCTGCGACTCGAAGGCGGCCTTACAATGTCTTCTGTCATCTCTTCGTCGCGGGTCGTGTGAACAACTAGTGTCGGAGATACGAGAAGTGCACCATCATATGATAGAGAAAGGACACGACGTCGTGTTTCAGTGGCTGCCTAGCCATTGCGGTATCTCCGGCAACGACCTCGCTGACGAAGCTGCCAGGAAAGCGCACGAAGGAGCAACCCTTGTTTCTGTACCTTTATCGCGGACCGACGCAGCCCAACACCTAAGCAAGGTAGCGCACCGTATGACATTACAGAAGTGGCACACACCTGAATTCACCCAAGAACGATTGCATTCCCTAGACCCCTCTATGCAACTGCGGCTGTTACCAGGACTTCTGCGAAATGAAGAAACAATGCTGTGCCGCTTACGCTTGCGCGTCGCATTCACCAATGCATATACGTTTTTGATTGGAATGATTGATAGCGCCGACTGCAATGCCTGCGGTGCCGACGAAACTATAGAACATCTACTGTGCTACTGCCCATCTTTTCAAAACGAAAGACATGACCTCTGCACAGCTCTCAATCAGCTCGATAGAACACCGTTCACCTTGAAGAAGATCTTGGGACCATGGCCTCGCATATCGCAGCTACAAAAGGCCACAAAAGCTCTGCTGCGATATTTGAAAGCTACTGGATTGAGTCAGCGACTATGATCCGGACTGAGTGACTGAATGATATCACCGGTGGACTTTCTCTTCTTTTAATCTTTCCGTCCCCTTTTCCCTTTCCCCAGTGTAGGGTAACCAACCGGGCTCAGTCCTAGTTAACCTCCCTACCTTTCCTTATCATTTGCTCTCTCTCTCTCTCTTTACCTGTATTAGACACAATCATATACTGCACGTTTCGTTAAAGAACCAAGCCGTCAGCTACGTTGGTACTGAGTATAATGGAAGTGAGCTACTGCAACTATATTCTCTGTCCTGTTTACCGAGAACCTCATGTATACAGCCCTCGCTCCTTTATATAGACGAAGCAACATCAATGTAGGAAGGAGTGTGTATGGACAAGGCACGAAATTGTTTTAAAGGTATGCAGAGCCACGAGATCTCATGCGATGCTGTAAGTCGCCCTGCAGTTTTTGTTAGAGGTCTCCAAATTGGTATGAATAATGCAGTGTCCCGCAAAACCGTAAAAAAAAAACTTCTTCGAGCAACATAGAAAGTGGTGCCATAAGGATCTCTCGTGCCTTTTCATGAATAGAAACCGAAGGCGACTTGAAGAGCGCCGCATGGAGCAAAGTGTTTAGAGAACAGCTGCGCTTCCTTAACGTTTCTAGTGAATTTTCAGATCACAGTTTCGCATTTCGCATTTTCTTAATTGCCTAATGCTGTGACACGGACGCATTTGCACCCACGAGTTAAACAGATCGGTAGCGAAACTTCATTGCATTATTGACATATTTGATTTCATCTATACCATTGATCTTTTCCTTTCGTGCCCCTCTGTCAAGGGGAATCGAATGGAACGCGTTTTCGTTTTTTCTACTTTATTTTTTTCGCCGGGAAAGCGCGCGTTACTGCAGTGAAGCAGATGCGACAGTTGCATGCATCGAAGGGGAATGGGGACAGTTACCTTTTCCAATGCCTTGCCCCTGTTGTCAGACAAAACGCCGCACGCGACAACCACGTCACATCAGCGAGGAGCTTTGCGCCGATCCTCACTCTCTTGAATGCGTAATTATGCGAACGACAATTAAAATTTCGAGTCCGATATCTCGGAGCAGAGACACGCTAGCAGACACGCTAGCAAACACGACGGCCTCTAACTTTTCAATACAAACATGCCCACTACTGCAGTCAGCGAAAAGTTAGTTATTCAATTTTAGTTAATTGAGCTGCTGACAGTGATAACTATTGCCTCACTTTCTGACCCCCTAGCCACACAACTTATTTGCACAGGTGCTCTTCGCGTGCGTCCCATTGCCTAAGTTTCTGAAAACCATAAAGCTTAATTTTAAACACCCTGTATACTAATTAAATAGAAAACCAACTGAATATGTCGGACGTGCTTACAATGTCCAATCCGTCCAACGAGCTTGTAAAAACCAGTTCAGTGGTGATTTCGGGCGCACGTTAACCCTCAGCCTACCTTGATATGGCATCACAACATGACGTCGGCTCATCAATATAGCTGAAAATTCAACTCTACCCCTTGACGCGTCTGTATAAGGTTGCTCTGTATTTGTTTCTGTCAACTATGGCGCGAAAGTGGCAGCACATCACCGATGCAGCGCACCAGTTCAATGTTAACGGTAATGTGAAAAGAGAGGGAGAGAGCAATGAAAGAAGGGAAAGGCAGGGATTTTAACAAGAAATCTTTAACAAATCTTTAACAAGAAATGGTTGGTACCACAGACTGATAGGCGGGGGTGGGGGGGAGACGGCCAGAGACGTAGAATTTATGTATATATAATATATATATATATATATATATATATATATATATATATATATATATATATATATATATATTAATATATATATATATATATTTATCGAAGTTTGAAGTGTGATTATTGGGCGCAATCATGTACAGATTTCCCGTGGACGTTGGCGAAAGGGCAAATAAATGCCTTACAAAGCGCCAGCTACCCATATGCAGCAACACTCACTGAGGATAACACAAAAAAGAGAACAGTCCATATATATATACGCACACAAGGGCAAGCAGATTTTTATGTTTTCCTTAAAATTAGGCGCTGCGGGGCACGTGAAGGTGACTTATGCAGATAAGCAATGTGGTTAGGACACAAAGTAAGATTGTAATTATCGGTGTTTGCCACCCAATTAACTAAAATTGACTAATTAGCTTTTCAGTGAGTGCAGTAAGCGGGCATGTTCGTATCGAGAAGTTGGAGACGGTCGGGGTTTTACGCAGTTCCACTTGGCAGAATTCTTGTGAAATGCCCGTGCACAAAGATAACGGGTTGGAAACTTTAATTTTCGTTCGCGTCATTACGCATGCAAGACAGTGACGGTCGGCGAAAGCTCCTCCCTGATGTGACACAACTGTTGCGTGCGGCGGTTCGTATGAAAATGGGGCGAAGGCACAGGCAAAGATGATAACCGTTCCGCTTGCAAGGTCGCCTGGCACAATCGGAAATCGGAGAACGGCGAACTGATGTGCCGAAACACGCCACCGCGCAGCCTGTAACGATGGCGGCAGCTGCCATGCCGAGACAATGGCGCGCGAGGGCAGAAGCCGGAGGGCAGTGCGCGTGCGTAGCAGCGACTAGACGAGCGGCCATGTTCCCTGCCTTGGTAACGCGAATAAGGTGACCGGTAATTTTTAAATATGGTTAATTTCTATTGCAATCATCAAGAACAAAAGAGATTTAGCTTTAGTATTAAATATTTTGTTGTACAAGAATAACACGGGTGTGCAAATGCGCAAATCTCACTTTTCATGGAGACACGACACCCATCGAGATGTCCATGTCTTGAGGATGCCCAGTTTATTGATGCGGTTGAAAAGTTTTACAGAAAAAGTAACTCTAGGAGGTCCCACCGTCCAAGACTTGGGAGGGACCTCCAACAATAAATACATAGAAAAAGTACACTTAGTGCGGTTAACAACAGCAGTAGCAATCTTAGGAACAGAAAGTATTAACAAACAAAGTCGAGTCATAGTAATAAAATAAAGTATAAACACAGAAAGCAGATCCTAAGAGTTATTCGACATACAGAAGCGTAAAACTATATACAACACAATCACTTTCCCAACAAGTGGTGACGAATTTTCCTCTGAAATAAATGGATGGAAGGAGATGATTTAATGGAGGGTGGTAAGGAATTCCATATTGGATGTGGCCAAAAAGTTCCCAGTAAATTTGCCGTAGTTATTTTTTTGTTTCGTAGGAGGTAGTTATTAAGGTGTGAAAATCGAGTGCCAGTGAAATGGGTGGTTTGGTTTTTTGTTATCAATGAAATTGGTAATTCTCCTCGACAAAATTTATACGTCAGGACACTAAAGAACATTTATTTAAATCCACTACTGAAAAACATTATATGTGCGGAGTAATGGCAGAGCACTACATGAAAAAATGGCTGTAACTGATTATTCTCGAAGCTTCGTTTTGTGTGTGTTGCAGGGGTGCCAAGTTAGTTGCGTAGGTATTGCCCCAAGAAGAAATGTAGTAAGAAATGTGGCTGTGAAGAAATGCGTAGTAGAGTGAAATTAATATACGTATAGGAAAATGCGGCCGGACTTTGGTTAAATTTATGATACCTTATGCTGCTTTACGGGTTAATAAAGATATGTGAGTTGTAAATTTCAAATGATTGTCGACTTCAACTCCAAGAAATGTTGCATAGTCAACAGCCTGAAGCGAAGTCGGACCAATGTTAATGCATGGCTTCTCCTGTACAGTTTTTTGCGGGGATGAAAAAATTACAAATTTCGATTTAGTAGCATTAATACTGAGCATTTTATCTCGGCACCAATTAACGATTTTAGTCACATCAGCATTAAGGTAAGATATTAGCGATTACAAGGAAGTGTTAGAATAATAAATTCTTGTGTCGTCAGCATATAGCTAGAGTGTGTAATGTATTCAGGAAGGTCATTGATGTACAAGAGAAATAAAATTGGTCCTAGTATTGAGCCTTGTGGAAACCCTATGTTAGTTAGTTTGGTACGCGAATGAGTATCAGAAATAGAGACCACATGTTTTCGATAATGTAAATAACTGCGAATTAGGGAAAGTGTTGGACCACACACGCCAACAGCGTTTAGTTTAGCAAAAAGTATGTCATGATTTATTGAATCGAAAGCTTTAGAAAAGTCAATAAACAAAGTACCAGCCAATTTGCTGGTGTAAATGGCTATTTTAAGATGATCAGTTAAAGCAATGAGCGCTAATTCAGTTGACTAACCAGATCGAAAGCCAAATCGATTAGATGACAAAATACTGAACTTTGTGAAATAGCTAGTTAAACGTACTACGAATAATTTTTCAGTTACGTTGCTGAAATATGATAAAATAGATATAGGGCGGTAGTTTATTAACGAGTTCTTGCTACCTTTTTGAAAACAGGAATAACGTTGGCGATTTTAAGCAGCTAGGAAAGAGGCCAGTTTTGAAAATTAGATTTATTATGTGTGAGAGTGTGTCACTGATAAGCAGGTAGGAAAGACGCCAGTCTTGAAAATTAGATTTATTATGTGTGAGTGTGTCACTGATAAGATGTGCTGTAAGCTTTAAATGCTAAATGCTTAAAAGCTAAATGCTTTCCTTCCACAGAAACGCAAAGCATTCACCTCTCTCGTGTTCACGCGCTAAAATTTGCGCAGTACTTCTGGGCTGATTGATGCTCGCACAGGCAGCTAATATTCTTTTCATCATGTAATAATGTCAGTGGGCTCTATTGCACAAATTCGATGTTTAACATAGCCCCAAAGTAAAAGGCTGAGCGGAGAAAGGTCAGGGGATGTCGGCGCCCATAACGTCGCTCCGGCGCACTCAATACACGGTCATGAAAAATAAAGGTCCAACCAGTTCTTTGCAGAGGTGGAGAAATGTGACGGTGATCTGTCATGATGGAAACATACGTGGCGAATGTCACTCAGGGGAAGATTGGAGACTAAGTTGACGACGAGAACACTTAGCATTTGTTGCGTGTACTTTCCGTTCAGCTTCCGCTGGAAAAAGTAAGACCCAATGATACTGTTCCCAGGCATGCCGTACCACATGTTCGCACTCCAGCGAACTTGGTGCGTGCGTTGCTGCAGCCAGTGTGGAATTTCTTGGGACAAATAATGGGCGTTGTGAACATTTCCGCTGCCATTCCAGCAATCTGAGCTTCATCTGTCCAAATTTTTGTTTGCAGGAACTCTTTTTCTTCATCAATTTTGATCAGCCTCCATTTGCAGAAGTCAAGCCATCTTTCAAAGTCGCTCTCACTGAGATCCTGATGAAGGCAAACATGGTACGGATGGAACCAATGCTACTTTACTACATTTTCGACTGATCGGAAGCTGCGTCCGCACTCATCGGCAATTTGTCGGATACTGATTTCTGGTATCAACGCCACCCACGTTAGAGCGTCAATGTCGAAGTCTTCGTAGATCATTATCTTCTTCTGTGATGATGGACTGGGTCTGTTGTGCGAAAGAGCCGAAAGATGTTTATGAAGGTCGGCTTAGTTGGGAGTGGGTGGCCTAGGGGCGAGCCACGTACAGCCGAATCGCTAATGAGGCGTTACCACTCATCAGAGCCATAGCAACATTCACGCGTAGTTTGTTTTCGGTAGAATACCTCATTCCGGTGGTAGCAGCTATGGCAGCACCAGTGAATAGCAAAGTGGTTCTTCTTGATTGTCCTTCTAGAGGTTCGGCTATGGCGGAAGCAGTCTCGTAGAAGGTAGTCACGCTAACGCCTTGATAAGATAGTGTTCCGGTCCGATCTGAAGTCATATAAAAACACGCCGACAAATTATCTTCTGTGATCGCCCTAACAGAATAATGGGGTACTGCGGACGCTACACAGGGCAATCATTCCATAACTTCGCCAGCCGAGAGTGAAAGGGGATTAGGTATCATGTTTGCGTATGCTTCCGCCCCGTTTTCAGGCTAAACTCCGCACGCAACGGCCGCTTCACATCATGGAGGAGCTTTCCGCCGATCCCCACTGTCTTGCAGGCGTAATGTAATCATGCGAACGGAAATTAAAATTTGCAGCCGGATGCCGCGGTAGACGGGCAGGCCAGAATTATGCCAAGTGGAACGGTGTAAAATCACGACTGCCTCTAACTTTTCAATACAAGCATGTCCACTTATTGCAGTCAATAAAAATGTAAATAATAGATTTCAGACTATTGGCCGACAAGCAGCGATAATTATCATCTCACTCTGTGTCCCCGTGGCCAATATACTTACTTGCAGAGGTGAACCTCAGGTAACTCCAATTGCGTAATTCTAAGAAAACCGTAAAACCTAATTTTGATCACACTGTATAGAAAGGTAGAGAAAGTGACTGAGAGAGAGCTATATAAACATTAAGAGAGAAAAACAACAGATGCAATCAGTCAATGTTGTTCAGAGCATAGGATAACAGCTAACTTTTGCAAGCGCTAGAGTCGCTCGAGCACGTTTGTTGCGTGGAAGAGCTGTAACAATGCAATCGCAGCCCTCTGCTGCGTAATGTAAGTTACATAGCGCAGCAAGGACGGGGGAGAAGCCGAGACAGGACAAGCGCTAGAGGAGAGGAAAGCCCCCATGAGCTTGTCCTGTGTCGACTTCTCCCCCTTCCTTACTGCGCCATGTTACTTGCATTGCGACGAATAACCAACATGCTGAAACCTATCCCCTCTGCGGTGACGGCTTGTGAGGAGGCATTCTAAAAGTGACTTGTTCTAAAAACAGCCAGTCGCGAATACTAGCTATTGGAGTACGGGCATTTTCCTCTGAACACTGTATAGAGGACACTCAGACAAAAGGTGTCTATTCATTTCTGCGAGACCACTGACATCAGAGGGAGCATTGTTAGCTATTTCAATAGCGAAGGCAGTATTATTTGGAAAGGGTGTACGCCTGTCAAAGCTGAGAAAGCAGGGTAAGATCGCATCGGTGGAGCCCTGGTGAAACGCAAAGGTGCAGCGAAGAGCCCAGGCGGTGCAATTGCTTGTTAATAAAACTTCCCGCGTGCCAGATGGAGTTTGCGCTATCTGGCGCCACCGCACTAATTATCCCGGGTGCCTGTGAGCGTGACCTCGATATGATTTTTGCGGGGTAAGTAATCTTTAACTCTTACACGAAAATTGGTCTATAGCTATTTCAGCTAGAATGTTTAACATTTCTCTAAGCCTGCCTCTTTTTGCGCGCATCGTGTTTTAGTGTTTATCGCCTATATCGTTCTGCAATTATCTGCTTTCATAGTTCACTTTTGTTGTGAAATCAACCACTGTCATAAGTACCTTCCCACTATGCTGCAATGTTTGCACTCCACTCCGTGCACTACAATGTTTACGCTGCAGATGCGCTTGCACCCTCTGATTTCATTGGCTTCCTCGTCTGTTGGCTTCATAAGTTCACATAACAATCTTCTACTACATTTAATTATGCTTTCCTGCGCCTTTTTATCCTATTTCTCTCGGTGGGGCACCAAAAGAGCATCAAACTTTCTGCGATGAAACCATTGTGCACTACATGGCGCGTTATGAGAAAAGTGGTCGACCCGCGTTGCATAATAATGATATTTCGCTTTCGGGCCGCATGAGCGCAGAAGCCCGGCCAAGTGCGATAAGTGCTCGGTCAGCAACCAAGCCGCTAATGACCTTCATTATAAGTGTACGCGGTAGCGTTATCGTAAGAAGGCATCAAAATGACGACTGCGTATAATGAAGCCGGAGCGTTACTCCGTTCACGCGTAACCACACAAACACACAAAAAAAGGAAAAGATCCATTACCATAGAACCAGACGGACATTCTGCCCAATTTGACGGCCACGAATGTTCGTGGCGCTCTTGGTGTCGCCTACATAAATGCGGCTCTGACCGATATGCGCGACATCAGTGTATGAAAAATGACTTCTGGGGAAAGCGGCATGTTCTTTGGATTATTTTGTTGCTTCATAGTTAGGTTACACTTTGCCTCAATATAGCAAGAATTTTTTTTGCTTAGTTATAGAAACATGCCAAAACTCTTCCATCCCCAAACACTTTCCTCTTTGATGTCTGTAATAAGCCATAAAAATATGACTTTGCCTGCAGACGTGGGTCTGCAGGCAAAGACACAAATGACTCTCGTTAACGGCGCGTGCAGGAAGAAATAGCTAGCGCCACCATTACCCCTTTTCATGAAAAATTTTAACAGCAGTTTCCAAGCAAAGTTTACTTTTCCCTCGCTTCGTTGGAACCAGCAAAGGAAGCGGAGCTGCGAGAATCGAATGTATAGTGAGCCATTTCGAGGCTGTCGCGGCATTTCGGCGATGCTAGGGCAATATCAACATTTACGAATGGTAGCTTTTTTTGCAACCATGGCGTACGCTGCGTGCAGTTTGCAAATTTATCTGGTTCTGTGGACACTGCGAGGTAACTTGCATATGCGCATGCTACGTTCTTTCACAGGCGAATGTGCAGGATATTTTTAAAGACATCGCTAGCGTTAAGTGTAACTAAATTTACGCATGGCAAATCTGATTAAACTTAGAATAAAAAGGTTCACAAAAAGTTCTGTACGACGTACGGTATCCCTCTTTGTGAGTGAATAATAATAAATTTCAAGAACAATTCAACTAAATCCTCGAGTTTTACTCGAGTTTTACTAGCCAAGAACACGATATGCTACGGGGCAGTCAGTATATTGGGAGAATCCGAATTATACTTGACGTACATGCGCTCTTTATCGGGCACATTAACCTAGGTACATGCTCATTCTTGAGTGCCCCCCTACTAGCTCCCCCCCCCCCCCTCTCCTTCAAAATGCAGCCTCCACGGCCGTGTCTTGTCATTAGCTGCGGAAAGCCATCGCGGCGGGTAAGTCTTATTGCTATTAACGTCGAATTAGCGTAACTCAACCGTCTTATACGCAACCGTTTACTGCCAGTGGTTTTGTTAGCATAGGATGGATGCGGGTGTATATCCGCACGTAATAACTGATAACAATATAATAAATATCATAGTTAATTCTGATGAAGTTAGGTTGGAAGAGTTCGTGCAATTATGTTTGTTCTCTTTCTGTGTCCACTCATAAAGATGAAAACACTTCTGCCACTGTTCTGGCCTTCCGAGGGTCTAAAACCGTCTGCCGCTTCATAGTTGCTTTTGACCTGTCTATAAAAATAACAAACTTTCTCTGTAGTAAAATGGTTTACCTAAGAACTAGTCTAAGCGCATTTTATTTGTCTAATTGCAAACACTGCAAGATATGTTATGTATTTGGTTATGCATTTTGTCAATGTCCATCTTCTAAAGTCTGTGGCTATCCCTGCTATTTGATCCACTCAGTGACCTCACCTCACTTAAAAAATCTCATTGAACAATTCCTATTCTGCAGGTTACGTGCTACATCCTACGTGTGTAGCCTACATTTGTTCTATTGGGCAAACGTATTTGGCAACGCTCGGTTTAAAACAGAGTGTTCACTGAATATTGCGAAGACGACAAAATGTGCACATGCCGATCATCTTTGAAATATGATTTTGAACGTTTTAGAAGAGCTTTAAATCTTTACTTATGACAATTTCGGGGTTCGATATTGCCAAAAAACTGTTAAAGAGCCTAATTCCCTGATGTCTGTTTAAAAAAAGAACAGTCAGCTTAGAGGGAGAAAAACTGTATATATTTCCCCAGGATAACATACCGCTTATGTAAGAATTCAAGCGTCTTGCAAGTTGAGTTAGCAAAAAAGCTCTAGATACACTGATTTATGTAGATAAGAAAAACAACGAGACACATTTCCACTTCATGTCAATGCCAAACAAACAGTGGACGCAGTATTACTGCTTGTTGCTCGGCTACAGGGTTCTTATTTCAAGAGAAGAAAGGCGCGAGGACATGTACGGAAACGTTCTTTCCGGTCAGTTCGGTTGGTTTTTGTTTTGGTTTTTTTTTGTTCTTGCGTCCTTTCGACCCCGGTGAGCGCATGTAGTATAACAAATAGTGAATTAAACAAAAGCTCCTTCCCAGAATTAGGGAGAGTGCATGCATATGTTCTCAAGCAGATATTCACAGAAAACAAACACAGAATACAAAAATGAAACGCAGTTTTGTTAGCAAAACGTTGTCGTATGTCACTCTGAGGAAAGGCGGCAAGAAGAATGTTTCCGCTTTTCGCTAGTTATATCCATGTACGACGTAAATACTTAGCTTGGCCCGGGTTGATAGGAACACCTGTATGACGTAAATACTTAGCTTGGCCCGGGTTGCTAGGAACACCTTCTATAAATATTAAACGGCTGAAGTGCCGCTAGTGCATCCTATATCGCTTGCGCGTTTGTTATAAGCAAACTCCAGCATACACATTTTCTCGTCTGATTCGCTTCTCAAGATGCTGACACAGTGGTACATCAGCAAAGATAAATTCAAAGAAATCCCTAAATCACCATGAGCTTTCCATAAGTTGCAGCATATCAGATAAAGAGTCGTAGAAGGGCTTGGTGATTTCTAAACGGAGCGCGGCGCCCCTTCGCCGAGGAGTCACGCCATCTATATGTAACCGTCAGCTTACATTATTGCGGAATGCATGGCAGTCGATGTTGCTATCGAATGTGTCGCATTAGCGGAGATAAATGGTAAGTGGCTCCTACGCCCAGATACGATCGCAATATAGTAAGTGTAGCTCCCGTAACTTTTTTCAAGAAATTATCTCAGATGAGTGCTGTTATATTTCGAAATGTCTCAAGACGTGGCCCTAAAAAGTGCAGCCAAAAGTGAGCTTTGCGGTGGTAATGGCGTACTTCGCATAGCTGCTGCACGAAGGGGATGCCATGTACAGTTAAGAATAGCGTTTAAGCGCGTTCGAGACAGAAAATTGATTCGGACGTTTGCGGCTGCGAAACGCCGGCACTGCGATGTCGTCATAACTTCTTAATGCGATCTCCTGAGCAGGCGTGTTTTCATTGTAGAAAAAGCAGAACGCAACCGTTATGATCAGTCATTCAAGGCTAACTGCTGTGGCGGTGAAAAAGCTTCCCGTGGTAAGGCATTGTATGTTCTTGCAACGACGTAATATTTTCCTTAGTTTTGTCAAAGTGCACTTGATGTCATAGCTACTCCGAAGCATTGTCAGTATGCGGCATTCCTCTTGGCGCATTTTTCTGGGTAACACGATCCGGATAAATTGCTCTTTGTTTTTTTCTTGCAAGAACCGCGAACTGCACAGCAAGCTGAATAATTTTTGCTAATCTGTAGTTTAGCATTGTATAGCGAAAAGTTTGTTTCTTTCATCATCATTAAACCTAATAGTTCACTTCCCCTCATCATCATGTAGCATGTTAGAGGCGCGTCCTCAGGCGTACCTCTCTATCTTTAAACTACAGTATGTCTCTGTCTTTCTTGCAGTACCCGATAGACAATGAGCGAAATGTATCGCGACAAACACATACATATCCTACTCTTCATTTTAGCCCTTGAATATACTCGATATTACTTGATGCCGATCGAATATTCACTAAAAAAATGGATTCAAGTGCTTAGCTGTCTTTCGCAATCTTAATTTTTTTTTGTGTCTATGTAACTACTGCCATACGCCAATCCTGTACACAGTGCAGTCGAACACAGCGGTAGAAAACGTCACAGTAGTACGGTACTACCGTGCTGTGCTACCAGTTGTACAGGTGGTAGTTTTAGCGGTAGTACCACCGCTATGCAGTAGCGCCAGTTGACCAGTGTTAAGAGCAGCGTTCTCCCGTTCTTCCCGCTTGACAGGTAACGCTTTAAGAACTTGTCGTTGAGACGCGTTTCCCGAGGTTTAAGACGCTGACAACGTCGTTAGAGACCATGAGCCTCTGGAAACAGCGCCGTAGCATTTGCTGCCGGGGGATCACAGACTGTGTGTCGGGTTGCAAACAGATCCTTGAGGAAGTGGCGCTGAAAGTGCCCATGGGCTCCTGCGTACGGGGATACAAAGGTGGTAAAGGGGCGCCTCCCATTGCACATCGTGCGACATATTGCCACAAATAAGCGCCCACGAAAACATCCCAAATGCTTTCCTCATAAATGGGTGGGTGGGTTCTTCATATGTGTTTTGAAGAATGAGAATAAATACGCAAATATTGCGTTAACGTAGCTACTTTAGAACATAGTATATTCATATGCACTGGCAACTCTCCCTTAACCGAATTATACTGTTGAAGCTTCACTAGGGTTGTAGGACACCAGCGTCTTGATTTGAGGAGCGTAAAATTGGAGCATGTGCTTGAAAACTTGCGAAAATTATTGTTGCTATCTTTTTCCTTCAAGCTCCTGAAAAGTTGTATTTTGGCATTTCCCAAATAAACATCAAATCCAGTGATTCTTGTTTTCTTCAACGAATAAATATATGCACTCAGTCAATCAAAAAGTGGAAGCACGTTCAAAAGTATAAAGCTTTCTTTTAGTTGTTGCGAAAACAAACATACGAAATGAATGAATAACGTTTTAATTTTAACAGAGAACTGGCCTCTGGCCTCAGTGGGAAGCAAGGCTTTTTTTTTTGGGGGGGGGGGGGGAGTAGCAGGATATAGGTGGCGTAATTTAGTCCTCTTGCAAACCTCTTTGTCACGCCCGAATCGCAAGCGAACTCCCACATGTAATAAGCGTTTCATGCCTCGTATGACCACGCCAGCCTGGTGTGTTTGTCCCGAAGTGCGCAAAGGCTTTAAAAGTCTCATATCACGTGTTTTTTGTAATGAAAAAAAAAACTTTCGTTTGTTTTGTATAAGGAGAAGTGGAATGGTTTCAAACGTTGGGCGTAGAAAACTCCGCTCGCAAGAGAACACAGACGTTCATTCCTCTTCATCCATGTTCTTTCCCACCACACTTTTGAACCTTAACGTTTACCAACTCAGGCAGCTTCCTGTCGATATAACTGTTTATGCAATATCTGTTATACGGATAGAAATATTTACAAAATATACAGGTGTACTCTGGCACAAGGAAGCGGTAACAGGCCGATAGGAGAGAAATTTCGGGTAGCAGCCTTCATGTGTATGAAACCAAGAACTAAGGTCTCTCTTTTTCTTAGCACTTGTGTCTTTGCGAGTGTAGTGACCAGATGTTTATGTAAATGAAAGCATGACTTCACCTTGAAAAAAAAAAGTACTTTGCTCTCGCTATACAGTCATTGAACTCATGCTTTATTTCTTTATTCATTGCACTGAAATTACATATCGTGATTCATTTAGTCAGTTGCTTGAATTATAATATTCTGTTCGCCCAAATTCGGCACCACAGAAGAAGCCTGACCCATCAAGAAGCTCATTTTCTAAGGAATTTTCTACTTAGCGGCAGGTCGCACATTCTGTCCCGGACGCGGCAGCTGTCTTCCCATTGTGATGGAATGCCAAAAATATGTGTGCCGTGCGTGGGCGTACATTGAAGATCCCGATGTGGTCAAATATATTACGCAGACTACTACTGTGACAGGCCTCGTAATTAGGACGGCTTTTTTGAACGCAAAACACGAGAATTACTTTTTTTTTCGCATGCATCTGCTGAATCTGTAGCAGGTCTTTTTGTAGTTCGCTATGTAAGGTTAACAAAATGCCTTGTTAAAGAATTTGTAGCTCTCACCGCTGCCTCAATGCGGGGACGCTATGATCGGCGCTCTCAGCCGGCGCCTTGGGGCCGGCTACAATGAAGAGAAAAATAGATGGTAGGCGACACTAACCTTTCAAGAAGGTACCTCTTAGTGGCACTCGCACTTCGGCGTTGGTGTTCTATAGCTTAACTTTAGGTGAACGCAAAGCACGAACCGAAATCGGAGGCAATTGTTTTCTATTAATTAGCCAGTTAAATATCATCTCACCTTCCTGTGTGTGGCGTCATTAGTGACGTCATTACTTCCGCTTTCTACTTTAGTGTTTCCAGTAATTTCGCCAAAGTCATGATCACCTGGTGACGCTACTTACCGCATTCCTCCCGACGCTGACCGCACGGTACGCGACTCCTTCTCACGCCCTAGCCGCCGTTTGTCTGCGCCAATGTCGACCCCCTCTACTGTGTTACGTACGCTTCGCCACTTCAACGCCTCTCGCTCGAAGCTCACCAACACCACCGCGAACGACGAAGGAGTGTTGCTCCAGCGCCGATTGAACCTTCCATGACGTGATGCAAAACTGAAGTAGCAAGATACGGGCTGTACCATCCACCGCCTTCACCCGGAGGATGTTCAACCCCACGCTACACGATCCTGCGTTGGTCAACGCCTCGCACTGCAGTAATCGTTGTGGGCTCACTGGAAACCCACAATCGGTCAGACACAACACAAGCCGCACCGAATTAGTTCCCCACAAACTCGGTCTGAAACCTCGTCATTGCTCCGGTGAAAGTTTCCAAATTTGCGTGATCGGAGCCTTATGAACGGTTACCATTTCTTACCGCCTCGCGCTCCGGCCGGGCAGCAGACTCACGGGACCGTCACCAGGGGAGAGCGCAAGGAAAGGAGACACGCAAGCGCTTGGAAGGCCGACAAAAAGAGGGCGGTGCCAACGTGGGCATGGCCGACGTGGGTCAAAGTGTTTTTATCTCTGTTCTTATCAGCTTAATATCTGATACGGGTTGTACTTGGACCTAAGATACAAAACGTATTTTTGTAAATTATTGGAGTGCTTAATGCCTGCTTCGCCTGCGCGGCAAGTCGGCCCGGTATTGTGCTATGTTCGGGATCGGCCCCCGTATGGGGAGAAATTCTTGTGCTCAATGAGCAAGGAGGACACGCGTATTGATATTTTATAAGCCTGCATGCGCGGGTCCTCTTGTTCTGACGCTTCACTGGGACACCTCGGTCCACGACAAATGAAAAACTTCGCCAGCGAATGCGTGCACCCTTTTGGGTTCAAGGGTAAGGGCTCTCTGTAATAGAATCCATATAATAATGGAGTAATAGTAAGCATTATTATTCTATGATTATATGTACAGTTTGTGTGTTTGTGTTTACGCTAGTCAAGCCTAATTTTACTCGTGAGGTTTGCGTCTATCGAGGCTCCAAATGATGCTTACAATAATCCCATCGTTATACATCTTATGATGCTGCCAAAAATATATCTTATAAGAGTATGGACACCGCTGGCGATCAAAAGCTACCATGCCATTTTATAAGCTCTTTGTTTATTTTTGGTTTAGCGTGGAGAGTTTTCTTTTTAAATACGCTTGTATCATAGCTATGACTCATCCAGAATTGCAGGTCGTTGTTGGATAATACAAAAGTTAGCAACTTTTGGACATAGTAGAATAATGAATCATGTACGATGAATGCATGCGGAAGTTTATTAATTTTAGAAAAGTGTGCAAGCTGCGCATTTGGCGAAAGAATACTAGCGCTGTACAAACCGTAGTGCTTGAAAATAGTGGATATGGGAGGAGAAGAAGGCGTGTGAAATGCAGACCCGTGAAGTGAGTGAGTGAAACAACTTTACTCGGTCCACAATAGATCCGAGTAAACTCAACGTCGCCTGAGGAAGAATTTCGAGAACCCGCGCGGCGTTTCACGCATTGAGTCCCTATTGTACTGGTGGGTACTAAATGGACTTTCATGTAAAAAGCGGGCGTTTGGCTCCGTTGGTATGGCATACTAAGGAATGGTTAATCACATAAATGTTCACGGTCATGCAAAAGGCACGCACAAGCGCGAATACACACACACACGCGCGCGCGCGCGCTAGCATGCACAATTGACAGTTTATTTATTTAACAGAGAATGAATTTCTTAATTAGCATTAATTTAAAAGAGCAGTGTAAGAAATCACGCTTGCGCTCCCAAATCTTGCAACGCCAAACCAGGAGAAACTTATACATAGCTTTAAACTTTACAGTGCTTTTTCGTCGCAACTTTTTCATTACCGTATGTCATAGAGGCTGCAACAGCACAAATAGAAAGACTCTCAATGTCTGCGTCAGTGATGCCTAGATTTGTTGCTTACGCCATAATATCAGCCAGCAGAGGAGCGTTGGGAGCTACGCTTCCCAATCTAAGAAAAAATGACGACCACGCGAGGAGAAAAATGGGGGAAACGGCTTATGTCACTAACACTTCATTACGAGACACAAAGGTGTCGCAAGGAGGCGTATATCCGATTTGCGCTAATTGAGAAGGCCCATGTAGCGATATTAGTGGCTTGGGGCCAGACCTCGAAGCCAATTATCCCTGGCAACTTCCAATTTGGGTTGGGGCAGATCAACGAATCATCACTGTAGGATTTGCTGCGATCCGCCGTAGGACTTCTATCGTACGACCAAACAAACATCGAATTCAGGCTCAGATTGTGCTCGATTAGATGCTTCAATTACCACCATTTTAGTATTACGCCCAACCGCCCTAATTGTGACCGCATTTGGTTGAGTCGCGAAGAAATTACGTACAGGCCTCGCAAAAATAGAGGATTAAAAACGTGTCGAAGAATCAATCGCAGAATAACTTTTATGCCGCCAATTCTGCCTAAACATTGAACTGCACAGTAAAGCGGTATCCACTGATTTGAATTAGAGGAAAATGATAAAAAAGTAACATATCTTTCCAAAAACCTTTGCTAGCTGTGCGAGCCTGTGAATGAAGCAGCGATGACCATAATAAATTAATAATCTTCATCTCTGGGGCTAAACCATTTACTTGAAAACGGTCCAGGCTAATTCATTTCGCCAAAAGGGGGGATGGAGCATAGCTTATTAAAGATAATATAACTCATCAGCGAATAGAAGACGCCGTAGCCCGTCGACTTTATCCCTTCAAAGACAGATTTTTTTTTTTGGAATGTCGACAACAACTTGACAAGTTTTTTTTACCTTCCTACCCATCATTAATGGACATCTCCATGTTAAAAGTATACGGCATTATTACGCATATATCAAACTTGTTCAGTCGTGGATAATGGTGGACAGCCAACAAGCGTGTCCAAGTTATGTAAATATACCTCAAGGCATTGTAGACTCCCCGAAACCCAGTGATATGACGTCTTATATATTTTTATTCAATGCACATTGTTACAAAGCACATAAGTATATATTTATTACACATCATAGAGGTCTCCTTTTTTATTGAAAGAGCCGGGTTACCGCCTTACACAAGACGCCAATGCACTGATTGGCTGCAGACCCTATTTGAGAAAAAAATAAATTATTTCTCTCTCGCGAGCAAAATACTGGACATTGAACACCCTTTCAGACATTGTAGTACGTTCGCGAAAATGTCCACGTGTAAAAATACTAATAGGCTGAACTGAAATGTAGCCACATTAGGTATGCAAGCATGTCTTTTATCCATGCTGCAACGTTATAGCTTTTTTTCATTATTTCAGAGACTGAAAAAAAGAGTCGCGTACAGATATGTGTGTGCACTGGCTAAATCAGTCATTGGCAGGCTTCTATAAATGATTCTCTAACGTGCAACAAGCATTAGTAACATCCTGGACTATGCAGTGATCATCCTTTTCTTGATACCGCCTTTTCTGCCAGATTACAATGCAGTTTTTCTACTAAGCGATAGAAAAAAAAATGATTTTCATGGAGAGATATATTCAAGCATCGCATAGACAAGAGTACGTTTTCCTATGCAAGAATACTAAAATTAACAATAACTTGGAGTCCTTTTCAAAAGCAATAATGATTGATTATTTCTTTGCAGATGGTGCTGTGAAGAGTATTTCAACTTAGAAGACGAGAAACAACACAGTGCGACCCTCCTTCAGTGATGACACCCACGGCTGCGAGTTTAATATCAGCAACTGCAGAAGATCCTGGGAACAGAAGTGCTTCAGCGTATCTGACGAATATTTCCACAATGCCTACATCAGACCCAAGCGTAGCCTTGACGACCTCAGCCGCTGTACTAATGCAAAAGACTCTAACTGCAATTCGCTCCGCTTCAGCCTGTAACATGAGCAGTGAACTTTGTATGGAGCATGAAGCGATCAACGTTTCTAAGTCGTCGTTTCTGGAACAAGATCGGAATGATTACGACGACTACAGCGAGATCAAGGTAGTGGAAGAGGTGCTTGCCATTGCTGTGCCGATCCTATTCGGGGTGATCGCCGTCATAGGATTTTTCGGTAACGCCCTCGTGGTCCTTGTGGTGCTGTGTAACCCTCAGATGAGATCAACCACCAACATTCTTATTATCAATCTAGCCATGGCCGACCTTCTGTTCATCGTCTTCTGCGTGCCATTTACAGGTTGGGACTACACGCTCAACTACTGGCCGTTCGGCGACACCTGGTGTAGAATCGTACAGTACCTCGTGATCGTTTGTGCTTACGCGAGCATTTACACGCTCGTCCTGATGTCCCTGGACAGGTTCCTCGCTGTAGTTCATCCGATAACGTCCATGACCATAAGAACAGAGAGGAATGCATATCTGGCCATTCTTTTCACGTGGATCATGATTCTCCTGGCCTGCATACCGGCGCTCTACTCCCACGGCATGATCATCGAGGAGGCCTACTCGTCGTGCACTTTCCGCGTCGACAAAGGCTACAACATAGCCGCCTTCCAAATATCCTTCTTTATGTCTTCCTTCGTCGTTCCGCTGGCCCTCATCTTCGTCCTCTACGTCCTCATGCTAAAGCGCCTCTGGCTGGGAGTCGCTACCGGGGGACGAGTGAGTGCGGAAAGCGTTCGCTCCAAGAAGCGCGTCACCCGACTAGTCGTGGTGGTTGTGCTGGTGTTCGCCGTGTGCTGGTGTCCCGTGCACGTCGTGCTGGTGCTCAAGAGTCTAGACCTCTACGGCAGACCAATGAATCCTCCCCGCATTGTCGTGCAGATTGCGTCGCAGGTGCTCGCTTACACTAACTCGTGCGTGAACCCGTTCTTGTACGCTTTCCTGTCGGACAACTTTCGCCGGAGCTTCCGCAAGGCCATCTTCTGCTACAAGAAGGCTTCCGGCAGAAGCGTTGGTGGGACCGGATCGTGTATGGCGCGCACACGGACGCCAGACGACACGGAACGAACGGAGAGGGAGACAACAGCTACGTGCATCACGAAGGCGTCCAACATATCAAATGATATCTTGTAGTGGTTCCACATCATTGCATTTGCAGCAGACTGCCATGCACATGTCAGCCGTCAGAAATAAAGTTGCCATTAGACTTTTGTAGCACTATGAGATAGAAGGTCATTGCAAAATATTGGTACAGAATCGCACAAAGATTGTTAACGTAGACGTACTTGCCATTTACGGCGTTATGGCGAATAGTTGTATGTGTCTCACCACCCGACTCTCTGGAGCCGCTGGAACAGGTGCCCGTGGCGAGCTGCCGGAAAAGCCTGGACACTGGCCGGCGCAGCCCAGTCAATTTTCTACAGCAAGTGCATAAACCTTCTTGTTCCTCTATATCCGGGACCATCAGCTGGATTATTAGTCGTGGGTTCACTACGGGAATATGGGAACATTTGTCCCGCTGCCAGCTACTGTAATCCACCATGAATGTTAGGGTATTGAATTGCCCCCGAAAAAAACTAAGAATCGAAATATGTTTCACTAAGGCCACGTTACTGTGTCGAGTTTTGCGCTAAGCGATGATTAACATACATTTGCACATTGTAGTAAGAGTATAGTGTGTTTTGGTCGCACGCATTCTCACAATACGTCGCCACCTCACCTGGGTCAGCATCTACGCGTAAAATATTGGTACACCCGTATTCACTACTTTGTCTTTGATGTGCGAAGCCTCTGTTATGGCAGGAGATGGTTCAGCCAGACTAGAAAACGAAGCGCGTGAGTGCAACCTAATAAACAGATGGCTTGTCCGGAAGACCTATTGTTCTTACACTGACATTCAAGAAAACTGGTCATTGTATAGAAAGCGCGAAGATGAAGCTTAATGTACAAATACGAAAGTCGTAGGCTTAAGAATACTCCTGCCTGCAGTGTTCGAAACAGGGTTGCGAATACAGTATTTAGTGTCGTTATATTATGACCGTTGTGTGGTTTCTGTGTACATAGATTGTGGACAAACTATGTACTTGGCCTCCCATTCTCTTCGTCATTATCGCTTTCCTTACTTGTTTAAAAACTTTAAAACTTATCTTTCGCCAAGTGAACTCTTTAGTGAAATCATAGCTTCCTTGTTACTTAACCTTCATCTTGGGCCCCATTACTTCTATTTGAGGCTTCTGAATGCTGTCAATGAAATATAAGTGTCCCTGTTAAGCGGACAAGCCACTTATAGATCAGTGTGCACCGGTTCAGGTTTGGTATTTTGTCACGAGGTGTATTATGAGGCGGTCTCCCTATATATATATATTCGTCTTCGCGGTTTTCCATGAAAAGCCACCGTTGTTACTGCTTACGTCTTCAACTACAGTCACTATATTTAACTTCGTTTTCTTCTTAAACTTTGCTTACTCTGCTATCTGCGTGGTACCTGACTCAATCACTAACTAGAACGTGTTGACGCGCCCGTGAGATTCTACGATGCTCCTCTTGGTCCGTCAATGTCTCCTGTTTCATGAACGATTTGCACATGCGATGAAGTGATCAGGAGACGTATATTTTACGTGCTGCGGAGTTCATAGAAATATGACCACGCCAACCCTTACTGTTTTTCGCGCACAACGGTACCTGCACTTCTATGTATCATAGATTATTTTCCTTCACCGGAAGGCTCGGTTGAGTAAGAGAGTTAATATTGGTAGCTGTGTTCATGCTGTAGTGCCGCACAAGGAATTGCTAGTTCCGGGGCTGATTGCACGATGCGTTGTGGTTGAGACTGTCATGAAATTCAACGCCTATTTCCTTTCCTTTACTTGTTTTTATTTACACATTGTACTATTTTGATTTCAGTGCGAAAGTGCTGTCACCCCATGTATGTCCCACTATAATTGTTTCCGGCGCTTGTGCAACATGAATTGAAAACGTGGCAGCGAAAGTTTTCGCAATTATACTCACGCCTGGAAAGCTCTTCACTGCAAGTGACAGCACATTTATTTTATTTACGTGTCAATTTAATGACGTTTACGAGTGATATATTGTATATAAGATAAAAAGCAGTTTTTGGAGCTTGAGGGTCGTGTTTCTCTTATCTTAAGCTAATAATATTGAAGCGAATGGGCTGTTGTGTCACTTTATTTCTTGTTTCACCTCCAGCGTGATGCATCGTGCCGTTGGCACTCTATACGCAGGTAAAAAGGAGTCGGTCACTGCTTCTACAAAAATTCTGCTGTACTATGTTGTTCAGTGTTAACTTCGTGAAGCTTTGATTTCAACTAGATGTTTGCCGATATTGTACGTACATCACGTTCATGTTATGCCTTGAAGTGTAAGTCTGTCCAATCAATGATACGTGAGCACTAAATGATGGTCTCACGCATCTCATCATACACACTATGACAGCACGCATTGACTCCATTGCAACATTTTTAACGCTATGTTCAGAGTTTATTGGCCTTGTGCTGTTATATTACACCACTCGGCACAATATAAGTAAGTGTTATCTGCTGTCTACCACGAAGGTATCTATAACACAGCATGTTTATTGTTTTGCCGTATCCCAATTGATTGAACTCATTGCCTCATTAAGTCTGTTGAAAAATGGGAATAAAGTTGCCCTCTGCCTCCACCAGAGGAACACAGGGTTTGTTCACGTGGCATCTCTTGCATTCCAAGCTAGTTCACACTTCAAATGATTTATTCTACCTCTCTTAACAGGTGGCTGCTGCATAACAAGAGCAAGCTGGGTTCTAAACGGCTTCAGAGGTTGGTTAAGCTCCAGTACATGTGTCGATATGTACCGATCTACGGATAGTCCATTCTAAGTGAAGACTGTGTTCAACTGAAGAGCACTTTGACGGCTTCTTAAACTTTGTTAGTAAAACCATCTATTTAAGCTTTTGCAGAATGCTATGAGTAGGTACCCGACATGTTCGTTTTTGTATCTAAACTATCGCTGTCTTACTGTGAAGGACACGGCAACATAAGGGAGACATTGATCCTTCCGCTGGGATTTAATTCCTTCAAATTGTGACGTTGCATGTGGCGTTGATATCGCAAGTGTCCCAAGAGAAACAGAAGCCCCGCTACGACCTCCGCCACCGTGATGTCCATTTTTCGACCGACATCCTCGTGGGGCTTTGGTCATCAACTCGCAAAGCGGCCCCTTGTGAAAAACTACCCTCCTGGGACACAGGCCCATATCGCGTTCTCCGCCATGTCACTGATATCACCTATTGAATCACACTAGGCACGCCAACTACGTCCTCCGCTGTGACAACCAGCGCCTCAGATATTTAACCGCACTAGGACGGCGCGTTAGCCGCCAATGGTAGTATTACCATACCATCGGCTGACGCCGAAGAAGTTGAATACCCTTAATTTAACTCTTTTAGGACAACTAGATGTGATCGAATAACAGGAAACGTCGAATTACCAAACAAATTGATGGAATTGGAAAGTAGTGATGGCACGAAATAGGGCCGCTTTCACGCTGACGCAGAAGTACTGTCGTATGGTTGAGCGAGCAGGCCCTGCTACTACAAAAACCACCTCAGGTTCTCACCGAGCCGGCAGGCGGCTTTGAAGTCTTTGCTAAACGCTGGGGCTCTGAGGCAGCATTACAGGGAGCCGAACTAAGGTCGCCAATCAAGGTATTGCTTTTCTCCCAATTATAGAATGTTTTCCGTACAAGTGGCCTTGCGGATGAGTTTCCCGCTGACGCTTGTTGTTTCTGCCTGTAATAGGCTAGCAGCCACCGTACAGAGCATTGCGCGAGCTTCTCTGTGGTTATTGCTGATCTCTTCCAGGAGCTCTCGGGTAAGCATTTATCTGTGTCGCGGCGTCACGCGTATTTTGTGCGTGGTCAGTGGTTAGTGTGTGAAGTGATGCAGATGATTTGCAGGTGTACACAAGAAATGAGTTTGTGGGTGAGCTGCAGCCTCTGTCTGCGCAGACAAACACTACCGGAGCCTGAAGGAATTACTACAGAAGCATAGCGGCGCAGACGTGTCATGGCCTTCTCATTGAAAGTGGTGATTACATTAAGTGTGGATGCTGCACTTTGTTGAACAAAATGTATGGCACTCAGAAACATGGCCATAGGCTGGATGCTGTGATATGGAACGTACGAGTTCAACCCTTTGTATGGTGAAATGTTCTCTACAGTATGTTCCACAAGGGCCAATTCTTCGCGTTCTCCACCCAGCAAGGTGTCCCTTTAGCCACGGAGATGCTACTAAGTGGGGGTGAGAAGAACCGGTTTAGTAGGTGACGCTTTGGCGACCACAAGACAATGAATAATGACACGTTGATACTGTCAAGTTTTTTTTTATATCGTAGCACATCCATTTTGAAATTATACTAAAGTTCATGTTCATGCCTAGGCGGATCATACTAGGAGCGGGACCCTTGTGGCATGCAATGTACAGAATCTTTTCCTCTCCTGTGGTCACGCGCCTTTTTTTGAAACGCCAGAATAGAGTTTACTTATAGCAACACGATAGTGAGCCAATTCGTTTAAGTGAGTCGGCTGGAACAAAGCATGAGTGTAGCTCAAAGAAGAACCGCCCTGCTCCCCTATAATGTCTATGGCTCGAATACCAGAACGTGCGGAGAGGCGAGCAGCCAGTAGAAGGACGCAGCTTCTACTGCCAATCGCCGCTGCGGACAAATCACCGTGCTTACGCGGCGAGATTACACATTCGAGATCCTTCGGCTCTCTAGCTGACGTCGACAAGCGACTGAACCACGAACTGCACTGACAAGTTGCTGCAGTGTTATTACGTCACCGATAACTTTAGTGCTGTGAATTGGAAAAAGGAACGCAGCACTACAAGATAGCATTCTTTCTCAGAATGTAGCTCTAAGCTTGCGTTACTGTTCAGTAAAGCTTCATTTGCGCAGCCAGACAACAAACTTATGGTATTTTTTGTGGCTGTAATATTCTAAATAAATAAAACTGCTTAAATAGCCTTATAAATCGCGGTTGTGAGCAAAGAGGTGCCTAGGACACGTTTTGTGGATATTTCTTTTAGCAACAGACAGCATTCAAGCTGTGGCTGAACTAATAGCGAGTGAAAAATTTATCTTGGGCTTAGTCAGCAATAACAAAGAATTTTCAAGTGGCAAGTATCAGACATGAAAGATTCCAACGAAAAGATGTGGAGTTATTTCAATTGATTTCTTTCTAACAGTCGGAAAGAACCAGGATGTGAAGGATCAAAGAGAAGCGGGTTTCGTTTATTGGCTGTTTCTTGCTGAAGGCGAAAAGAGGCGAGCGCCTAAAATTGCTCACGAAAATTTTGTAACAGTGCGAGAAAGCTCAATAAATGGTATAAGACCGAAGCTGCACTGTTGTTTCTTTCTACACTTTTTGAAACAACTGCAGGACAGCTGGCCCAAGCAGGAATGCATAAATATACACAATAGCAAAGTATATGAACCACAAACAACCCAAAAATAAGAAATGCGTTCCCTCTCTGAAACCGTACGATAACACAAACTGATGTATTAGACCGCCCACAAAAATAACAATGCCAGGAATACAGACATGCATCCGGTTATCTTGTCCAACATTTTCGAAGTAATCAGGAACATAGAAAAAAGAAGTTCAGCTTGCCATATTTTTTTGTCTATACATTATGCTACGACTGGGGGGGGGGGAGATTAAATTGAGTGATAATGGCAGCTGGTTGCATAGAGAAGAACGAATATTGGCGAGAATTGAAAGGTAGCTTGAAAAAGCTACAAAGACAGCTACATAATTCGATGGATTTGATAATATAGGATTGAAAAGTCCGGGTAGGCCTTTTGGCCATAAGCCATGGGTTATAACTAGAGCTAGCTCCTTTGTTCAGTACATGCAATCGAAACGTCTCATAATACCGCACGCATCCATTCAGATGATGATGTTGGTTTATGCAGACACAGGCTGACCTGATTTATTTGAATTTACGCAACGAATGTATCGGATCTAAAATAAGGGTTACTTGGGGTCTCCTATTCGGGGCCGTTACGTAATAATTGAAGTTCAGTTTCGAACACGCACCCTTTCGAAATCCTGGCCTGCAACCGTCTCCTCGACAGAAGGACTGCTGGCGGCGTAGAAACTGCCATTGTTGGCATGCAATTACGCAGTGCCTAGTTGTGCAAGCCTAAGTGCGATATGGCGTCCGGTAATTGAGGTTGCATGCCGACCCCAAACAACGAGGGTAGCACGCTATTTAGATGATTACAGGCTGAATGAAATGAAGCAAACATTTCTGTCTAGTCAGAGACCTATGATATTTCCGTATGTCTATATTGCCATTTATTCATTGAAGCACTGATGGTGCGCACTTATGGTGCGCACTTATGGTGCGCACCGTCCACAAATAAGCGCTATGGGTTTAGAGAGGCTTCAGTTGCGTTGAGCCAAGGGGCACCAGGACACACTCGACCCACAGCCACACTCGACCGTACACACACACACGCACAGGCGCACATGTATATATGTGACCAAATTGACGCGTATCGCTGCAGACACCTCGTATTGGTGAAAAAAAATGGGCAGCATAAATATGCCACTATGATTTTTTTACTTAAGTTCATTTTTCATTTCGTTTAATTTATTTACCCTCAAGGCCAAGGCATTACAGAAGGGGGTGGGTACAAAAATTTGAAAAAGAAGAAAATGCAGCGAAACTTAGTGTTTGACATATCTAGGTGGTTCCTGAAGTAGCAGTATTAGCTTAAGTAGTGTGAAACAGGCAATTGTCTTTAATGGCGGCGGTTGGTCCGGGAAGGTGGTGCCAGTCGCATGCTGTACGGAGAATGAAAGACTGAAAACTATGAGGTTTCACGTGTCAAAACCACGATCTCATTAAGAGGCACGTCGTAGTGGTGGACTCCGCAAATTTCAACCACCCGGGGTTCTTTAACATGCACCTATATACACGGCTAATTTCACACCCATCGAAAGGCAACCACCGTGACTGGGATTCGATCCCGTGACCTCGTGATTAGCAGCCCAACACCATAGCCAAGTAAAACTCTTGCTTGGGCTAGTTGGTTCATGCTTGAATGAGTAAAGGCAATGCGCAGAAGAACAGGACTCAAGCAAGAACACGCGCCGGTCCTATCGTGTTTGTTCTTCTTGAGCGCTGTTCTTCTACGCCTTGCCTTTACTAATTCATAGCCAAACCACCTGGGGTCAGGTGTTTTCGCAATTCGCCCCCATAAAAATGCGGCTGCTTAGCCAGGATTCAATCCCGCGACCTCGTGTTCAGCAGCCGAACACTATAGCCGCTGAGCAGCCACGGCGGATACTACAACTTTCTTTTGCATGAGGAAAGCTAGTCACAGGCAATAGGCCATGGGAAGAACAGACGACAAAGAAAAGCAGCGACAGCAAACGAAAGCCACCATCGCCTTTCGTTGGAAATGCTCATACTGAACACCAGACTAAGATCAGTCCTGGGCGAAATGATATCATTCACACTTTTCAGTCGCTTCGTGCAATGCTCGTTTTATTTTTCCACCTCACACAAAACAAAGCATTCGTAGGCATTTGTGAATTCAGCGCAACAATTTCCTTCCAGTCGGTGAGAACCCTATACGATGTTCCGCGCCTGCTGCCCTGTAGTGTAGTAAAGCCAACATGACGGCGTAGCAAATTCGGCCGCATTGGTCTGGTATCGCGAAGTGAACAATGGGAAGCGTGCCCAACGCCAAGCGCAAGTTCACTAAAACACGTCGCATTGGCAACATCAGCATTTGCGTCGCTCCAGTTATGTTGCCTTCGGTGCTTTCCCGGTGGCGCGCAGTTCGATCACTGAATTCAGCGGGTTGGGACGAAGCTGTGGCCAGTTGTGTGTATTCAGTGGTTTAAGTGCATATCATATGGGTTATACTAAAGATGGGTTGGATCGCATAGGGCAGACATTGCGAGCTCCTGATTGGAAGCTTACCATTATTATTGAAAAGGAAGGTATACAATCAGTGCATTTTACCGTTGCTGACATATGGGGCAGATACTTGGAGACTTACAAAGAAGCCTGAGAACAAGTTAAGGGCCGCGCGAAAAGCGATCGAATGAAGAATGCTAGGCATAACTTTCGGATACAGAAAGAGAGCGGTTTGAATTAGAGAGCGAACGGGTATAGACGACATTATAATTTACATGAAGAGAAAAAAAATGGCGCCGGGCAGGTCATGTTATCCATAGAGTAGATAACCGTTGTACCATTAGGGTGGCAGAATGCGTACAAAGAGAAGGGAAGCCCAGTAGAGGACGACAGAAGACTAGGTTTCACGGCGAAAAAAAACTTGGAATCAGTTGGCGCAGGAACGGGGTAATTGCAGATCGCGGGGAGAGGCCTTCGTCCTGCAGTGGACATAAAATAGGCTGATGATAATGATGAAGCGGAAGATGATGATGATGGTGAAGTTCTGAGCAAACTGAACATCAGGACTACTCCCAGTGCTACATTCGCCTGACATGTAAAAAAAAAGAAACGAATGGTTTAGCTTGTGTCGAGCTGGCATAATCTCGCTCAGCCATAGAACAGCATCCTAAATTTATCAGATTCGCTCCGACTTTGCCTGAATGATTGATGCGGGTTCATTTGTTTTAATTACCCGCAAGGAAAGTTGAAAAATACCTAACAAAAAGGGATCAGACAAGCAGACAAAATCTCTCGCATTCTATTCCCTCAACGCCAAGAAGAAGTAATCAAGCTATTAAGACTGGGAAGGATTAGGAGTGAGGATTAACGTCGAAATCTCAACATCCTCCTGCTTTCCGATGATATTGTACGGTTCCGAAACGCTGAGGATAAATTGCAGTAATTTATTGACAACCAAGAAAGTGTAAGGGATGGTTGAAGAATGATATGCGGAAGACAAATGTAATACTGAAAGACCTGTCGAACGAAACAGAATTAATAAAAGACAGTTACCCTCTAGAATCTGCGCAGGAGTACGTTAATATGGGTCACTTACTCACAGGAGACCCTGATCATGAGAAAGAAATTTACGGAAGCATTAAAAATGGGGTCGATACACATACGGCCGGCATTACCAAATCATGACCGGGAGCGCACCGCTGAAGGTGAAAATAAAAAGGTAGAATCGTTCCATTCTTCAAATACTATCATATGAGGCAGAAACTTGCAGGTTAATTGAAAGCTCGAGAACAAATTATCCGCCGGGCAAAAAAGTCATGGAGCGAAAACTATTCAGCGTAACGTTAGGAGACAGAAAAAAGCGGCGTGGTGAGAGAGCAAGCAGGTATAGCAGTAATTAAGATTAAGAGGAAAGATAGAGGTGGATACGCAGCGTTATTTGTATAGGCAAGATAAGGCAGAAGTGGTCCATTTGAAATAGGCAGATGGTGCTTAGGAAAAGGAAGCGCTGTCGAGAACGCCAGAAAATTATTAGGGGGGGGGAGGGAGGGTGCGGTGATGAAATGAGCAAATTGGAAGGCATAACTTGGAATCACCTAGCGCAGGTAAGCGGTAAATATAGGTCGTTGGGAGCATCCTTCCTTCTGCAGTGGACAAAGACGCGCCAACGGTGAAGTGTTAAAACATCCAAAATTCGTGCCACATTTTAACGCACTGTTGCTCTTTCGGCGCAGATCACTTCGCACTGCTATAGGCCGTATGCGAACGTTTACAAAACGGTGTCTATCCACGCTTCGATACCAGCAACCCCACCTTGTCCTCGAGGTATACGTGCAGCGGTGCCTCCGAAGAAAGTGCGTCAGTGTCGCAAGATCGATGACTGGGACTCACTTGACCCAAAACAGCTATAATCTTTAATCGCTATGTGCTTCGCATACGGTGCTGCGCATTATTCTAGGTGTGCACTCGAACCTGTGTTCTTATGAAGCTGGTAAATGTATGGAAACGTTGGCGCTGAGCATCGTGGGCATATTCAGTTAGCCTTGACTTCTATGAAGTGACCCTTAGGCTGTGACGGACACCGCAGCTAGGGGCTCCAGGTCTTGACGTCACGAACCAGGGATTTGTTGCTGGGTTCTAATATTGCACTGCACGCGCCATTGTGCATTTCGCCTCTGTCGGAATGCGGCCGCCTGAATATCCAAAACGAACTTTTCACATGGTGGGTGGCATAATCTTTTATCAGGTGCGGTAATAGTCACGAAGGAGCAATGAACGCTGATACAACGTCAAAGTGTAATAATAATTGGGGTTTTACGTGCCAAAACCACTTTCTGATTATGAGGCACGCCGTAGTGGAGGACTCCGGAAATTTTGACCACCTGGGGTTGTTTAACGTGCGCCTAAATCTAAGCACACGGGTGTTTTCGCATTTCGCCCCCATCGAAATGCGGCCGCCGTGGCCGGGATTCGATCCCGCGACCTCGTGCTCAGCAGCCCAACACCATAGCCACTGAGCAACCACGGCGGGTAACGTCAAAGTGTGTTAGGCAACAAAACTTGCGCGTGCGGATGTTACGCAATGAAGTTTATCTGCCAGAATTTTCAGAGTGTCAGCAACCACGGCCTCTTTCAGCATTTCTCTTTCACGGCTGCTTCCGTAGCTCTCCGTGCTCTCGATAGGGGTCACATGCGAAAGGAGCGCGCCTGTCGTCGTTTGTTGGCACTCGATGACGTAGTCGACGAGCACCTTACAAGGGGTACTTGCTGCCGAGGGAACTGATACTGAGCCTATATATGCGCGATATTAGAACCTCGCCTCCAACCATGTGCATCGCGATCACGTACCATATCGATGAACGTGTGCTGATGACTTTTCCTTTGGAGGCCAGAATAATTATTTATTAGGGAGCTTCCTTGCTTTTTTCCCTAATTAATATCAAAAGAAAGGCACTTATTCTTTTTGTAATACGTTGGTGGGGATGGTGATGGTGGTGGTGGTGATGAGGCTGCTGAACGCGGGATTAACCTGGGAGACCTGAGCGCCAATTTCTCCACCTGGGCGTTTCATTCTACCCTAAATGTGTCCCCATGTGCCCACCTGTTCTGTCTCCTGCAGAAATGAGAAGAGTCCGCGACATTTCCACTGCTATGCTGTGACGATGTTGCGGTGAACGGGCGAGCGTGGTGGCGCTTGTCGTCGCTGTGGAAGGCCACCGAAAAATAGAGCTGCGAAATGGGGGTGTGCATTGATTTGGGCGTAAGAATGAGCACCAACTACAGATGCATGATCTGTGATGATGCTATCAGTTGACCGTGCTTGTTTCAGTTGCTGTCGCTTATTTCGAGGTTTTCATCCTCCTCGTTCTCATACGACGCCGTAAGGTAAATGCACCGTTACTTTGGTTTCGCCGTTATCTTAGCGTAAAAACACTTTGGCTAAGAAAATTGGTACGAAAAGCGAAGTTTAGTGAATTTTACTCCAGTACTGAAGACCGCTCTTTAAGAGCACCTCACTTCATGACACTAACTGGGCGAAATTTAGAAAAAATCAAACTATCATGGTATTTCCACCCCTTCTTGCAATATTAGAAGCGTAACTCTTATATTGCCTGAAATTATTACAATAGTATACTCCGTTGCGACGGTGTCGAGCAATAAGTTTTTGAATGGGCATTTCTCTAAACTACAGTAGCTGATAGTGCGCCGGATCGCTTAATTTGTTTACTGTTCTACGGTCACATAAGTACATCCTTCGTGTGTACGGGTTCAATTTGGAATCCATAACGCCAAGCTTTTAATGTAACATAGAAACGACCAGTTTCCTCTACCATTACAACGTCAATTTTCCATGACTGAAGCAGCGGAATAGATTAGCATTTTTTCCTCACTGTAAAGTGTGGTGATCGTCTTTTAATACTTGCACGCATCGTCGCACGTGTATTTCTTTCCTTTTCTTAGCTTTCACGTTACTTTAAGTTTTTTCTGACTGTTTTGACGTTGCGTGGTATTGCGATCCGCGAATAATTCTTATGTTAAGCGGATGCCTTCTTTGTTGTTTTGAACAGCGCTTGTTTTATGTCAATGCAACCGTAATCGCTCCTTACCCATTTAGTTCATGAGGGCCCGCAAGGTATTCAAAAATTAAAAAAAAGAATGAGTGAGTAATACTGTATTGTATGCCCAAAGTTTCCCCACGAAGTCAAAGGCCTTTGAGCTGCGGTGTCGCACGAACAGAACATAGTAGACTGAGCATTAGAAGAAAGCCTTAGCTCGCGGCCACCTGCGACGCGGCTAGTCCCATGCAAAATTAAAAACAAAAATAATTTCTTGGGACTTCTTCTTCACCAATTTCAACAAAATTATTAGTATTTGAGAAAGCTCAATTCGAGCGTGTGTAGGAATTTTTAATAACATTTTGGCATCTCAAAACCTTCCAAAATGGTGCAGAAGTCGGTAAGTAACACAGATTTTCGCACCAAGTTAATAAATCCGTACCTCGGCACCAAAAGCATACACTGCGGAAAAGACCGCCAATAATGCTATAAAGTATTGCGCAACCAATTGTGGGATCGAACATCTGTCTTCCAGAGAAGCAGCCCACTGCAAACATGAAGCCTGTAGCGCAATGACCATTGGGTCAGAACCGCACGGATGCTTTTCACGCGTGACCCGTCGTGGTTACTCAGTGGCTATGGTGTTGGGCTGCTGAGTACGAGGTCGCGGGATCGAATCCTGGCCACGGCGGCCGCATTTCGATGGGGGCAAAATGCGAAAACACTAGTGTATTTAGGCGCACGTTAAAGAACCCCAGGTGGTCGATATTTCCGGAGTCCTCCAGTACGGCGTGCCTGATAATCAGAAAGTGGCTTTGGCACGTAAAACCCCATAATTTAATTTTCACGCGCCATAGTCGCTGCAAGGTCGATTCAAATAGGTCGCGAAGCTTCGGGCGAAAAGCGGTTCAGTACAGACTGTCACCGACATCAGCATGGGGGGTTATGGGAGCAGCGATTGAAGCGCCACTATGTTTGGAGGGAACAAACATTGGGAAAGAAAAAAACGCGTTTTTTAATTCAAGCGAGACACAGTTAGATTCATTCAGCGAAAATGAAATTCCTAGTCAATTTTATGTGTTCGTGACGAGTTAACAAAATACAAGTCTATTTAATTTTATTATTATTAATAAATGCATTTCTTTTCAGCGCCCATCGCCACACGGGGCGTTGGCGCCACTATCACTCGCAATGCAATACACGTCTTGGTAAGGGCAGAAAAGCGCACTCGTAAAGTTCACCTGTTGAAATACGCCCCCTTCACAGTTTGTGCTTTCTTGATTGTCGAAGTTTGTCTGAAGTTGGTGACGCGCGTAGCTTTATCGCTTCTTAATCTGTACAGTCAAAAGTAGTGAGGTATACGACGGTCAGATAATTGTGTAGTTGTTTTCGTGCGAGTGCGCTGGCCGACGAGCTTGGCATCCGACAATAATATCAGCCCTCTACACTTAAAGCTTTCGTCGGCCTCCAGAGAAAGTATGTTCTGTGCAGGGATCCGCATCCGGCAACTGTACGGCTGGCCTTTTCCTGCACCGCTTTCCACGCTGAAAGCTCGAAACGCCTATCAGGTTGAATGGCGGGGTATTTGAATATATAGCTCCATAGGCAGGACAACAAAACAAATTTCACACCTTCGAAAACAAAATGACGTCACTTCTGCTTTTAACGTCACATTATTTTTTCTTCCGCCGGAAGTGTTCCCACCACATACAGATGGCGCTAAGCCCCATGAACCGCCGATGGACCGCCATGTTTTGAACGTATGGGCTCCTATGGAAGCTTCGCTACCAGGTATATTTACCTTGGTCGCTGTTTGAAATGTCTGGCACGTGCGTCGCGCGCTAGTTTCTCGAATTCTTTCATAAATACAGTTGGCACTTCAAGGCAGTGTGTTAGAATGCACTGCCTCTGGGACGGCCTCATGTTTTAGGCCGGAGGAATATACCGTCATAGGATCAAGTGGAATTAGAGATCAAAGTTGGCCTAGTTAGCGCGTATTCCAGAACGGACGCATAAAAGGAACTATAAAGGAATTTTCAACCAAGTAAAGGGCTGAGTTTGAAATAATTTAGACATAAAGTAAAAGCTTCCTGGAAAGCTTGAGGCTGGTAATGCGAGTGCGTGCATCGCGAAACACTCACAAACATCGATGCTTTGATGCGAAAGCATCAGACAGTCCATTTAGCGAAAAAGGTGGCATCTGTAGCGGCGAAACGGCACATAAATTCCCATCGGCGGCGCATTCGCATCAGGTGTGCGCCTCGACAGAGCAAAGTATGCGAAAGGGAACACCTTCTGTAGCCTTTGCGCGCCTGGTGTTGCCTGGGGGGAGAGGGGATCGTCGCTATGCCACATCACCCTCGCTCTCGCAAGCCTGTGTTGCGCGCTCATTTTTTATTCGTACCAGCTGTCACCCGCGTGCTGACTGCGCCTCGGTAATCGCCATGAAGAAATTATTATGTGAACACAATAGAATAAATTCGAAAAGAAAAAAGAAACATTGCGGCTGCTAAGTTAGAACCTACGGTCCCACGCTCAGAAAGCCAGTGCCTTACCCGCTGGGCTAAAACAGCACCTCCTCGACAGCAGGCCTGTGCACTCTGTACACGCAACTTCCACGAATATTTCCATTGTGAAACCCGGCGTGACGAAATCGGTGACGGGAAAACCACCGCTGCTTACTCAGAAGCGTCCCCATAAGATTATATGGCATTCGGGCAAGGTACCATGACCTCACGGATCAAAGTGCGTTGGCCAAGAGTGTGAACACGCTTGCCCGCGAGGAGTTCATAATTCGACGCACCGCTCAGCCTCGTTCAATGTGACATTAATTCTTTCGCTTCCACAACTCGTAAGTGCTTAGATGTCTTATGATTTTTGTTAAACGCCGAAACTTAAAAATGAAAGGCCGCCATTACTACTCGCTGGAAGGGGCGTACGACTTAGATTGTTGAGAAATAGCACTTCTGTCGTCCGCTTCCCTTGCTCGTACCCTTCCCGTGCATCCTTGAACAGGTCGCGCACGTCTGCTAGCCAAAGTTAGTATACTATGCTAGCTTCTTTGTGCGCTATGCCCGCGCCGGCGATGTTCATTTAATGACAAAAATTTTCCCGCTCGAACCGGTTGTACGGTTGTCAACGTTCAACGAACAGAGCCTTGATGCGTTTTGTCTCCAAATGGAGATAAAGAGCGTGATTGGGGGAACTAAAGACGTTGGTATAGTCCGGCGTAGCGCATGGTAACACGGGCGCGGTCCATGCCCTGTGTTGTGCCATACTACGAGGACAACGTGACGACCACGTGGCGACGGGCGCTGCCACACTACATGCACCACGTGGCTACCGCGAGGCAACGAGAGCTCTCACTTTTCCACGACGAATCAAGAATTCGACACGGGAGGCGACTTCAAGGAATGCCCAGCCATCTCCTCGGCACCCTGCCATCTCCGCGACGAATCGAGAATTCGACGCTGGCGAGGTCATCACCCTGCCCCGCCTGGTTCCTGCCGACGAGAACGCACCCAAACCGGTTCCTGTCCACGTGGGATCGCTGAAGGGATTTAAGGGAGATCCGGCCCATTGTGGGGACAGAGAGTCGCTTGCAGCGGCCCAGTCGGTCTGATGCGCTCCTACTGCTACCTGTACGCTATCATCCACTATCTGTAAATATTGTAGAAATCTTTTAGTTTCTCCTTCGTCTACGGAACAAATCCGTCTTTCGCCCTCCACCACGAAGTCACAGCAGTGGATGGCAAGCTGTGGGATTCGAAGCCAGATAACGCCCGCTACACCGCTCAACGACAGCCACGAGGACCACCTGCTTTAGCTACCTTGGAAGGGGTGAGTTCCCGACATTTGCCTTTCGCATCGCCGCACTTTGGTCGCACACGCAAATGCTAAGCAGCATTGCTCAAGTATTCTGAAAGGGTTGTAGTGGTGTTGCCTTGGTTCGCTTCAGACCTTGCATAGATTTCCGGCTTCGGAAGCAAAGCTAATTTAGAGGAGAACCGGAGACGAGCCGTCAGGTCGCGATGGAGAAGCTCCGGATACAGAACTTTCTCGATGTTTGTCAGGAGATGGGCATCTTGGTTGCCGCGGCAAGGCGAAAGAAAGCCATTCTTGACGTTCCGAGGGCACAAGAGGTAACTGAGGAGGAAGTCGAAGAGGTTTGGGGAAAAATTCTTGAGAGGAGAAACGAGAAAAAAAGGCTCGAGGAGGCAGAGGAGCAGAATAGGTGCGACGAGGCAGAGGAGAGAAAAAGACGCGAAGAATGAGATCATACTCTTAAAATGAGAGAACTGGAAATAGAGCGAATTCGAGTCAGCTCGGCGCGTTCAAATCCCCTGTCCGGTGGAGACGATATGCCTAAACTGAGAATGCAGGACCTGATGTTACCGTACAGGATACGCGGTGATATCGCACTTTTTCTCGTGAATATCGAACGCACGTGTGAAAAGATAGGGCTGGACGAAAGCCTTTGGTCTCAAAAACTTCGTTCGGTTGTCCCAGGAGAGGCCGCGGAAATTCTGACACGCTTGTCTAACGAAGACTACGAGAACCATGGAAAGGTAAAAGCCGCGCATTTTCGCAAATACGGCCTCTCTACCGATGCATTTCAACAGCGGTTTAGACAGGCGAAAATGGGCAGCGAGTCGCACACTGAGTTGGCGTACGAGTTAAAGTCTAACCTAAAAGAGTGGCTCAAAAGTGCAGAAGTGTATGGCAACCCGGACAAGGTGCTTGAATGCATAACACTGGAGCAGTTTTACCGAGTTCTTCGAGAGGAAGTTAGACTTCGGCTGCAGGACAGGCCTAGAGAAGGCCGCGCAGCTCACGGAGGAATTTTACACGCGCCGAAACTTTTAAGGAAAACCTTTTCAGTAAGATAGGCTAGAAAAAAATGACTATCCTGTAAAAAAGGGGTGAGTCGTGCAGACAGGACACAAGAGTAGAGAAGGGGACAACACGAACGCCGACTATCAACTGAATGGAGTACTGAGGCGAAAAAAGAAAGAAGACACAAAACTCATCTGCACAAGCTCAGGAATGGTATCACCACGTGTCAGTCGGGTACATGTGCCCGTCTACGTGAGAGATAACTGTTAAGACACTTAATCTCTTCCTTATGTAATGTAATCGAAGGCTGACTCACGCATGCACTTCCACCATTATATATATGCCATGCCTCTACCATAAGACGCGTATCTTCATTCTTATGGCTGTACAATATCGCGCATTCATCTAACGCTGGCATGCAGTTACAATCTTGGCAATGTAGGGTAAGATTAGAAGGCAATCCACCGGTTAACGCCCTTTTATGTTAACGACCATTAGACTCTGACAGATACACCGTTCCGTTTGTCCTACGTAGAACTGGCCACAGCTAAGGGGAATATTATAAGCCACACCCATACGACAGTCAGTAAAACTGTTGTTCTTATTGTGCTTCACTGGACAAATATCTGTTCTTTTTTGCCTTTTACCTGCTCGTTTTCCTGTTGAAAGGGTGTTTTCCTACCTCACAGACAATGGCCTTTCTCTTGCAGCAGCTGACAAATAAGGTGAGCTTTTCGTCACAACTAGAAACAATTTCTTGGAAAAAGCGAAAGCTTCCATTCATCCTGTCTTTATTAAGCGAATAAAATCGCAAGCAATACGCATATTATTGGAATTGAATCTAAGCACTCTTGCAAAATCTGTAGACAGCAAGGAAGCGTTGGCCCTTCGGATGTTTTTCTAGGCGAATACCCACAAGCCAGAAACGCCCTTCCGTGTCATTATTTCGGAAATATACACGTGGAAATATTCTCTTTCATGTTGGCTTCAGTTTCAGCTTAAGAAGCTAGATGTTAATGATCCGTTTCTGGTTAAAGGATCTTTCGAGGTTATACACTATCTTTCTCAACATTCTGACGTCCAATTTAAGGCTGTTTCCATAGATATAAAAGATTTGTTTTATTCAATTGCGCATCAGGCGCTCCTGGTTGTTGTCGAAGAAGCCATTAGTGGTTTTGGTCAGCGCGTGTCTCCGTCATCCTTTTTTGTCTCTCGTCTATGTATGAGCTGTAAGTAACAATTAAAACAATAAAAAGCCCTGTTCAAGTTTCTTCTATCTCGTAAAGTTATACCAGCGCCCGTGAATGTCGATTCTGTCGTTCTATCTTCAAAATAATCATCAAAATCACTTGATAAATTTGCTCAAGGACTTGCGCAATGTTTCAAACATAAATTGCTAATAGGACTAAAGAAACCTCCCTTGGGAGACGACTTTGTAATAGCACCAGCGACAGAGCTTGAAACCATTATCAGTTCTTTACCGGCGTCAGCTCCAGGTCCAGATGGAATTAGAACAGGATTGCTAAAGGTTTTGTTTGATTATGCGCCTTAGGACCTGCTAAATATAATAAATTTCTCTCTGAAGAATTCGTGGTTTTTAAGAGAGTGGAGAGTAGGTAAAATTATTCCACTATTGAAAAAACAATCAGGTCGACTTGAGTTGGGCAACATAAGACCAATTTCTCTTACTTCCAATGTCGTCAAGATAATAGAAAAGGTTGTTCACGACCGTATAAGAAATTTGATGCACGATGGTACCTTTCTCAGTCCTTGTCGGATTGGATTTCGTCCCGGCCACTCCATATGGTGCGTTCATGTAGATTTAGAGAGCCGCATTAAACTTGCAGGCTGCAAGCGAGAGTGCTCTGCTTTTGTGACACTAGATTTCCTGGCTAAATGATTTCCTGGCAAAGGCTCGCAAGGCGAGGATGGATACCGGCAGTCTTGGTTTCTCTGGAGAGAACGCAGGGCCCAACTTCATTAACGAACACCTTACTCCTGACAACAAGAGGCTGTTTGCTCAGGCCTTAGCACTCAAGAAAGAAAAAGGATGGCGCTTCCTATGGACTAAGAATTGCCGTATTAACGCACGCAAGTCCGAAGACAGCAGAGTTCACCGCATTAACTGTGAAGCGGACCTTTCTGTTATCTCTTAACCTGAATCACGTGCATAATGTCAATCCGTCCCCAACAGACCTCTTATGGCTTCATACTTCACACCGTCCGAACTAGATTCTTACCTTAAGCCTCCTTGCCGATCCCTCGTACATTTTAATGCACGCAGCTTACGGAAACATTTTGATGACATTTATCATTTCCTATCATCCAGTCAGCACCACTTCTCGATCATATGTGTTAGTGAAACCTGGCTCAGCGAAGCCGATAACAACTTGTACTCTTTTTCATCTTATACGGCAGAATACTGTCACCGGAGTGACAGCTGTCATGGTGGCGCAGCTGTCTTCATTTCATCAGAGTTAGAATATTCCAGGCGTCGGGACTTAACAATTAATCAAGTAAATTGTGAGTCAGTGTGGATTGAGCTGAAAGCATCATTTCTCGATATTGACGCCAAAAATTTAGTGGTTGGTTCTATTTATCGATCACCGTCGTCATCCTTTAATGATTTTTGTTTAGAACTAAACCATGTTTTGCACACGCTATCGCTAGAATGTAAAAACATCATTATTATGGGTGACATCAATATTAATCTTTTAGATGTTCACAGTTCATCATACACTGCTTATACAGATACATTGAACGGACATGGCCTTGAATCACTTGTAACTGTACCTACTCGGCGGAATATAAATGGTCCGGATACACTAATTGACCATGCATTGTCGAATCTCATGGTTACTCCTGGATCTGGTGTCATTGAAGTTTCACTAACTGATCATTATCCAATATTCGTGCGCATAAATTCCAATATAAATATTCCAGATACGCATGTTAAAAGAAAAAATCTTGACAAAACTTCATTTGTTAGGAAAATCGCCGAAGTTAATTGGTACCCCGTTATGTCGCAAAATAATCCAGAAATCGCCTTCGAATCGTTTTGCAATATAATTTCTAACGCTACTTCCGAATCAACCACAATAACCACGAGTAAGAAAAGGTTCGCTTTTCCTCGTTGTCCGTGGATGACTGATAATCTTCTCAAATACGTGCGCAGAAAAGATAATCTTTATAAAAAAACAAAAAAGAAGCCATTTAATGTGACCCTGCTCACTCGTTACAAGTGCTACTCGAATATTTTGAGCAGGCTTCTTAAAAACGCTAAAAAAGAGTATTATGAAAAGGAAATTGACCGTGCTGGCAACGATTCTAAGAAACAGTGGAAAATTATCAATGAATTTTTAAACAGAACATCGCCAAATCACGCCATAACTGCTATTCAAGTTGGCGAACAAACCCTTAATAATCCTTCAGCCATTGCTAACGCCTTTGTCGATTCTTTTTGCCTCGACCAGCCACGTCTCTCAGTTCACATCGACAAGGCTTATCATCGTTTGCCACACAGTGTTTTTCTCGGTCCAGTTTCCCCAGAAGAAGTGCGCATGACCATTCTGAGCTTAAAGAACACTGGAGCTGGTTTAGATAACTTCAACTCATCTCATGTAAAGTTTATAGCTCATCTTATCAGTGACACACTCTCACACATAATAAATCTAATATTCAAAACTGGCGTCTTTCCTAGCTGCTTAAAAATCGCCAAAGTTATTCCTGTTTTCAAAAAGGGTAGCAAGAACTCGTTATTAAACTACCGCCCTATATCTATTTTATCATTTTTCAGCAAGATAATTGAAAAGTTATTCGTAGTGCGTTTAACTAGCTATTTCACAAAGTTCAGTATTTTGTCCCCTTATCAATTTGGCTTTCGATCTGGTTATTCAACCGAATTAGCGCTCATAACTTTAACCGATCATCTTAAAACAGCCATTGACACAGGTGAATTGGCTGGTACCTTGTTTATTGATTTTTCTAAAGCATTCGATTCGTTAAATCATGACATACTTTTTGCTAAACTAAACGCTGTTGGCGTGTGTGGTCCAGCACTTTCCCTAATTCGTAGTTATTTACATGATCGAAAACATATCGTCTCTATTTCTGATACACATTCGCGTGCCAAACTGACTAACATAGGGGTTCCACAAGGCTCAATACTAGGACCAATTTTATTCCTCGTGTACATCAATGACCTTCCAGAATACATTACACATTCCAGTTGTATTTTATACGCTGACGACACAACAATTTATTCTTCTAACACTTCCTTGGAATCGCTAATATCTTACCTTAATGCCGACGTGGTTAAAATCGTTAATTGGTGCAGAGATAATATGCTCAGTATTAATGCTACTAAATCGAAATTTGTAATTTTTTCATCCGCGCAAAAAAGTGTACAGGAGAAGCCATGCATTAACATTGGTCCGACTTCGCTTCAGGCTGTTGACCATGCAAAATTTCTTGGAGTTGAACTGGACAATCATTTGAAATTTACAAATCACATATCCTTATTAACGCGTAAAGCAGCATATGGTATCAGAATACTAATCAAAGTCCGCCCCTATTTTCCTATACGTATATTAATTTCACTCTATTACGCATTTATTCACAGCCACATCTCTTACTGCATTTCTTCTTGGGGTAATACTTACGCAACTCACTTGGCTCCCCTGCAACACACACAAAACCAAGCTTTGAGAATAATAAGTTACAGCCATTTTTCATGTAGTGCTCTGCCATTACTCCGCACATATAATATTTTGTCCGTAGTGGATTTAAATAAATGTTGTCTTAGTGTACTGACGTATAAATTTTGTCGAGGAGAATTACCAATTTCGTTGATATCAAAAGACCAAACCCCCCATTTCACTGGCACTCGATTTTCACACCATAATAACTACCTCCTACCGAAACCAAGGACTAACTACGGCAAACTTACTGCGAACTTTTTGGCAACATCAATATGGAATTCACTACCACCCTCCATTAAATCATCTCCTTCCATTCATTTATTTAAGAAGAAAATTCGTCACCACTTCTTGGGAAAGTGATTGCGCTGTATATTTTTTACGCTTCTGTATGTCGAATAATACTCCTTGGATCTGCTTTTCGTGTTTATACTTTGTTGTTATTACTATGACTCGACTTTGTTTGTTAATACTTTCTGTTCCTAGGATTGCTACTGCTGTTGTTAACCGCATTAAGTAAACTTTTTCTATGTATTTTTTGTTGGAGGTCCCTCCTCAGTCTTTGACTATGGGACCTCCTAGAGTTGCTTCTGTAAAACATTTCAAACGCTCAATAAACTGAAACTGAAACTGAAACTGAAACTGATGTATCAAAAGCATACGATTCTGTAGAACATTGTATTCTATTCGATAAGCTTCAGCCTACGAATTTCCCAAGATATATAACCGCTTGGTACCATGCATTTATAAGGGATATAATGTTTTATTGTTACCAACATGGTATTTCGATGTCCGAACACAAGCAGACAAGATGTGCATGACAGGGTCCTGTTCTTTCCCCTATATTATTTAACATTTTGCTAAGCACAATACTTTTGTCTAGGGAAGTACATTCCGGAAGTACATGTTTATGTTTATGTGGATAACATCGTACCTTTTACATCCGCAAATGATATGCATTCGCTATAATAGTCATTGCAAAATTCCTTAGGAATGCTCGAGACATGGCTAAACGGGTTATGTATGTCGTTAAATATTAGCAAAAGTGGAGCATTAGTATTACTATTAACTGCCCAGCTGCATATATCTTAACAATTACGAAAGGAAATCATTCCTCAAGTTCACGGAGAAAGTACTTTGGTGTTGTTTACGATGACAAGCTCATCTGGCGTAGCTACATTGACCATATTAAAACAAAGGCAGAACGTGCCGTACCTATGCTCCGTCGGCTCAGCCACCATCGCTCTTTACTACGCAGGGATGCCTTACTGATGATATATAAAATGTATGTTAGGCCCCATATTAGAATTCGATTGCGTAATATTTTCCGGTGGCCCCTCCTAAAAATTTAATTTCTCATACTTTTAGAAATAGAAGCTCTACGATCATGCCTCGGGATACCTAGATTTGTAGCCAAGGTTGTTTTATATCAGGAAGCTCATTTACCCAACCTAGACTGTAGATTACGCATGCTAGCGGTTCATACATATTTAAAAATGTGACTTTTTAAAAAGACGTACGCATTGTGCATTTATCACTGAACCGTCTCAGTTTGTTCAGGTATCGTGGTCAAGATTCCACAGTCCTCAGATAATATTCGTGCAAGCACAGTTAGAAAAATTGGATGTGTCCATACGCCAAGTTTGCCATTGAAATGATGCCTCAACAGACCTCAAAATTGAATTCTAGCACATATTTCCAAATCATACCAAACTATTAGCAAGGCGATATTTAATTAATATCTTACAGGGCCACCAGCACTAGCTAACCACTGACAATGTAATAGTTACTGACGCTCCTGTGTGCAATGAGAAGGCAGGAGTGGGGATCTTCTCTGAATCTCTTCAATGGTTTTACTCCCTTCGCCTTCCCGACTTCACGCCCCTATTTCAGGCAGAATTATTAGCGATTATGTTAGCAATACGAAAGCTCCCCCAAAATGACCCATAAGCTTCTATTGTGACGGACTCGCCATCTGTATGTACTATTGGCCAAAAAAGTAAACGGACCACGGCTTAGGCGGCCGGAGCGGCTGCGGGGCCACACCAGGGCGCTGCTATCTCGCTCCGCGCTGACGGCGAGAGTGCTCCGAGTGACGCCAGACTTCGCCCTCACTCTCACGGGGTGCCTCATCATGCTTGATAAATTTCTAGTGCACCGTTCGGTTGCACTGCTGCAGACGGTCGCGACGAAGCGGACCATGCATCGCCAGTAATCCAGCACATGGCGCTGTCGTGCTGTAGCGGGCGGCAGCAGGGCATCAAACCGCGGCACTGAGAAGGAACGAAAACCCATTCTGATTGTTGTTTTGCTTATATTAACCTTGTCTTTCATATTAGTGCATGTCGCCGGCGTCAACCACTGCTCGATTTTAGGCAACATCGCGCAAGTAGCCGCAACGCCGGCTACGGTAACGCGCGCTCTTTCACGTAGGTGCGATAGAGTGCGGGAAGCGCTGCACGCACGCACGGACGTCCGAAGCTACAGCGGCGGCGCTCTCGATGCCAAGGCTACTAAGCCAAATCATCGCGGTCGGCGGCAACTTTTCGTCGCACTGAGGACCCCTTCAAGCCATGGAATGCTTCCGTAAATAAACTTTCACGACTGACTAGTTTTTCCGATTCGTCGTCCCAATTATCTCTTCCTGGCCGTACTTGTGTAAAGTTTCATAATGGCCTACGCATTGTAGTAGCTAATTAAAGCAGTTTTCAGAGGCGTTGCTGATATAAATATTGAACGCATTGCTGGAGACAAATCCGGTAAAGTAATCTCGACAGAAAATCCGTGCCCTCAGTAAAGCTTGGCACCTGAAACTTATCACACCGGCGTGAAAGAGCGCCTATCACCGTAGCCGCCGTTGTGGCTACTTGCGTTATGTTGCCTAAAATCGAGCAGCAGTGGACATCGGCGACATGCACTAATATGAAGGTAAAGGTGAATATAAGCAAAACAACAATCAGAACGAGCCTTCGTTCCTTCTCAATGCCGCAGTTTAATACCCGACGGCCGTCCGTTACTGTGCGACAGCGCCATGTGCTGGATTACTGGCGATGCACGGTCCTCTTCGTCGCGACCGTCAGCACCAGAGTAACCGAACGGCGCACTAGAAATTTATCAAGCGGGATAAGGCCCCGCGTGAGAGTGAGGGCGAAGTCTGGCGTCACTCGAGGCACTCTCGCCGTCAGCGCGCGCAGCGCGATAGCAGTGCCCTGGTGTTGCCGCGCAGCCGCTCCGGCCACCTAAGCCGTGGTGCGTTTACTTTTTTGGCCGATAGTACATCACTTACTGTATCTTTAAATTTAAGAATTCAAAGAACATTTCGTTCGATGGTACCTCCGTACTTACGGAAAGCATGTTTGCTTGGGTACCTAGACATCGTGGGTTGCACTTGAATGAAATGGCTGATTCACTCGCACGAGCATCCTTCAACGGCCCTATCATATTTGTATTGCCAACATTAGCTTATGTCACCGAGGCTAGGTACAGAAATTTCTCTATATCTCAAAACCCTGCAATATCTATGCTAACACCGCCTTCTGAATTCCACCATCTTGGCTTCCCATGGAGTATTAATTGGTGATCTTCAAGGCGAATGGAAGTTTCTTTTACAATATTGAGATGTCGTATAGATCCTCTAAATGTTTACTTACAGGGGTCTAGTCTTACACAGGTATAGCTTTGGAGCTGAAACTATCGGACATTATTTTCTCTGGTGTCTGATTTATTAAACTTGGGCTATCGCTAACCGCGCCAAACATTCTTACTTTTGGAGCGACTTCACTGGGATCCAGCCACAGGGATGATTTTCTTGCAGTTTACAGTTTTATTAGAGACACAAAAAGAGTACATTGCTGAATTTCTAAAATTATCAGTAATTTCTATTATTTCTTTTCTTTTCGTTAACTTATTTTATCAAAATTCTTTACAATATCTTTATTACACTTCTAAATTACAGTTCTGTAGTCCCATGCTCCACTATTCAAATTTGTTCCGCTTTACTTCTAAACATACAAGAAACCGCCTGCTTTTTGGCCAATCCCCAATAGTGGGTATGCGCCGCTGTTTGAGATACAAGACAAGGCAAAACAAGCCTGCGTGGAGGAAGGAGTTCGCCAGTGCTCCAGGCGCAGGAGTGAAGTCGTGGGGCGTCAGGCCCATGCTTTGTGCCCTCTACTGTACCAGGGCTACCTTCCAGGGGCATATCATAGCGTTCTCATGAACCACGTTCTCACGATCGCACGCAGGGAGATGCCAAGCGACGTCGGGAAAATGAAGTCCATGCGCCGTGAGGAGAGGTGACACCATTTGACATCGTGTCCGGCGTCGAGACCTCTACCGTGCCAAGGCCACCTGCCCTTGTTCTCACTGTCGCGACCGGACTGACTACTTCATCACTGGATCCCGGTTGTTCGCCTGAGGGTGACCAGGATTTTTCTTCAACAGTGCCTGTCTTCAGCACCGCTTCTATGCTCCGAGGGCTGCCTCCGTCGCCACCTCATGTTCATCTCGGAACTCCACTGCAGACCATGAAACTGTAGGTGTTTTCTGAGTTTGACACTTTCATTGGGCGCATAATTTTTTGTGCATGTGTTTGAATAGTTTTTAGAGTTTCTGTTCCTCTTTTTGCTGGATGTTCTTAAATGAATGGCTTGCAGCGTGATAATGAACGACTTCGTTACTTGATGGCTGAAGCAGTCTCTCAGCCAGGATTAAATAATCGAAAGGACCTCATCACAAGGGGACAACGACGGCATGTCGACAATAAGATTACATTTATGAAGTGATGACTATAGAAAAACAGCAGCGTGACGACGATGACGCAACGAGAATGGTATGATGAAGTTTGAATGACTAAAATGGAACGACCACGACCGCATCACAACGACACTATGGCACGTATTCCCAATGACGATGGTATGACGACAATGACAATGGTATAAGGACAATAGGAGGAGCATTAGTATATGACGATTACGGTGTGAGAACGACCGCTTCAAGTGAGGTGGATGACGAAGCTAGAGTGACAGCGAAAGAGCGACTACGACAACGTTACAACTGTGGTATGGTAACGAATACCTGGCGAGTGTACCACGATAGTGGAGTGACGATGATGGCACAACGAGGGTAGTATTGCAAAGCTGGAATGACTGAAGCAACAACCACGAGCGCATTGTGACCATGACCACTTACGCAGTAGTTAGTCTTGTCGCTCACAAATCAGGTCACTGGACCGGCTAAAAACTAGATAGAAAGATAGATAGATAGATAGATAGATAGATAGATAGATAGATAGATAGATAGATAGATAGATAGATAGATAGATAGATAGATAGATAGATCATTGTCATCATCATCATCAGACTGTATTTATGACAGGACGAAGGCCTCTGTCAGAGATCTTCATTACCCCTATGTTTCGCCGACTCCAATTTGGCCCCGACAAATTTCCTAATTTCATCACCCACCTAATATTGTGTCGTCTACGACTGTGCTTCCCTACCCTTGCATTCATCGACGGAGTTCAGGTTGTGGAAGCACACTCGCTGACGACAAAGAAATATGTTGGGTGAGGAAATTAGAAAATATGTTGGTGCCAAATTGTTTCTTTCCCTCTCTGCCGCTGGCATCCATTTGGTAACCCTAATTGTCTACCAGTTACGTACCCTACGCATTACAATGCCCGCGCAGCTACATTTTTTCTCCTAACACCGACTAAAATATCATCTATCCCCGTTTACTATCTGATTCCCACCACTCACTTCCTGTCGCCTAATCTTACGTTTAACATTTAGCGTTCCATCGCCCTTTGCGTGCATGGTCCTTAACTTACTTTCGAGCTTCTTGCTAATCTCCAAGCATCTGCCCCGTATATCAGCACCGATGCAATTCAATAGTTGTAGTTGTGTTTTCAACGGCAGTCGTAAGCTCCCAGTCAGGAAAGATGGATGGATATGCTCGAAACGCCTCAAGTAGGCATAGAGTGACAATTGCATTAAAATCGGAACTTTGCTTGTTTCGCTAATCACAAATCGTTTGCCGAAGAAATGCATAGTCTCCGAAATATATCGTGCGAAAAGTTTAAAGTATTCCTTTAAATATTGCGGCAGAACTCTTCTAAAGATGACTGTCGATGGTAATGCGATTAGCATTCGAGCAGCCAAGCGATGCACCATATTTCTGAATTCATGTTCATTTATCATCTGTAGTTGTCACTTCAAGACACGTTGCTTCACCTATATTTGAAATATTCCGTAATACTACCATGTTACCATTGCAATAACTTGCCAAGGTCACCCATGAACACGGTGGCTTAACACAGACTATGTGCCGTTGACAAACTGATTACACTGGAATGACGATGAAGGCGTGGCGTCGACGAAGCACTATAACCGGCATGACGGTGACGGCATGACCGTGATGAGGTGATTCCTAAATGGCAATCATGGTATAATGACGACGGTGGGGACATGGGGATGACGACGAGTGGACGATGACAATGGTGCGACGATGACAGTATAACAGGGTGGAGAAATTGAAATGACGACGATGGCACAACCAGGCCGGCATCACGTCGGTAGGACTACGGGTACATGATGGCGACTCTGACAACCATGCAGTAACCACTGAATGATGACATACAGCACAATGATGTAGTACCGACGCCAATGGATTTAAGAAGCTGGCATAATGATGACGGAAGGACAGCAATAGGATGGCGTTACTGAACTGCTGACAACGGTATAACGACGACTGCAGGAGGAGATTTGGACGTTGAATTTCGTATGACGACAAGAACATGATGACGTTGGCATGCATGACGACGACTACATGACGGTGATGACATGACAATGGTATGAGGACAATAAAAATGTACGTGAGTGTTTGAGTAAAATGGCGTCCGAACGACTGCATCCGAAGACTGTATGACAAGGATGGCATGATGACTGCGGCATGTCAATTCGGATAATGAAGCTGGAGTGACGACGTTTGCAGGACCACAATGGCACGATGACGATGGTAGGACAACAAACGCATAATAGTGTCCGTCTGTAGACGGTGCAGTGATGACGATTGCATAATTACGCTGGATAATCACGATTAAACGATGACAGCCTAATTACTACAGAGTGACGAAAAAGACTGACGTCGGTGGAGAGACACTGGCAGTATGACGACGACGCCATGACGACAATTTGATCAAATCAGTGAAGTGATGGCGGTTGTAAAGCGAGAGAGTGACCACAATTACATTTCGTATGTTCACTGTAGGATGACGATGATGGCGGCATGATAAAAATTAGATTGACAAGTGTCGACTGACCGCAACGGCATCATGACTGTGGTATGACAACAAATGCATGACTACGATATAATGACAATCGGATGAGGGCGAGTTTGTTACGACCATGATATAACAACTACGTATTTGTAAAGCATGCATGACGAAGACAGCGTGACGACGATGGGATGATGAAGACTGCATGGCCAGAGGCCCTTGACGAAATTTAAATTGCGTTGATTCAATGACTGCGATGACATCATGACCATGTGCGCATATTAAGTGGTCCAGGCTGTTAGACAACTTGGATCACAGGGTTGGCACGGAGGGATGACGATGACGGCAAAACGAGAGTCAGATGAGAAAGGAGCAAGCACGACGATGGAACAACCACTACGTCATTACGACCACGAGCAGATAATTTGTAGCTCAAGCTAGCAAACGCCTTGCTTCACTGGGTCAGCGTAAGGGGATAGATATAAATATAGATCCAATAAGTCCAAAATGCATCAAGTAGCCAGGTATGCTAATGGTATTATTATTTATTTGAGCACAAAAAAGGCTATAGACTGCCGTTCTAAGAATGCTATACACGCTGTCGTCCTAGTTTTTCAGATGAAACACTGGCTTAAACAAAGTCATCTTCCTGCTAATGTCACCATACTGCCGTCATCCAATTTTCATCATGCCCGTCATTGGCATACCGTCTTTCTTTTCATCGAAGGTAATTGCTCTATGTCAATACATTGTAATCGTGCTGTCATAATTCAACTGTGATTATGCAACCGATCTCATGCCATAATTAGTTATTCCATTCTCATCATGCATTCGTTACGACACCAACGTAACGGTGCCGTCATGGCCATGATATTATTTTCATTCCAGCTTCGTCATCCCATTGGCGTCATCAAAGCGTCATACAGTCGTCGTCGCGCAGTTGTCGTTATATACTTGTCTTTCCATTGTAATTATGCCGTCGTTGTCACGCTGTCGTTATTGTAATATAATCATTAAAAAATTGTCCTTCCATTGTTGTCATGCCATCTTCATGATAACATCTTAGTCGTTCCATCCAACGTCATTCTTTCTTCGTCCTTCTATTAACGTCAGTATATATTCGTCGTGCGGTCATGCACATAGCAGTCCCTACTGAGCGAGTGCCATTACAAAGTCTGTCGATGCCAGCAACAGTGAATAATGCATTTAGCCGAGTCTATGAAAATTTCAGCCTTGTGATGAAATAAAAGTGTTTTCAGCATAAATGTCTCTCACTGCATTGCTTGAATGCTGATCACGTTATGATCTGCACTCATTATGAAAAGGGTGGTGCCAAAGGGTATTAGAAATAACGTGCATTACTTAGCCGCATATTGCTAAATTAACAATACGCTTCTTGAAGAACGGAAGGTCATTTACAGAGTCTATGTGACTATATTGTTTCCTTGCTTCGACAGCTCGTAAACACGGTATACAATGTGCTGGTCTAATTGTACTCTAGCACAGATGCAGACTGTTACCTTGCATTCATGACGTCTCTGTTACCTTTGTAATTGAGGCTCTGTTTCATAATGTTACCATGACATAACATTCGTTTTGGTTCCTTATAAAAGCACATTTTGCAGACGGCCGTCTGCGGCATTCTTTCACACATTGTACATTGTATAGAGGTCATATGCACTTACTGGCTTTACTGCCTATAACGTTTCTCATCTTAGATATTTTAAGAATATGAACTTAAGATACTATGAAAGAATACCGCCACTGGAAATTGGTTTTTATGTTTAGCCGAAAGCCTGTGTAGCAGCAAAAGTCTTTATCAACATTTCCTGAGCATCCAACAAGGTGGCTTGTGGTAATTGCCGGTGTCAGCGTGGACTATGATGAGCGTTTAATGCCTTAGCGTTTTTAGGGTAACTCACGTGCTGCCCGAGGGCTATTGAGCTTTCTATTTATGATTGTTGGTATCTCCCTATTTGTATCTATGTATCTAACTGTATTCCCGCCTGCCTGTGTAACTGGGTAGTTCGTGGTTGAATAGGCAACGCATCAGGCTGCAGTGCTTCAGGTACAGTGTTCGAAACTAACCGTCGGGCCAACTTGAGTGACCTAGAATGTTGCAATTTGCCCATATGTGTTAGTCTTCATCGAACCACTTCCAAGCCAACATAGGTCACTGTAGGTACCGGAATGGGCAGGTTCCGCTGCTCGGAAGAACCTGTTCCACTACGACTTGGAGCACTGGATATGTGCCAGCAAGTGCGCGCTGCTTGTCAATGAACGTCACTGAGATCAACTTGAATGGCTATGTACATGTCACTGGAAATGTGCGACTCTACAATGAGTAAGAACATCCTATAAATTTATGTTGTGCTCAGCGCAATCAAACCCAATTCGCAGCGGATTCTGAAGGACAGCAGCACGAATCCTTAGGCGCCTGCGGCACAAATGCATCATACATGTGGAATTTCCAATGAAGGCATTTCACGCCAAAACTTTCGCGAGCTGCCCCAGAATCCACAAGAGATGTGCCGTTCTTCAATGAACATGACGCCAACTTTGGTTTTCGAGATGAAAATTCTCAGCATTCGCAGGCCATGCTTCTCCTCTCGAAGGCCACGCGCCGACTTCTCGAGAGAACCATTACATGATGCAGCGTGACCAGAAAGAAGCGCGAGAGTTCGGCAGTCGGCGCGAAATCGGCTCAAAATGCGTTTCGGAGGTCCCGCACATGGTTGGCAGCGGCGGCGGCATGAGATAGCGCCGATCTTTTGAAGGAAACGCGGAGGAGAAATACCGTTGCAGTACACGCGTCAAACAAAACTCGTTTCCACGGTTGCATTTCCTTGTGTCGCGATAATGATTCAATGCTATGCGGATTACGGTTAACAGTTATGACGAGGTGAGCTTCACTGATCATTTAGCACTTTTTAAGCTGCCGGATTCTCTGAATGTGCCTACAAACATAAGGCACACGAAGTGCATAAACGAAGGTTTCATGCATATTGAAGGGGGAGGCGGGGGGGCAATCCAGATTGTGCAGGAGACGCGACATCTGAAAGTAAGAAATTGCGCACGCAAGCAAACGTTGATGCCTTATCCAAAACATCATTAATGCTCTCTTCACTGCGGGCGCTTTCTAATTCGGCATGTTTCTGTGGCTTGTGTACGCTACCTTAACATATGTTATTTGGAAAGGTTTACAAATTATTTGTTTCTATTTAAGCAAGAGCTTTATCAGACATGGCGACACAAATGGTTGATGTTTAAGAGTAGAATGCCCTTCTGCGGACTTTATCGGTTTGTTGATCGACAGAAATAGTTAATACAGCTTCGGCCACTTTTCAACTCCTGAATCGTGTCATATTTTTTTCGAATGTCTAGCTCCTCAAGTCTATTTGTCAATGCTGTGGTTGGAGGCCTCAAGAAGTGCTTTGGCATAGGAACGTCACGTTCGACATGATATATGGTAATGTCTCGACTGACTTGAAAGCAGTCACTAGATCACAGAACACCCGCTTACGTTTGTATTTTTTTTTTTGCGCGTGCATTTCTGCCCGATAAGGTCTTCAAGTCTCGCACACTGTAAACTTTTGTAAACTGCTCGCTTCAAAAGTGCGGAAGGCGAAGTAGGCGACTACGAAATTGTCTAGAACATTATATTTATTTTTGGTCATGACACGCCTACTTCAGTGAATAAGAAGGCAGGCAGACAGGCAGCCTGGCAAGGAGGAGAAGTGTACAGAATAAGGGTTAGAAGATTGCACGCCGACACGATGCGCCTAAACAACACAGCGACAACGGTAACAAGCGCGGACGCTGGATGCCCACACGTCACTCGTGTGTCCGTTATTTATCGTGACACCGCAGATGGCCAGTCACGCCGGACAGATCAGATCGTTCTCGTGAAAAGGCGAAGGTACTTCGCCGCGAAGAGCTGTAGTGCGTGGTGCCGAAAATGGAGCTTTTATGTAGCCGGTCCTCCAGCTTGCGCTGTGACTGTGCTGCCTCTGCCACAACGGCCTGTGCCCTTTTCTAGCCTTCGCGCAGGCGATCAGGTTCGTTTTCGAACCAACCACAAACATCTTGAACCGTCCGCGTAACATAATGACACAAGAGTTCGTTTGTCCAGAGATAACAAGATTGTACGAGCCATGTGCGCCGTGTGATACCACCAGCGCGTGACAACCGATTAGCGGTAACATGATGGCGTTGCGGAAGCAACCTATCAAAAGCGTAGACACATGCCGAATGTAATATTACCAGCACCCGACAAGGAAAACCCAATATAGCAAAATGATGTTGCGTTAGCGTCTGAACACTCTGGTAAAGAAACAGACCTGCCAATATATATACAGGGAGTTTTTATTTTCTTTAGCTGCACCAAATTTCTAAAATAGGAAAAATATAAATCACGATAATTTTATGTTTACCATTCCAGTGTTAAGATTGGCGGCCTCTAGATAAAGAGAAATTGCCGCACTTACGTGCGTACTTAGCGAAGTTACCGTAAATACTTACTAATTATCAACTATACGTGGCTAGAGCAAATGAGTATATTGGGGCCCGTCTTCGACAATGCCTATCCCGACGATGAAATTTTTAATAGCGAATTTTATGTAGGAGCTACGCGAACAATTAGTTCCCCCTGACAGGCTCCTTGAAACCTAAACCGAAAAAAAGGCGTCAGCTGCTAGAACACAAGCTGCTGCCGCCCTATGCAACCTATATATATATATATATATATATATATATATATATATATATAGGGTGTTTCAGCGACCTTTAGCCTGAGTTTAAGAATATACCGATGCACTCAGGCATCGGTATAAAAATATACCGATATACCGATGCAAGACGTGACCAAATGCATTTTGCTCACTTTTGTATGGCGTGTGTCATGCAATTTTTTATGCTTCCGGTTCGGATGCGAGCGCACGTCTTTTCCTGAGGCTCCGTTTCTTTTCGACAGCTACACGTGTTGTTCGCGTCTCACCATCTTCTGTCGCACATCCTCTTCATCGGTGTCGCTTCGGCCACACGTCGAGACAAGCCTCGGAAAGGTGCGTTGCTTTCTGGCCGTTTTACGGCCGCTTTTACGCGCCAGCGGGCGGCCTTGCTAAGCCTAATGCATGGCCACGACTGCGTTGATGACCGAGCCCGGGTCATCGCAGCTACCTCCATCTGACGACCATGAACAACGCCAGGGACAATCAGCTTTGATGACGCCTGCCCAAGACTGCGGCCAGGAAGCGGCTACGCCACGTCCCGAAGGCGTTCCGGAAGCGTCTACCACAGAACGCTCTGCTGGGATGCATGAAGAACGCTGTGGGCATGCTACCGCTGTCCAACCACATAGACGCGAACGCCAAAGACGAAAGAACAATAGGGAACCGAACGAACGCAGCCGCAGCCGCCACCGTCGTGATAGAGACCGCTCTGCAAGTCTGTCAACGACGGCCAGTGCGGTATCGAAACTAACGCGGCACGACTCTTTCACGTCATCGACCTACGAATACGCGTCCGCCCCTTCCAGTGACGAAGACGACATGCAAACACAAGCACCACCGACATCCTCAAGCCTACAGTCTGATGTGACAACGCCACGTCAAGCAGAGACTGCATTGCACGCGTCTCAAGAACTGTTTTCATATCAAACTCAACTGAGAAGCTAGAGACAATTCGAGACGCCGGAGCCCTCTCCTAGGACGCGTTTGAAGATTATGGTGACGAAGGAGTGTGGAAAGTGCAACGCCGTAAGCACAACCAAACGCGGTCCGAGAAGGAAACACCGCCAGAAACTTTTGTGCTAGTCGTGAAACCACGGGTAAAAGTGGCGCTCACTACTGTACCAGGCAAGGACCTCCACCGCAACTTCGTGATGGCCACACCCGCTGCCGTCAACACCAAGCCTTTGACGTACACGTTGCAACCAGCATCTAGCACCATAAGATTGCTCGTTCACGACAAGAGGCAAGCAGACGGGCTTCTCAAACTTTCACACCTAGACGTGAACCACGGACAGATACCAGTACAAGTGTATCAGGCACCCGGACGAGACATGTGTCGAGGTGTTATATACAACGTTGACTGCAATGAAACAAAGGCTGAACTCCGGGCAGCCTTGACCTGTGAGCACCGACGTATCCTTGACGCGCGCCCAATGGGAAAGCGTGGGGCATGTCTACTGACTTTTGAGGGACGCCACCCTCCTAACAGAGTCGTGTATTACGGCCGCATCACCCGAGTTTCAATTTACGAACCTAAAAGCATCGTGTGTAATCGTTGTCATCGCTTGGGTCACAAGAAGGATGTCTGCCCGCACGAAGCGGTATATCCTACATTCGGCAAGACACACGAAGGTAGTACTACTGGCAATGAATGCAAACAGACGACGCCCAGATGCCGCAACTGTGAAGAAGAAGGTCACACGGCGACTGACCCGAAGTGTCCAGCTAAACTGAAGTCCGACGCGAAAATTTCTAAGAAACTCCGCTCAAGGCTCCGCTCTCGTCGTAGAAGGCACGGCGCACACCGATCGAGAAGCCGCACTAGAACTGTCCCGTGCCATGACGTCAAATTGACGCAGCAGCTACTTGAAAGTGAAAACATCTCACCGCAGCCACGTACCATAAAGGAAGCCGTGAACGAGATTGTTTCAAAGAACTGCGTACAACCAACAACAGGAGGAAACGGCTGCAACCTCAACTACGCAGCAGCGCCCAAGCGAACTCAACCAAGTGGAGACAAACCGGCGAACTCTTTACCTTATACCACACCTATGCTGCCTTCACCATCGCAGCTGGTTGATACATCGAAAGACAGTGTAGAAGCTGAGATTGCGGAACTCGCACGAGAGAACGTCGAACTGTGGCGGAAACTAGAAGAGAACGAAAAAAGGCATGCAGCACTACTCGAAAGTGTTCGTGCCAAGCGACAGCAGCAGCCATGCAATCCGCAGGAGCTCACTAAAACGCAAGAAACAACCTCTACTACCACACAGCAGACAGACCTGGCTCTGCTGGTACAACAACTTTTGCTCCCTCTCCTCCAAGCGCAGGAGAAGCACTTCCAACGACAATATGGCTTGCTCCAACAGCTCTTCGCCTCGCGTCAATAGTCACCCGGCTTCGCGTACAGCCCTCGACAGTCCCACTCCACACGTTTTACAGTGGAACTGCCGAGGGCTCGGCACTTGTGCGACAGAACTGAACCTCTTGTTTGACTGTGTCGGACGCCCCCTTGCGCTTTTACTTCAAGAAACTAATGGCACAGATCGGACACTACGACAGTTCAATGGTTATTACCAACCGTCAATAGAGCATAGAAACAGGAAACGACACCGAAACCCGCAGCACAATGGTATCGCCAGTGCAGCCGAAGAAATTGTAATACGGGGACAAGCGGCTGTCTTTGTCCGCACAGACATTCCGCAAACGCAGATTGACACTTCTCAGTACTCGACTGCCGTGCAGGAGGTGGTGGCTGTCCGTTGCAAGATTTCAAAGCGAAATGCAGTGCTGGTATCGGTATACATGCCCCTGAAGTTAGCTCCCGTACACGCGGTTCATTCACGTGGATTCACGCTTTGCGGAGACGTTACCCAAATGACGACTTCCTGATAGGCGGCGATTTCAACGCCAAGCATCCGCAGTGGGGCTATGACTATCACACGCCCCGCGGAATGGCGCTCGCAGATGCCACGGAGTCAGCTGACGTAGTGCTCGCAAATGACACCGACTACCCCACCCGCGCCGCCCTGCATAGTGGACAACGTAACACGACCCCAGACCTGACGTTATCCACAGCCGCCTACGTGAAAGACTGGCGATGCGATCCGGACGCCTGGGGCAGCGACCACTATCCACTGTGGATTACTTTGAACGTGGGACGAAAGCGTGCGGCCGGGCGCACTGTGCGCACGATCAGATGGGATGCCTACAGGAGAGCATTTGCGGAGCAACCCAAGACTTCATCCGTACGGGAGCTGGCGTCACGCGCCCTGCGCAAGGCCACTACTGAGACTGAGGTGGGAGCTGATGCTCCGGCGCCGGACATACATATGCTAAACCTTTGGGATGCGCGCAAGCGAGCACAGTTGACGTACGAAGCCAATGGCCGACGACATCGCGACCGCGTGTGACTTCGACGTCGCACTGCCATCGCTAGAAGATACGCCAAGCGCCTGTATCGGGAACGTTGGAGCCAGCACTGCTCCTCGTTCAACGAAAGAACTGGCCTCCACAAGGTGTGGCACACGTTCAAGGCTATGACAGGTCAGCGTAAAACACGCAGCGCTATTTCAAACGTCTTGCTCAAAACTAGCCAGTCAGTCAGCCAACTCCAAGATGATGCCGCCAACAACGTTTTTTCCCCAACCGGCGACGCCCCCGAACGTCGACATTTACCGGAAAACGCCGCTAGTGACCGATGAGGGCATCCAGGCTCCATTCTCACTCTTCGAGCTCGAACAGGCACTTTCTTCCATCAACGCGCGCAGCGCGCCAGGCTATGAGGGCGTGACGTGGGCGGCTCTAAGGAATCTGGAAGAATACGCAAAAAAGCAACTTCTCGAGGAGATTAACGAAGTGTGGATCAACGGTGAAATCCCAGCAGGATGGAAGCATTCGATAGTCACACCCATACCGAAACGGAACAAACAGCCAGATGTACTGTTGAACATGCGCCCTGTATCTCTCACACTTATTACGTGTAAGCTGGCGGAGCGAATGGCCTTGACACGCATATCTCACTTTCTAGAAACAGATGGTCGCTTTTATCCAGACCAGACAGGGTTTAGACCAAACCTTGGCACTCATGACAGCCTCCTACTTGTGAGGGAAGGTGTACTGCGTCGAAAGACAGTCGGTCGCGCAATGCGACACCCGAGCGTCCTGGTGGCGGTGGACCTCCGTAAAGCTTTTGACACTGTGACGCATGAGGCAATAGAGAGTTTTAGCCCAGCGGGTTTACGGCCAGCGGAGCGGAGCGGGCAAGCGGAGACACGACTGCGCATGCGCACAACGCTGAGGCGGCCAGCGGTTTTACGGAGCAGCGTTTACGCCCGCTGGAAAGCACTCCCCAGCGGAGGGTATACGCAGCGCGCGAGCGTGCGTAAGCGCGCGCGGGCGTGTATGGGAAATGCAAGATGGCAGCCGCGAACATGAACGCCGGCACTTCTGCGTCGACGACGGCGACTGCGGCGCTGACCCGTACATTAGTACTCAGTATATTATTAACAAATAATGTACTGAGAACATGTAGTATATCTTTATTCAACATTTCTTGCATTATAAAAGCAAGCGTAATTCAAATTCATTTCTCAGTAACTCCTATTCGGACCACTTGGTGGGGAAGCAGAGCGCCCCGCTCTCCCCGCTCGAGCGGGTGAGTGATCCGCCGGGCTAAAATTCTTTTTTCGCGAGCCGCTCCGCTGGCGCAACGGTGGAGACCGCGAGCGGAGCGAAACGTAAACCCGCTGGGCTAAAACTCTCTAATAATCGAGGCAGCTGAGAGGCACGGAATCACGGGCCGCCCCCTCAACTTTGTGCTTTCCTTCCTTCAAGATCGCACTTTTTCCATACGGGTCGACGGAGACGTCGGGAATGTTTACCCAAGCATAGTGGGAGTCCCACAAGGCTCCATACTATCACCCCTCCTCTTTAGTTTGACTATGATAGGCCTGGCTGAGCGACTGGAGGCTATTTCCGAACTGGGCTTCACAATTTACGCAGATGTCATCACGTTATGGACTGCATCACGACCAATTGATGAGCAGCAGGAGACCCTGCAGGCGGCACTTTACGTTATTGACGACTACCTGCCACAAACTGGCATGTGGCCATCTCCAGAGAAGACAACCTATGTGGTGATCCGAGGTTTCTACGCAGGACGAAGCAGCCCTCACGCTCGCTCTCGCAGGCAAAACGCTGCAGCGAGCAGAAAAATAAGTGCGCGTTCTCGGGACACCTATTGACCGCACAGGCACAGCGGATGCGTGGCTCGCAGACCTTCGTCGTACATGGCACAACACTCTGCACCTCATAAAACGAATATGTTTCCGCATGGGCGGTGCTGGTACCGACGCATGCCGAAAGCTTGTTAGTGCTTTGCTGACATACCGAGCGATATACGGAGCGCGTTGTTATGACCTGCTTGCTCGGCACTAGACACAGCTAGAGGTACTCCACAGATCAGCTCTCCGTGTTATCACAGGGCTCCCGAAACACACACGTGTCGAGGAGCTGCATCGCTATGCGAAGTTGCCTACCCTCCGTGCAACCATCGAAGCATCGAAGGCAGGACACGAGGAACGCCTGAAGCACACCAGACAAGGCAGGACTCTACTGGCCTACATGGGAAAGGATATATCAACTTTGCCACAACTGCCATCCGACATCTCACCGTGGGATGACATTGCTGTCGTCGACACTACACCAACGCTCCGAAACATGGGTGCCCAACATGCGCCCCGCCGGGCAGCATTCGCTGCGCGTCATGTGCAGACATTGGCAGACGCACCGCCAAGCCATGAACAAGTGCACACTGACGCAGCTTTCGACCCACGCACCAACGAGGGAGCAGTCGCCTACCACGTAGTGGGTTCTTGTGAGACACATTCTACCTTTACAACTGCTGATGCTGACGACCCAACGGAACTTGAACTCCGCGCAATAGTCTGGGCATTAGATAGAGTTTCAAGCACCACGCAAGCAAAACATATCGATATATACACCGACTCTCAGTATGCGCTGCATGCCTGCAAGTCGCGCCACACATCATCATCGGAAGTACTCCTCGTCAAGCAGGCCTTCAGGCGCACGGAAGCCCACGGGGTCACTGCAACGCTTCATTGGATCCCTGGTCACCAGGGCATCGAGGGAAATGAGAGAGCCCACGAGGCGGCGCGCGCCCTTCTTTCCAACCGCGTCGTCTCCCGGGATCCTTCAGAAGCCCTCACAACCAGCACAGGCAACACGACAAATGGAGCCCTGTATGACCCCGACAGAGCTCTGAGAGCAGCAGCCAACCGACGCAAGAGGGAACTCCGTGCGAGTGTGCCCTCAGACCCAGACCCACTTCCAGCGGGTCTTCCCAGGTCAGGGCAGGTGCTGTTAGCATAGGCTCCGTTCCGGCGTCGTCCTCACACCCGATGTGCTGGAACGGTGGCGACAGTACCGGCCACGCCGGGAAAGACGTCCTCCATCTCCGTCTCCCAACTCCCTTCTATCGCAGGAACCCGGCCATCCCACAGCCTCCGCGGACCAAGAAGCGCTCCATACGCCACACAGGTGCCCTGACTGCGACATGGCTACGCGGCCATCCGCAGCCCATCTGTTTTGGGAGTGCCAGCGACACGCTCAACAGCGGGACCACCACCTGAGGGCGGTGTGAGTGTCGTCCTACGAGGAGTGGATTAGACCGGCAACTGAATCGATGGATTCTGACAGGGCCATTCTGGACTCGCTCTTGGCTTTCGCCAAGGACGCGCAGCTCCTAGGACGGCTCTGAATACGCCTCCCCCCTCCTCTTCCTACTGCCCATTATAGGCCTTCGCGCCATCCTTTAATAAATACATTTTGTCATCATCATCATTATGCTTTGCCTAATTAGATAATTATTAAACATTTATTAGCAAACTTCCGGCGCAACAAAGTTAGGCAATAAATTTCAATTAGAAATTTATACATCGCTTTGCAATACGTCATATTATAATGTTTCTAACTTTCTATCAAGTATTAGTGTTCTTCAGCTTAGTGCGGATGCCCGCGAAATAGAAAAAATTACCACGGGACATACCTGCTTGCGCGCCATGATTACAGCGCTCCCAAACTGTCAGCGTACAAAGGAACGGCATCTAGCAGGGCGTGCTGCCTCTGCGTCTCCTTATCGCTAACATGAACCGTCGCGAGGGAAGCACATCGGTGGCGCAAATCGTACAGCCAACGCTTTTGTCACTTCCCTGTCGCCTTCTAAGCGTTAGCACGCCCTACTACATGCTATGTTCGTTCGTACACGGACAGTTTGGGAGTGATGCAACCATGGTACGCAAGCGGGTATGCCACGCACTATATTTTTTGTATTTCGCGGGCATGCGCAGTAAGCAGAAAAACACTAATACTTATTAGATAGAGAGGGCGAACTTGTCTATAAGACATTTTGCAAAGCATCTACAACTTTCTCGTTGGAATTTTTTGTCGAACTTCGTTGCTTCAGAAGTTGGCTAACTATACTTGAATAATTATCGCAAAAATAACGTACTACATACAAAAGTGAGAACGCTGGATTTGTTCGCGTCGTCCTAAAGTGCATCGGTATATCTTTATACTCACACTACAACTAGCTGAAACACCCTGTATATATGGCTGATTCATGAAGAGAGCGTGACATCATCGGACACTTCAGTGAGGACGACGATGCTGAAGCGTTGCTGTTGTACATAACCGAGCTTTTCCATGCCAAAGACCAATCAAACATTGGAGAATATCAAAAAGGGAACGCTTGGGCGCTTTGATACTGTTGCCTTGGATCGATTCTGAGAATTCACCCATTATGGAAACTTCCACTCTGTGAAGAAGGATGACCAGCGAAGCTGTGTATGTGGGACCCTTAATCGTGAACTGCACCTCCGCCGTCAGTCGGCCCGGTATTGCACCATCTCCGGGATCGGCCCACGTATGGTGAGGGCTTAACGCCTTCTACACCTCCGACGCGGGTCGGCCCGGTATTGCACTGGCTGTCAAAACCCTAGCGTGACAATGCGCGGTGGCCGCAGCGAGCAAATTGAACTTCGTGCTTCCCCTCGCTTCAACGCGAGCTAATGGTGAGGACACCGCGCGCACGAAACAAACAGCTTTCACGCACATAGACTCTGTCACTATCGCTGATTGCTTTCGAAATAGGGGCCGCGCGGCAGTGCTCAGCCACGCCATACGCAGGCGCCACCGGAGGAAAACGAGCCCCTCCCACCGGTGCCTTGAGCGCGATGGAAAACGGTGAGTTTCATCATCGCCTTTCTCATTTGCTTGTGCGAGACAGAGCCACCTTACTCGGCTCAGCGTCGTACGCTTTCGCCCGCACAAACAGCATACGGCGCGTGGCCACCGATGCTATCGCACTTCGGCTTTGTACAGAAGAACACAGCTACGACTGTGGCAAAAATGCACCTGGAGTGCATATATCATAAACTTGAGAACTTCGGCATCAATTTGTTGTTTCTATTTGGTTTAATTCGCTGCGGAGCACTTCCTCAGACCATGCAGGATTTGACACGCGATCAACGGCAAAGCCGCCAAGTCACATCGAGATTCACCAGATCATAAAAGCGGATCGGGACATCTTACAGAAAATATTGGAGTGCCGGCTGAGGCGATCTTCACACCAAAAGGCGATGAAGCCGCTACTGAGGTTCGTCTGGTCAAGAGGCCTACTTGAACGACTCTGACACTCCTGTGTTCCGTTGTGTCTGTTTTTCGTTTTTACACTCCCGCCTATTTCTCTGCATGTGCACTTTTCTTTCTTCTTTCTCTTTTTCAATCTTTCTTTTTTTTAATCGTTTTTTACATGCCAAAACCACTTTCTCATTATGAGGCGCGGCATAGTGGAGGACTCCGGAAAATTCGACCAGCTGGGGTTCTTTAACGTGCACCGAAACCTAAGTACATGGGTGTTTTCACATTTCGCCCCCATCCGTTTTCAATCTTTCTGTCCCTCCTTACCGATTCCCCAGTGTATGGTAGGAAACGGAATATCTATATTCCAGTTAAGCTCCCGCTTTTCTCATGTCTTATATATCATCGCTATCAGTCTGGCTAGGTCCACTGCAGAGCAAAGGCCTATCCCATGCTTATCCAACTACGGCGGTCATATGCTAATTGTGGCCATGTTGTCCCTCCAAACTTCTTTATCTCTTCCGTCCACCTAACCTTTCTGCCACCCCCTGCCACGCTTCCCTACTCTTGGAATCCAGTCCGTAACCCTTAATGACCATCGGTTATCTTGCCTCCTCACTACATGCCCTGCCCATGCCCATTTCTTTTTCTTGATTTCAACTAAGATGTCATTACCTCGCGTTTGTTCCCTCAACCAATCTGCTCTCTTTTTATCCGTTAATGTTACACCCATCATTCTTTTCATAGCTCGTGGCGTCGTCCTCAATTTAGGTAGAACCGTTTTCGTAAGCCTCCAGATTGCTGCCCCGTAGGCGAGCACTGGTGAGACCCCGTTGTTATATATATATATATATATATATATATATATATATATATATATATATATATATATATATATCTGGGTATGATGTGTTTTTTCTACTTTAAGTGGTGTTGCTTCTACAGTTGAAATTAAAGTAAGTTGTAGCCACTGAGATCACGCTGCGCTAGAATTTTCGCGCTCCAGAATTTCAACATCGTGTCCACTCACTTTTTGCCGCCCAGCTCTAGCATCCGGCCATTTTCCAACATGGACTTCTCGAAAACTTAAAATATAGCCTCACGTAGCTTTCTTCCTTGAAGAGAGCCAGCAAATTGTTTTGTGCAATAGATCAGGTACTTTCTACATGGCATGACAACCAATTCATCACGACAACTGTATAACGACGACACAGTGACGATGATGGCATGACAGTGGTATGATAATTATCGGATGACGTCGAGAGTGTGGTGACAGTGGCGTAACAATGACTAAATCAAGAAGCCTGTATGGAGACGAGGGGGTGACGACGACGGCATTACGAGAGACCATTGAGGAAACTCGAATTACGAAGATCCAACGGCCGTGACGCCATCACAATCACGAGCACGTACGTAGTGCACCAAGCTGTTAGACAAGTCGGTCCATTGGGCATGCTTGGAAGGCGGGACGATGACGGCAGGACTATAGTAGGATGACAAAACAGGAAAAACGACGTACCAAGCCTGACGGCATCACAGTGATGAACCCTTATTTAGTAGTCCAAGCTTGTAGACAACTTGGTTCAGTGTAAAAGGATAGATAGATAGATAGATAGATAGATAGATAGATAGATAGATAGATAGATAGATAGATAGATAGATAGATAGATAGATAGATAGATAGATAGATAGATAGATAGATAGATAGATAGATAGATAGATCCTAAACACCTGAAGTGGGCATAGAATACTAATCTCATTAGAAGGGAATGGTCATAAAACGAGAAAAAAGCGAAATCTGAAAATTGGCAAATTATTCGCATTATACGAATCACCACGCTTTTGACATTTATTTCGCTTTGCTTTTTCGGCTTATGTGTGGAGAGGCAAGGCTTGTGTGTTGAACCTTTATTTTACAAGGTGGTACATTTATTGTGCAACCCTTTCAGACAGAGGGCCCCACAAACAGTGTAGTCCTTAACCTATTGCAGACGTCTCAAAGACAAAAGCAGTGCGAGAATTGGGCAGTGTATGAAAGCCTGGTTAGACAAACGCGCGAGACCTGTCAGGTTACGTACTGCGACGAAAACTGGTTACGTGCTGCGACGAACGGAAGAAAGCGGTGCACATATACCCGAGCCTGTCAATAAACTGGTTTATCGCGGTTGTCCTCCGCTTTCACAGGAGACGCATGGCGGGCCTTACTTGAAGATTTTCAGTTTGGACACCCGAACCGAGATTCGAAGGCGAACGGAGCAATCACATGACCTGCTGCTGCATTATCACCTTCTACGTACAACATTTGTATGATAGCGTCAATCATTTTAACTTCAACGTGGATCTTGATCTTTTATTTGTCTGTGTGTGTTTGCACGTGTGCATGGGTGTGCGTATGTGCGCACGAAAGATGAGAATGTGGGGCATTTTATAATAACGCTAGAACGTTTTTGAAGCCTGACGCAAAACATGATGGCAAATTGCCAATTGTCCATGATTCTCAGCCTAGATTGTAAGCCCACGTTGCCGAGGAAACAGACTTAACGTTTACAGACTTCGCTTCAATAGCCGCACGTCTTATGGAAATGCTGTCATCACAGACATCGAAGATTGCAAAAACCTGTTAGGATGTCTTCGTTAAATAAAACTGACAGTCACTCAAGTATTGTTACGTTATTTGCATGCGGAAGCATTATGACTTGTCTACAGTTACTATGTTAAATGAAAACTCCATCAAAACGCACCTTGATCCACCTTGCTATAATTCATAGAAACTTTACTCCACCTTAACCCAGTTTTGTGTGTATACCACGGCGTCCGTCCGATGCCGTAGCGGTTCATCAAGGAATTCCACTGTGCGAGTTGCAGCATGTCTGGCGCCGGGAACGTAACGTCATCACTTGGTCACCTGTGTTTTGTTTTTTTTGCCATCCGATGTTAACGGCTGACGCTAGCCGGATTTTCGGCGTCATGCGGTGTATAAGGCTTTTGCCTTAAAAATCACATTCTTTGGTTTTAGCTGCCGAAATTATGGTTTCATTATAGGCACGGCGTGGTGAGGGACTCCGGATTAATTGCGGCGACCAGGCTTTTTTTAGCATGTATGCAGTGCGCGAGTACTTCTGCATTTCGCCGCCATTGAAATGCAGCCACTGTGTCTGGGATCTTATCCGGCGTCCACGGACACCGCAACGCGAGAGCCACAACGTGAGCACTACGGGTGCCATGGCTTCGTCGATTTGTGGAAGCGCAGTCATATTTCCTGTTCATAATTCTCCAGACAGTGAACGCGATTGTTGCAATAATAGTCCTCGATTGCCACACGGTGACGATAACTGAGCATCACAACATGCAGTCGCCTCGCATCTACGCCGTAAGGAAGATTTGGAGGGTAGCCAGTGCTGCGACATTTCTATGAATTTATAATATCTAATAATAGTTGCTACCGGGTTTAAATAGAAGAAAAGTATAGTGTACATGCCATGATTTTACCTTTAGAGCTTCACAGCTTGCCCATGGCCTAAAACTCCATTTTTAACTTATATAATTTAGTAATCGTTTTTTACTACAGCGTAGCTGAGCGTATAATCACCTGATTACTCCAAAAGAGTAGTAGGGAATGGTGTGTGCGCCTAAAAAGACATTTGGTGTCAGCTTTTTACACCCTCGTGGCACAACCTATTCAGATCATACACTCATGTAGAAGGGCCTGCAATCGTTAACATGCAAAAAACTGTTAAGCAGAAACACGACAGCATTGCTGTTAAGTTGGAAGCCTTATATGCCCCATGAATCGAGAAATCATGCTAGCGTCTGCAGTTAACATTGGATGGTAAGAAAACAAAAGTAACCGAGTGATGACGTCATGTTCCCGGCGCTGGACCTGCTGCGGCTTGTACGGCAAGATCCCACGGTCAGCAGCCACGGCGTCCGGTGGACGTCGTAGCACTCTTCCAAAATTCGATTAAAGGGGAAATAAGTGTATTAGGCTGCATTAAAGTAGATTAAGGCTGATTAAGGTTGCTACAAATATGAGCAAGATAGATTAAGGTGGAAGTTTAAAGTTATAACTTAGCCTAGTCATAATGCTTAGGCATTCAGATCGTATAATACCTAAGTGACTCTTAATTGTTGTTATAGTTTCTTGTGCTGGTCAAAATTATCACATATTGATCTATTACATCGGTAAACAAAGTTTCGCTCGAAGCGAAAGCGCTCGCGATTTGGAAATCAAATAAAAATAATAATAGATGGAGTGTACCTTTTTGGTACAATCCAACATAGAAAATGCATGTTTTCAACGACTTTAATTTTAACAGAGTCTCGTTTCGCAACCAGTTGCTAAAGAAAAAACACTCTTATTTTACTTGGCACACGCTGCAATCACCGCTCACATGCACTAAGCGTTGTTAGACATTGCATTTCTTTCTTTAACGCAAACGGTTACATCTTCTGATCCCAAGCAAAATAATAGCTTTTGTATGATCTCTCAACGTTGGGATGCTAAAAGCAAATTATTCGTTGCTTTATGGCAATGATGCCTTCACGGTTACCAGTATTATTCGTATGTCCGCAAAATTTTCCTCCAGACCATTATTGTTATGCTTAGCCTTTCGGGCAAGGCAGACACGTTGATGACTTTTTATATATACGTTGTCTACCCTCATGCAGAGTAGCCACTAATTTTCTGTCAAAATCTTCAAAAGTTTCATTGTTAGGTTCTTCGACTCCAGGCACCACTAACTGTGATTTACTTCTGCAGTTCGCTACACCGTTTACATTGTAAAAAGAAGTAATATAAATGTTCTATATGTCAATATTCTCGTGTCCAACATTTTTTATTGTGCTTGGAGAGGGGTAAAAACCAAATAGGTGATTGTTGCTTAAAGTACTTGTTATGTTCGGCGCTAAAGTATTCTTTTGACGAAGCCTTTTATGAAAATAATGAACAGTTGCAGTTTGTTTACTCCACGGGAAATCTTATATTGAGAAGTCTATCTCCGAAAGCTGCGATGAGGTTTTGCGCGATGAGATAAAATAAATATGGAGCTTGAATACAAGCAATCGATCCCAGCCAAGGTATGAGAACAACAAATCGTTTACTTGGCTGGCCGATTGCAGCAATGACTGTTGCAATTTCTCGTTGCCTTAAGAAAAGGAGCATGCACTCATATATTCAGCATGTTTATCTCTATTTAGAGCGTGCTTACAGTAAGCGACAGGTGCTTCAGGGCTCGTTCATATCATCAATTTGTTTGATGCGGAAATGATTAAAGATAGCGAAGCAAGTACATTTTTGAAATAAATCGTATAGGACTGGATACGGCGACAAACAAAATGACACATAGGACGCTCGGCCCACAGGCAAGCGTAGAGAAAGGCAGCCATAATGAAACATAGAGCGTTATGATGACACAATAGGTACGAGGTGCGCCAGGTTATGTGAAAAAGCGTATTGGCTCCAGGGTTTACATTTGGAAGTGCTATCGCTTTTTTGATATGAGGGTTACCATCAGGACACAATGGCAACCAAAGGTTGGTGTGACGCCCCGCAGTGGGCGCCTATAGAAAGACTAGAAATAATGGTCTACACGGTTTTATGGGCAATAGAAGTTTTGACGGGAGGGAAGCTCAGAGTAAAATTGATTTCGAAGAACGACCGAGAAATATGGAATTAAATGGTTCGCGAGAGTGTTCAAGTGTTTGTACGGGACATATTTCGATCTACAGTAGATGGAAAGAACTAGGAAACTTAGCAGCCTGTATGCGGCCGGTATAGTAAGCAACATGGCAACAACGAACCTGAAACGCAAAGCTAGAAAGTCAGAGACAATCGCATGGGAGGCGGTAGTGGAAAAGGAACCGGCTGTGAGTAATTAATCATCATTATCATCATCAGCCTGGTTACGCCCACTCCAGGGCAAAGGCCTCTCCCATGCTTCTCCAACTACCCCGGTCATGTACTAATTGTGGCCATATTGTCCCTGCAAACTTCTTAATCTCAACCGCCCACCTAACTTTCTGCCGCCCCCTGCTACGCTTCTCTTCCCTTGGAATCCAGTCCGTAACCCTTAATGACCATCGGTTATCTTCCCTCCTCATTGCATGTCCTGCCCATGCCCATTTCTTTTTCTGGATTTCAACAAAGATGTCATCAGCTAGCGTTTGTTCCCTCACCCAGTCTGCTCTTTCTTATCCCTTAACCTCACGCCCATCATTATTCTTTCCATTGCTCGTTGTGTCGTCCTCAATTTAAGCAGAACCCTTTTCGTAAGCATCCAGGTTTCTACCCCATACGGGAGTATTGGTAAGACACAGCTGTTATATACTTTTCTCTTGAAGGATAATGGCAGCCTGCTTCTCATAATTTGAGAATGCCTGCCAAACGCACCCCAGCCCATTCTTATTCGTCTGATTATTTCCGGCTCATGATTCGGATCCGCCGTCACTATCTGCCCTAAGTAGGTGTATTCCCTTACCGCTTCCAGTGCTTCGCTACCTATTGTAAATTGCTGTTCTCTTCCGAGACTGCTAAACGTTACTTTAGTTTTCTGCAGGTTCATTTTTAGACGCACTCTTCTGCTTTGCCTCACCAGGTTAGTGAGCATGTATTGCAATTGGTCCCCTCAGTTACGGCTATATCATCAGCGAATCGCAAGTTACTAAGGTATTCTCCATTAACATTTATTTCCAATTCTTCCCACTCCTGGTCTCTGAATGCATCCTGTAAACACGCTGTGAATAGCATAGGAGAGATCGTATCTCCCTGCCTGACGCCTTTCATTAGTGCGATTTTGGTGCTTTCTTTATGGAGGACTACGGTGGCTATGGAGCCGCTATAGATATCTTTCAATATTTTGACATATGGCTCGTCTACACCCTGATTCCATAATGTCTTCATGACTGCTGAGGTTTCAACTGAGTCAAACGATTTTTCGTGATCAATGAAAGCTATATATAAGGGTTGGTTATATTCCGCACATTTCTCTATCACCTGATTGATAGTGTGAATATGGTCTATTGTTGAGTAGCCTTTACGGAATCCTGCGTGGTCCTTTGGTTGACAGTAGTCTAAGGTGTTCCTGATTGTATTTGCGATTACCTTAGTAAATAATTTGTAAGCAACGGACAGTAAGCTAATCGGTCTATGATTTTTCATGTCTTTGGCGTCCCCTTTCTTATGGATTAGGATTATGTTAGCGTTCTTCCAATATTCCGATGCGCTCGAGCTCATGAGGCATTGTGTATACAGGGTGGCCAGACTTTCTAGAACAATGTGCCCACCATCCTTCAACAAATCTGCTGTTACCTGGTCCTCCCCAGCTGCCTTCCCCCTTTGCATAGCTCCCAAGGCGTTCTCTACTTCTTCTGGCGTTACTTGTGGGATTTCAAATTCCTCTAGACTGTTTTCTCTCACTTTATCGTCGTGGGGGCTACTGGTACTGTATAAATCTCTATAGAACTCCGCAGCCACTTCAACTATTTCATCTGTATTTAGTAATGATATTGCCGACATTGTCTCTTAACGCATACATCTGATTCTTGCCTATTCCTAGTTTCGGCTTCACTGCTTTTAGGCTTCCTCCATTCCCGAGTGGTGTTGCGTACTCCAGGGTAGCGTACCGTACTGCTGCCGAGAAGTAGCTTCGCCTGCCTATCGAAGCTCCACCGACATTACTAATTGGGTAGCGTGACGTTGTCGGCGGGCTGCAGGCATCCGGTAGACCATGGCAACCAAGCAGGGGCGAGACGATTTGCTAGTGCGAAACTTGCACGGTTTATTCAAAGGTAGTTGAAAGAAAATAAGAAAAGCATGAAGCAGGAAGTATGAAGTATATCACAAGTACATTTCGGAGCCCCTTAAGTAGGCTCTCTACAAGTGTGGGCGGGATCTTGCTTCCATCGAGGGCACGCGATAGGCACAGAGAGAGGGCCCCTCCTCCTGCATTACCGAGCATGGGGAGGAGAAGTCGATCCTCTCTTTGACGAATCCGGGGGAAGGTCGGGTGAATGACCTGTCGCCCGTGGGCTCCGGCCTAGCAGAAGGTAGGGGGAACGACCTGTCGCCCGGGGGCTCCGACTAAGTAGAGGGTAGGGGGAAATTCCTGTCGCCACGTGGTGTCAGACGCCAACCCTAACAGTGGACGTTCAAATCTATCCATATTATAGTTCCCTATGTCAGCTGTCTTACGCTTGTTGATTAACTTAGAAAGTTCAGCCAGTTCTATTCTAGCTGTTGGGCTTTGATACATTGGCGTTTCTTGATCAGATCTTTCGTCTCCTGCGATAGCTTACTGGTATCCTCTCTAACGGAGTTACCACCGACTTCTATTGCACACTCCATAATGATGCCCATAAGATTGCCGTTCATTGCTTCAACAATAAGGTCCTTTTCCTGAGTTAAAGCCGAATAAATGTTCTCTAGCTTGATCCGGAATTCCTCTAGTTTCCCTCTTACCGCTAACTCATTGATTGGCTTCTTATGTACCAGTTTCTTCCGTTCCCTCTTCAAGTCTAGGCTAATTCGAGTTCTTACCATCCTATGGTCACTGCAGCGCACCTTGCCGAGCACGTCCACATTCTGTATGATGCCAGGGTTAGCGCAGAGTATGAGGTCTATTTCATTTCCAGTCTCGCCATTCGGGCTCCTCCACGTCCACTTTCGGCTCGCCCGCTTGCGGAACAAGGTATTCATTATCCGCATATTATTCTGTTCTGCAAACTCTACTAATACCTCGCCCCTGTTATTCCTAGAGCCTATGCCATATTCCCCCACTGACTTGTCTACAGCCTGCTTCTTGCCTACCCTGGCACTGAAGTCGCCCATCAGTATAGGGTATATTGTTTTGACTTTACCCATCGCCGATTCCACGTCTTCATAAAAGCTTTCGACTTCCTGTTCATCATGACTGGATGTAGGCATGTACGACCTTGAATTTGTACCTCTTATTAAGTTTCACAACAAGACCTGCCACCCTCTCGTTAATGCTATAGAATTCCTCTATGCTACCAGCTACATCCTTATTAATCAGGAATCCGACTCCTAGTTCTCGTCTCTCAGTTAATCACCGGTAGCACAGGACGCGCCCGCTTTTTAGCATTGTATATGCTTCTTTTGTCCTCCTAACGTCACTGAGCCCTATTATATCCCATTTACTTCCCTCTTATTTCTCCAATAAGACTGCTAGACTCGCCTCACTAGATAAAGTACTAACGTTAAACGTTGCCAGGTTCAGATTCCCATGGCGGCCTGTCCGTAGCCAGGGATTCTTAACACCCTCTGCGGCGTCGCAAGTCTCACCGCCGCCGTGGTCAGTTGCTTCGCGGTTGCTGGGGACTCAGGGCCGGGGTTTGAATATTGCATTCATATGGGAGGTTGTGGCCAAGCACTGCACCAGGGTGGCCAATCCGGCTCTGATGAGAGAGGCGTTACCGGTTCTGGTCACCGGGATCAGGCCGCACTCCAGGTTTGTTTATGCAATTTTACCAACACGCAGATTTTTTTTCCGTTGGAAAATTGCGCGGCGCCGGGATTCGAACCACGGTGCTCTTGCACGCGAGGTGGATACTCTACCGCTTCGCCACCGCAGGAGTTGTACGCCTCATTTAACCTACAGTGGTGCGTTCGATCAGTCAAGGTCGACCAATTTGATGGCGCTCAACTGGAGAAACCTGGTAGTTTATGACCTGCACATGAGTGGCCATAAATAATACAGGAGAAAAAAGAAATTTGCAAATGTTTCAAGAAGTTTTTTTTAGGAGGGTCCCCGTGCGGACGGTCATGGCGAAGATATGCAATTCCCTGGTATAGGGATAAACTAGAAGGAAAGAGGTAAAAAAAAGAAAACAAGAAAGGAAGTTAACAGGGGCTTTAAACTGTGACCCTTGGATGTTGCCCGGAGAGATAGCTCAGGCAGTTGGTCCATCAGGCCCCAGATTACATTGAAACGGCATAGCTCCTATCCAGAGGCTGGTACTTACGTAGAAAGAGACTGATGTTGTCCGCCATGGTCGATTTTTGCTAGTGGTGGGAAGGCATACTTTCTTGGAAAAAATGGCCGCCAGTCGATGAGAGGGAACTCGAGCGGCTCTAGAGACTAGGAAAAGCTTAAGCAGGTGTTAGGCGAGCGTGGCACGCTTAGCATGGGAAGCTCGCCCGAGTAACTATCCCAAGGGGTGCTGCTCACGAGAGTGAAATACCTTGGTCTAATCAGAATAACCATATGACTACTTTCGAAAAGAGAACGGCCCAGAGGGCTGTACTACGAGTGCTATGGCTGATAATTTTCTCTCTCTCTCTCTCTCTCTCTCTCTCTCTCTCTCTATATATATATATATATATATATATATATATATATATATATATATATATTGTCTCATTTATGGTATCGAATGCGAGCGCTGTTCCTTTGCTTCTGCGTGTAGTAAAGAGAACGAGTTTAAGGGAGGAAAAAAACAAGAAAAGGAAAATTACTGAATTAGTAATCACTCCCTTACTCAAACTTTGGATGGAGAGTGAGCAATTACTAAGAGTTAAAAGAACGCGAACCGGAAAGCAGCAATTTATGATAACTTAAAGATAAGAGTTTCAGTTCTCGAAGCGCGATCAGGATGCCTTCCAACGCGTAGTTATGAAGCGAGGTACCAAGAAGAGGCAATCACTTGCTGCGGTAAAAGTAAGGGAACGAAGAAACATGTTTAATAGAATGTGAAGATTCGCGGTTTTTCAGGTGTGAGGATTGGCTAGTTAGCAGTCAGCTCAACTTTCGCCAGCCTCCTTGAACTTCTGGGATTGAGGGATATTAGGGGGAGAGCAAACGCTTCCGCAGTAAAGAATAGTAAAAGGCGATGGACGGTTCGGTGGGAGAAAAGTACGGAGCCAAGGTGAGGAAAGTCCGGAATGGTTCGCCAAGGAAGCATCGCTTTAAAAATATTTAAAACGATGCTCCGGTACAGCTGTTTATCTGCCACTGAAATTCACTTCAAGGATTCCGCAGGTGTAATTCTAGGTGATAGTTATTGAGCCACTCCAAGAAAATCTGGCGTCACGATGTAGTGAGACTATTTAATTAAGGGTCATTGTTCAAAGGAACTTCGATAAACGAAATATACTAGTTACATTTTTCTCACTAATGACACACTCGAGCGAGAAAACGCGGACGTCTAAATGTGAAAATTCGTTTCAACAGGATTCTCTGTACTTCCGTTATTTTTGATCAGACTTCGGCTGTCTCTCCAGTTTTCTAATAACTTATTTCTTTGCACTCCACACCAATTGCCGTTTTGGGAATTCCCCGAGCCGTGAGTACGGTAGAACAGACCTGTGGTATACCAATGTTTTGTTTAAGATTTACTAAGCATATTATCTGTTAACATTAGGCTCGACAAGAGGTATTGAAGAATATTCGGTGTTACGTAGAGTACCGTGGATAAGAACTTTATCGCCCTACGTTGGGCTGCGGCAGAGGCCGATGCTGCATTGTGTCCGGCGTTATATTTAGGCTATTGATTTCACCGTGGTCCTATGCACATTGATGCACATGTTTGAGGAAATAACACAAGAAGCAGAACCTTGCGTCTGTATGAGGGAATCAGCATTCTTATGCTGCCCAAAGGGGCGTGGCTTTGTGTAACCTCCCTTTCTTTCTTTCGTTGTTCTTTCTTTCTCTAAGCATTCTATTTGTATGCATGTAGCACTCTGACCTGTGCACAGTCTTTCGGCTGCATGAACTAAACTAAGTTATTTGGCGCTAAACGTTTAAATGTTGCGCTTACAAGGAGAGACTTGCATGCTGCTTGCGGTTACGCTTCAAAAAAAAATTAAGGAGCCATTCTACTCTGTGAAGGTGGATGTTCCGCGAAACTGTAACACATCACGCAGGGTTAGACAAGAGTGCATGTATTTTCATTATTTGGTAATGACAGTGGCAATAGCTTTGTGATTACTGTGAGGTACATTGATTTGTTCGGTTACAACCTTGGACAGAACGTCGGCCAAAGATATACCTGCACACGACCATTGTTGACTAGTTGACTGATATAGATTCGTGATACTTCACACCAAACTCTTCTAGCACAAACCGAGTGACCCATTTCTTGTGTGGCTTTGAAATGTCCACAGTGAAGTCTGCAATGATGATCACAAGGATAGTGTCATCACGGCTAACGCATGCAAAGTGCGTGGTATTCCCAAAGCCATATGACACTGATATGTGCCTGAATTGTAGTATGTCCAGTGGAAACCACAATGCCTTGTTTCGCTTGTACGGTACAAACATCCACACAGTCACTGGCGTTGCCCTGTTGCGAGTCAGAGGTGTATGTCCGTACGTACATTTTGTCCTTGGCGTACAGGGCAATGTCTCCTGGTAGTGAGTCCATGTGCTGTTCACAATCTTTCCACTATACGCATCGACTTGAAACAATGCATATATTTATTGATTGAGCAAATAAGCTTTCCGGTATTCCGCAAGGCAGAGGCAGTAGCACGAAAATGGAAAATTGTCATCCACCTGAACATAACACGAAACTACCAAGAAAAAGCACACTGGTTTCTCGGAAAGGAAGTTTCGAAGTTGAAGAAAAAATTGTCCTTTGCCGAGTTTGGCGCAATTCTGAATCTTCATGAGCTCTGGCTACGCTTCAAGAAGAAAGCACTAATGGTAGGAAGACAAAGTTTACTCCCCGGCACGTCTACAGCTTCGTTCATTATTCTACATTCACTTTGGGTGGCTATCATTCCTTGGGCGTCACCTTATGAGTAGTCCCCAAATGGACTTCAAGTGATCATGCCATCAGTGCATGGCTGGTGCCTTCTTTGACTTGTTTGTCATTGCACCGAGTGCATTACGTGTATAAGGAAGTTGCAAAGCGAACGCATTTAGTACAATATCATTAGTCACTTTAATGGGGTTTATACGCATTTTAAAGTTGGAAAGATTTTGCACTAAATGCTCATTAGATTAATTTGTAATTTATTACCTTTCACGCTATACCACGGGAGCAGGACCACCTTTTTCCTTCTGAATTGGACTGGCGTGACTCGCTATGCGTTTGGCAGGCATTCTCAGATCATGGACAGCAGGTTGCCATTATGCCTCAAGAGAAATGTGCACAACCGATGTGCCTTACCAGTACTCACCTACAGGGAAGAAAAATGGAGGCTTACGAAAAGGGTTCTGCTTCAATTGAGGACGAGGCTACGAGCTATGGAAAGAAGAATGACAGGTGTAACGTTAAGGGGGGGGGAGGGTAGAAGAGAGCAGATCGGGTAAGGGAACAAACGCGAGTTAATAACATCTTAGTTGAAATCAAGAAAAAGAAATGGGCATGAACAGGGCATGTAACGAGGCGGGAAGATAACCGTTGGTCATTAAGGGTTACGGATTGGATTCCAAGAGAATGGAAGCGTAGCAGGGGACGGCAGAAAGTGAGTTGGACGGATGAGATTAAGAAGTTTGCAGGAACAAGATGGCAACAATTAGCACATGAACGGGGTAGTTGGAGAAGTATAGGAGAGGCCTAGCCCTGCAGTGGGCGTATCCAGTCTCGCTACGTGCTTGCGCTCACATTTCCGAGTACATATTTGTGTGCGTCTGGTTTTTGCACTGGGCTTTAAACAGTTCACTTGTTGCTCGCCCTAATGTGACGCTGAGAGACGAAGTGAGGGTCGGCTAGTGCAGAAGTGGTTTGCGCGCATTTACCGTGTAAACACGAAGGAATGCCGGAAAGCAGTCATACAAGCAAAGGGTGAAAAAGCTACGCTTAATTTTCTTTTATTTTGTGATGCACCCTCATGCTGTGTAGCACCGAGCGATTACTTCTAAAAATCGCAGGCAAGAGTTTTCATACTGGGTAGCACCGAGCAATCCATGACATGTAACAAACTCAAGGAAGGTGCTTTGCGGGGAACGTAGCCGTTAATTGACAGCCACAACACCCACGTCTGGTGGGACTCGAGTAGCAATACATTTACCCTGCACCCGCCGCTGACGAGGTGGCGCTTTACTTTTTCACGATTGCTTTTTGAATAATGCGGCCTAACGCCGGCGCGTCTCATCTTGGAAGAGTCCCAGCTCCCCTGTGGTGACGCAGACCATGCCGAAGGCTCATAGTTCACGATCTGTAACTGCGCCGTAATTTTGGTGGCTCGGCGGAACGTTGTCGCCCACCATCAGGCAGCCTCTACTGTACTTTCGCTTGCCGCGAGGAAGGCACTCATCAACTTGCATTATCTTCTCGGGGCTACGGAGCGGAGGTCGCGCCAGTAGCTGTCCCGGCACAACCTCACAGGTGTAGTTCCTCCAGTCGGCGATAGCATGCTCCGACAGAGGAAACAAGGCGCCGGTCATCTTCTTCAACAGCCGCCGGTCTATTCTTTTGGTCACGCAGTACATGAGCCAAATCACATGCCGTCTGGAGAGGTGGACCTTCGTATAACCGAGGCGGCCCGTGTTGGCGAAGTAACTTCCTTCGCCTCTCTACCCCTGCGAAGCGGTACCGTGTAACCGCGACAAATATTTTCAGCATCTTTTGCACCGTAAGGCCACCCGACGTTCATTCTGAGTCTTCCTGTGTAATATGACCACTTCGACTTCGCAGATCGGTTCGTATTTGCGGGAGCCCCAGTACTCCAATGACGCCGCCGGACACGGCCTGGTGCTGGGCCGCAGTGGGCGCACAGGGCTTGGAGCCGGAGCGGGCCGTAGCAATCGCAGGAACTTTTCATCCGCAGCCCAGTCACACCAATCTGTGCTTGGAAAGCGCAAGTTGCCCGCCACGCTGTCTCCACAGACGGGGCATCTCACCTCACTTGTCACAGAGCCGGCGCACTGAAGTTTTAGAAAAGCGAAAAAGTTGCTGAAGCTCTACGTCATTCGCGTTATAGAACGGGTCCAGACACCCATATTGACGCGTGCTGTCGCTGGATGCGATGACAATGGCTGCGGCTGCCGCCGCCATGTTCCCGAGTCTAACTCGGGGGGTGGTCACGATGTACGAGGTTAGCGCGAGTTCGCCAATCAATTTAAACTTTAGGTCACGCCCTGCTCGAGGCATGTAACTCTTGTGTGCGCACCTACCACGGTTGGGTCGCAACCAACTTATTTTTCGTCAACAGCGAGACAGTGGTGAACTAAGAGGCATAAGCAATCTTGACCGCCGAAATAAAACACGCACAACGCGCTGTCATTGTTGCTTTAGTGAGCACCACTATAAAAAAAGCGTCGGCTGTTGCTGGCTTATGCATATGTCTTCCCGGGCTGTGATGGCCCCACAACACGCGCTTTCATTGCTAGCATTGTGGCGACGAAGCACACAGAAAATAATTATCGGCACGTCACTGTAGCTGCTCGCAAGGCGTCGTTGCGCCATCGTGGACAACGTATCACAGCTGTGCTTTATTATGGCTGCTCTGTCATCGGTGATGTATCCGAGCCGCAGTGTCGTAAACACCGTCAGCGTCAAGAATCGATCGCTTTTCTTCACGTAGCGCAATGGCATTTCTTCGTCACAAGCACTGTGCACTCACTACACGTGCAACTCCTGCCTCCGCTCGATGTCTCATTTCATAACTCTACACAAGAGCCCTCAACTGGCAAAATGCGATTGCTGCGGGTTCGTTACGATATCCATCTGCGATCGCTGTTAGCTCCAGCAGAGGAAATCCGCAAGCACATTGGAGTGCACAACAAACTTCAATTCTGCGTACATGCACACAGGGGCACCTTCACTAGGCAAGCGATCACAGTCGATGAATTGTGTTGCTGGGCAGCACGCTCTTCTTCGCAATGTACTGTGGAGGCTTCGCGTGCACAGATAAACTAGTACATTTTCTCTGAGCTGTGTCACTACGGAACCTTGAATACCACACTGCCATTCTTTAGTGACCACCGTGGCTTCCATCTCTGTGGCTTGAGTGTCGTTTTGAGCAGATAAAGCGGCGACCTTAATGGCATCAGTGAAGCTCCTGCGGTAAACAGTCATGCCAAAACGCTGCGTTTCATTATGCGAATAATGAAGAATGGCCAGTTTATTGTGAAGAATGACTTTATCGAGAATATCATTGCAGCGTCTCTTGCGACTGCTCACCGCATGCACTCTCCCGTGCATGCGACCCTCTAGAATGTATCCGCTTGTAGGCTTTCGCCTCACTGCCGCCAGTCGCGGCAAAAATTGCAACATTTAATAATGAGCACAACCTCCGTTTGTCACGAGAAATTTATAGCATTCAAAAGGAAAAACAAATAGCTTAAAAAGAAAATGTTTGTTTCTTCATTTGTTGTTCTTAAATCCATTCAATTTAGGGAAAGCATAGGGACAAAAGTGCGCCACACGTGCCATGCTCGCATTCGACAGAGGATAGAAAGATAATGCCCGAAAGAAGAGGCACACCCTTGACGCGCCCTATAAAGGCGAGGCAAGTGGCTGACGCTAAGTGTACAGATTGACAGCAGGCAGTCACGGTATTGCTAAATTGCAACAATACGTTGATAACAATACGCGGCGCTGGCTCGTTTCATTTCACAGCCTTCGGTGCTTGAAACGCGGAAGCTGTGTGTCACGCAGGGTGCCCTGATGTTTTCATACGCTGCTATATCCCGAATTATTTTCTCGACTGCTTTTTTGCCCATTCCATGCTATCTCCGTTCACTCAATGCCGTCAAACAAACGCGGGTAAACTCATGCAAACAAGGAACTCGGCGCATCCTGCATAGCACTCATGGTTTGGTATCTTTCCGAGAAACCCGTATGGGTTTCCTTTGTGGCTTCGTGCTACATTCAGGTGCATGATAATCTCTCTCCTTCTTGAATGATTTATTTCATTTATTATTGCTCATTATTACTATTATTAGGGGCGGAGTGCTTGAAGCCTGCTTCTACTCCGTTGCTGGTCGGCCTGGTGTTGCACTAACTCAGAGATCGGTCCACGCTCGCCTTCTTTTTTTCGTTATTGATACACAAACAAGATCTTCATTCTTATCTTGATTCAAAATCTTCATTTGTTTATATTATTGTATGTTTATGTATATATTCATAATTAATATTAGGGCGGAATACTTGAAGCCTGTTTCACCTCCGTGGCAGCCCGGCTCAATATTGCACTGTCTCCGGGATGCGCATTTGCATTCGCACACTCGTCCTGCCGGTTGACTGCAGCGCGCGTGCGCGGCACCAAAGGGAACTGCTCATTCAGGTGCTTTTTCTTCGAGGGTTGCCTAGGTTGCGCAAAACGCACCTAGCTCCGTTCGGGACCCTAGTCCCCGTCCCCAGTCAAACATCGCAGACGTCGCCCGCATGATCCACACTCTAAAAACTAGGAAGGGTATCGCAGGAGTGAAGCGGCAGATTTACTCTTCAAAGCGTTGTTTTACTCCCGCAAAATGTCGACTAGAGTGAAATGCATTGTTCACTCTGTCACCAAGGAGAGAGTGAAATGTGCTTTTCACTCTCCCCTTCAGAGAGAGAGTAGAAGGCCCGTTCTACTCTTGCGGCAATAGAGAACAAAACGTAGCGTAATCGTCTGCTTCAACTGTAGGTGGCTGGCCCCGAACATGGCAATGTATCACTCTTACACGCTGAGCAAAGAACACATCGTTTTGCTTCTGAGAGAACAGGCCGCCGCAGTTCAAAGGAACGCGTAGCGAGCGCTCTACTTTTTCACTCGGAGTTGCTCCACGGCGCGCGCGCGCGCTCAAGATCGCGGAACAACACAGCACCGGAGAAAGGTGATCCGTCCAGCGAGCAGCAATGAAGGCCATCCAAGGGAGATAGCGTGTCAGCCATCTCGCGTCGCCGCGAAAATACGACGGTCGTTCGTCATGCCTTCGATATAACAACAAATCCTCCACGGAAAGTGAATTCTAACTTAGGTACGCATTCTGCGTATATGACATGCTATCGCCAAGAAGTCGTCGTTGCGCTTAGCCAACGCGATTGACAACGGACTAGGCATACGCGCTGTGTCTATCGATGTCAATCGAAAAAGCCAGTCGTCGCGATAACTGCATGGGATTTTATCACTTTGCCGTTATCCGTAAGAGCTTTGAAAATCGCAAACGCTGCCAGAACTATGGTATGTTCAATAAGACGCCAGGCGAGAGGACGCTTAAAATGGTTTGTTCAGCCGGCCGTGATTCCGAGCCTATGCGGAGCGTGATTAGCGTGCGTTTTGTGTGTTTGAATTTATTCAGTTTGGCAGTCTGCTGTGTATGGAACGCTGTTGAAATAAGGAATAACATAACAGAAGGCGTCATTTTCCTGGCAGCATATTTTGTCATAAATAAGCCACACGCTTGACGATGTCTCGCCCAGGGGGAATCTGCGACCACAGAAGTTACGTGCAGCACCAGTGCTAGTTAGAAACTTTGCCGCAGGCATTCAGCTGCATGCTGCAAGAGGTGAATTGGGCGCGTAATCTTGAACCCACTGAAAACGCGTGAGGAAGCCATGCCTTATACTGGAAAAAGTATAAACCCCATATAAGCGATCTTGCGCGCGGCAGCTACAAGCGACGCGATGGAGATGTCTGTCGCGTTCGCTCGTCGCCTACAAGTCGTACTCCGTGCGAGCGACGATATTGAGCGGCGCCTCCCTGGTGTTGCCGGTTTGGGGACTGCAAATACGCGTAGAAACTAGCATGACGCGCGCTTTAGTAATTTACGTTGATGTATTTTACAATAAAAAGTAGCATGAAATATTTCCGGAAGTCTTGCAGTAGGTTCTTATCCTTGCACGTATAAAAATTGAATCATTTGCTCGTTCCGCGCGACAATCGGTAGTATTTGAGCGATGTACATCAAGTTCCAGCTTCGCGCTATTGGCTAGTCGCTCATAGCACTTCCGGGCGACGAGCGACGATTTCTAGATTTCCAGAACCGAGCCATCTGTTCAAGCGACGGCCTGTTTTGTCACTCGAAGCCGTCGCTCGTCGCCGTCGCGCACTAAATCGCTCTCACAGTGTTTATCCCTAAGACAACGGTTTTTCCTCATGCATTGAAATAGTGTGATTATAGGTCTGGTTTTGTCTCCTGTTGCTGTTTTCGAGCACGGTGCGAAACTGAAAGGATGCTTATGTCTACAAACTCGGTGAATTGTCGAGCAACTAGTTATGCATCGGCATCGAATATAACGGCTGCTGCGTGGAATTACAATTGCAGGGGCGCTTTGCATACGCTTATTGTTTAGGACACGCCTGTGGATTTGCTAATATGAGTTGGCGTGTCAGAGTTATGTCATATGAACAGCTAAATCAGCCTTCCTTTGGGGGTTACAAGCGTAATGTGTGCATTTTGCTACTGCATGGCAGATCAAAATGTGTTTATCACTTGAATATTTTTAATAGAAAAATAAAATATCAAAATAAAATGTTACTTTAATTGCGTGTTACCAGTCATCTGTCGTACACAGAACAATGAGTAGGTCTAATAAACTAATACCTGCGGTTTAACTGCCACTTTTACATGCCTTAAAGAATCTAAAATGCTAGATTTCAAACTGCAGCAGTAGTCGAGTCTGTCAAAAATGAATTCCATTGTGCACCTCATAAATGAAAATAAGTTTGTACCTTTTAGTAAGCTTAGATGCAGGCCGCAGTGAACTTTCTTGTTAGTACTGAAATGTAGGTAAGCTTGCCATAACAAGCCTTGTTGCCCTTTTTTATAGGCACATCCATATATCCATTGAACTGAAGGACAATATTTTCATCCCTACTGAGCATCATGTTTGCAGCTATGATCCTCAAATTATGGCTTCAGCAGTGGCGCAACCAGGGATGGCGCAGGGGGCACACTGGGCAGCTGCTTATGATGTGTCACAAGTGGTGTTTGCGATACACTAGACTTATGACAGACTATGACGTCTGAAAATGACCAATATTCTATTTATTAGCAGGAGTATTCTAACGTTGGTGACAAACAAGGATGAACTGTTGGTTATTTGTTTTTTGTTTAAGTCTAGAAATTGAAGTTGGTTTAGCAGTTGACTGTTGCCGTCATTTGGATGTTTTGCATGCGTTTCACTAGGAAGACTAAGAGCTAAGACTTTCTTTTATTACCAAGGCTTTGACTGTCTTGATGTTGTTTTGCACCATGCCCTTGTGTTGACTTTTGCACACAATATTTTTCAGGCACTCGCTTTATATAACGCAAGAAGGCAGCTGCGAGGACACGAGTATGTGAAAGAGCCAGTGCAGCGCGGCTTCACGTAGTGCAGAGGAGCGAATGCCAAAAAATCAAAATACATTAGCATGCGATTTGGACAAAAAAAAAACTAGTATGTGGGTATATTGGGTGTACCATTTCACCAAATGTCAACAAAATCAAGACAGAGTTCGTTACACCAAGATGAAAATTATGACGTGCTCTAGGCAGTCATGTTAACACGGTATATTTATGTAATGTCTCTGATTGGAAAGTCAAATCAAGTATGCTCTTGGAGACAAACACATAGCAGCAAGTGTCATTGAAAAGTTAGAAATGTGTTTAAAAAATCTGATTAGTTCTGAAAAGTTACTGCTTTTTGTCTTGCCTCCTAACAGATACATCCATGTGATAAAAAATAGTTGTACAATGAAATCGCATATTTGCTTAGTGACATGACACATACTTGTATGAGCACGGTGCCTGTGTGTACTATAAAAAGCAACAGCCCATGCTTGGTTACGTTAGGCCCAGTACAACATGCAGGCATGGGTGATTGGCGCTTCTTTTTTTTATTTCTGTGTCGTGAGGTTTACTGACATGCATATAGGTGCAGTGGCACGCAGTATGGCTAGTACAAAAAAAAAGGGGGGGGCAGATGTATGTAGCTCACTGTACACGACACAGGGCAAAGGAAATCCACGTTCAGCAACTATGTTAAATGCCATGTACGTAAATTTTACAATGCTACTCATTCGACGCGCGCAGGTGCATCTTGAAGAAGTTTTCCAGGGTACATAATTTAGTGCGTAATTTACACTAATTTGGCTATAACTACGAGACATAATAATTTGAATATATCATATTGCATCCTAAAACCTAGAGCGAATTAAATTGTGTGTCAGCTTCGTGTGTATACATATAGTCTTGCCTATGCATTAGGTTTTTCGCGTAATACATTACCACTTGACAGCCTATCTTATGATGTGTAATCTGTTTACATTACAGTTGTTTATTAGTTTACTTGTTTGTTTTGCGACTTATGAAATGCCGGCGTATATATATTTTCAACATTTGACATAACCCTGTATGTTTTATAGGGACAACCCAGGACGTGCATTTCTCAGGACCCAGTCAACTGCCAGAAGTGACTCAAACACAGGCCACCAGTAAGTAGACATCAGTTGGAATTTCACATTATGCAGTTGGCTACTGCCTTGTACTGAGGCTGTCTTTAATGAGATGGTGGTGTCGTTCTAATGTACATTTTGACCACAAAGGTGCGACCATGCCTCACAGAGGCATATATGGTTGCTATTCTCTTCGAGGGACGTGTTCTCGTGTTCGTGAAGCATTTGTGTTTGGCAGTATTGTCGCCCAATGAGTCAGATATAAACACTGTAACTAGCCACTGCGGGCAAGCAGTTGCGAGAAACGCAATTTATTATGACGCTGTAAAGTTATTTCATTAATTCGAAGGAAAGTTTTGCAGCAGGAAGAAAGGTTGCTATTCCAGGCAAACGTGTCTTTTTCTCACAAGTTATTTAGCCAAACTGTGGATGCGTGAAATTCGTGACTTATGAATAGATTTTAATTCATCCTTTAGTAATGCTTCTAAAAGAGACTACAAATAGCATGCGACTACCTCTCCAATCAGCAGATCCTACACTTACAGTCATAAGTGGTAGTTGCATGCAGTCTCGCACTCTATATAACCTTTCCTTTCAGCAGCATTGGAACTGGTGGCTGCGTTTTCAGAAGGAGAAGTGCACTTGGCACAGTATATGTATGTGTAAATTCGGTTTTCTTTGTATGTGTCGGCTCAATGACACAAAAAGTGCAAAAATCAGTGGTACCATGAGGCTGACGACGCCTTCTGCTGCTAGAAATGCGGCACTTCATATTTTATAGTACTGCATGGCATTTAAATCAGAGCTAGCACATAAAATGATCAAGAAAACTAATCGCTGTTATAGCTGTTTTCCTCAAAGAAAGCTTGTCCTTTATGGGCTGTGTTAACCTGAGCTCTCCACCGATGTTTCAGTAGTATTATCCCTTAGTGAGTGAGAGATTGGGGGAAGTTAATCGTGTTAGTGTTTAAATGGTGTCCTAATTATGTGCATTTGTTCCATCAAAGTTGTCTAGATTACTTTATTGTGTAGTGTAAAGCTTATGAAACAATCAGCAACTACTGAGTTGCTGACATGCATATGCATTTGTCGCTATACAGGTGGCACTCGGCTGTACCACTGCAGTGCTGCGGAAATTGCCTGCACCAGCGGCTTTGCAAAAGCTGTTTCACAGCATGTCGGTATGTGCTAATTTATAGTTATGTTGCGATGGGCTAGTATTATAAACAACTGCTACTCTGTATCGTGACAGATCCATATGATAAGTGATGTAATGGGCACAGCGAAAACCTTTGAATGTTTTAATATGGTACATAAAAAGACGCTCTTTTTCGTCACTGGAGCAGGGGTGAAGAGCATGCGGGCACTCCTGAACGTACATATATTTCAAAACATGATATATATATATATATATATATATATATATATATATATATATATATATATATATATATATATATATATATATATATATATATATATATATATACAGATAAACTAAAGGCAGGGATGTTCCATCTTTCATCTTGAATTGACTTGTACAGCGCCAAAATACAACACAGACCACAGAGAAGCACACATGTTAACAGGTTTTACACACGTTAATTCAACAGATTTGATACTTCAGGCGTGCTATGTTACACAAGGGGGAAGGTAAAGGGGAGAAAAACAAAAAAAAGAGTGGAGTGGAAAAGAAAAAAATCATGCCAAAAAGCATGAGAAGCATCGTGCAGCCAGGATCACCAGGAGGACATCTAAAGAGCACTTTGATAATATTACATACAGGACAACCTTGCGTATTGTTTCTTTCAATCAAATCAGATCACATGCAGCCATTACTGCAATCAAGTTGTTTCCTTATGCCATATGATGGAATGATGTGGGCCCATAAAACTGTTTAGAGCTGAAGGATTATGTTCCATGCCTGCTTTGCCTCCATGCCTCATTGCCTGCTTTTTCGTTATATTGTTATCAGCTGCTTATGTTAGCGACAAAAAGTAAGAGTGCGAGCTGTTTCCTGATTCACCATTCCACACAACATGTCTTTTTGACTACATGTACATGGAGATGATCCATACATGAAAAATATTCAGTACAGTAGAATCTCATTACAAGATACACTTCGTTGTAAGAGACACCTGAAGATGGTTTGGTTGGTTTTCCGATGTTTGCCACGTTAACAACACTGTATACAAGATACACCTTTGTTACTAAGAATGACTTTTTAATTATTCACTACTTCCAAGGGACACAACCCTGACACATTCACTTCGTGCACCTTGTGTGCTCCGAAGGGCGTAAAGATCACGAAATCCTCACGCAAGTCAATTGCGCATGTCTCTTTAAGCATGAACTAGAAAAGGAGGGCAACGAGGACAGTGCATGGCAGAAAGTGTCCGCAGTTGAAGCTGACGAGCGTCTAAGAGCACCCCAAAGGCACTGCGAGCAACAAGGCTTGCAAAGTGAAGTGTTTAACTTCCAGAAGTTGGGAAGGAAGCTAACACAATCTACAGTCATTAAAAATCTGTGAATGTCTTCTTTAAAGGGCCCCTAAACCACCGAGGTTGAAATTTAGTTGCGGTGTTGCAGTTGTACACGATAAGGCAACGAACACGTGGCCACGAGAATTTTTCGAAATGGTGCAGTAATAGGGGAGCTACGTGTGTTTGATTATCGAAAAGTAGTCCCCGCTCATTTTACTCTTTCATCTGGTACACGCCATCTGGACAGTATCGTCTTTTCCTCGCCTATAGTACACCTTAAAATGTTACGGGACAGGCCACCACCAACGAGCTCTGTTGCTGCCGCGCTGGCCCGTCCTGCGAGGGGTGACGCTAATGACCTCGCCAATACAATGGAACTGTATGGTGACTCGTGTTGAAGAGCCTCATAGGGAGACCCTTCTGTTAGCATTTCTGTTCCTTGCCCCCATTGGCTGCCCACAATGGCACCGCGAGCAACGCGACGAGGAAGGAGTATGTGTATTTGCTTGCAGGCCGTGCGGCAGTCGTACACTTTCGTTCGACCAATCGACAGCCCCGGAAACTGGTTACGTCATCAGAGACAGCCTGGTGACGTCCGGACAAACTGGGGGGTGCAAGATAGGTCCAGAGAGGGGCACGGGATCGTTTTCTTCATATTGTGGTGCTCCCGCAGTGCTACGCACTGTGGCGTTTGGCATCGTTGATTGTGACGGCAATATTTCGATACGCGTGTTTAATTGAAATGTTCAAAAAATGTCGAAGTGGTTTAGGGGCCCTTTAAGCCACCCTGATCAATTATTCCTTCAGATATATCTCAACATACTTTAGTGATGATGCATAATAAAGTGATCTAGTCTGGCTCCTCAGTGTTTTAAAATTTTTGGTTTCGAGAGACATGTTTCCAGTGCCTCTTGAGTATCTCTTCTAATGAGGCTTTACTGTAATATACACACAATTGTGTAACTCCTCCTGCAAGTGTTATTCATTAAGCCTGGTCACTGATGTGAAAAGCTTGCGGTTAAGTCTTGATGTCCATACTTTTTAGAGCTATGTTTATTATTTCAGGCTGTTCTTATTGGTTCTTCGATTTAGGAGACAATGCCTACGAAATTATTGGTCCTGATGAGAGAGCCCTCAAGGGGCAAATGACATCTCTGTTGCAGAAATGAGCTCGATACCAGCTGAAGTTACCATGACAGATGACACGGCAGCAATAGATGCAGAGACGGCCGTGTCTACTGCAGCTGCAACAGTCTACCAGGCAAGCAGCAGCGCGTCAGCATCAGCAGCAGTGTCAGAAAGAACCGCACCAGGCCTAGTAGAGCAACATGTGTGCAATCACTGTGACTTTTTTTGTAGTGCATACAACTCATTTGCTCAACATACAAAAGCTTTTCACCATGACTGTGAGCCAGTGTTCTTGTGCAGCAAGTGCAAGACTAAGTTAGGTGTTATAACAGAGTACAAGCATCACTTTAGTATATGCAAATGCAAACATATTACAGTTGTTCCCTCCCCAGCCAGCCCACATAGCGACAACAATGTGGAACACATGGTGGGACACACCTCTCCACCATTAAAAGATAGTAGAGACTGTCAGTGTTGTTGCTAGATTGACTGGTCTTTGAAGGCAACTAGAAGGACAACACAGGTGTCATAAGATTGTTCTTGATGTCGTTGAAGAGGTAAAAAAGAAGTTTGATGCAGCTGAAGTGCCAACTGATATTGACCAAATCAAAAGCAACCATCTGAGAAAGCAACACTATCAAAATTTGGGCATCTATGTGCCGCGAACTCTGGTAAGGATGGCATAGGACAGAAGTGTGATGAAAATCACACAGACACCGCTGTTGCATCACTGCCCACAGTGAGCAGCGACTTGTAGGGCAAGAGAGTCAACTGAAACGAACACTATCACATAGTGTCATGCTCCCATGTGACCACTTTCCATGTTATTTTGCATGATATAGCTCAACCTCCAGAAACAAGACTTCAACTTGTCTGTAAAAAAGCTTTCACAAAAATTATTCATAACAATATTAACATAGCAGTATCTTTTTTTTTTGTGGGGGTTCGAGGTTCCCGGGTGACCATTAAAGCAAAAATTGAGGAAGAAATGAACATGTGTCGTACTTATTACACCTTTTTAACAAGTACGAGGGGGACAACTTTTCTAGTCATGCATCTTCATCATACTATCAAGTGTTTAAATGACTTTTATAATTATTATTACCAGTCATATCTGAGTGCATTGTATGCATGTAGCAGGTGTAAAATCAGGTCAGTTGGATCAGATGCCTTATCTGCAAGCGAGCCCTATATTCAAGAAATTTGAATTAAAATAGTTACGTTAGAGACGCAGTCTTTCAGCACTTTATTGCCTGTGGTTTAAGCATTGCTCAATACTTTTGTGGGTGGCAATTTCAACCGGCACAGCACTGCGCTTTGCCACAGTCACATTTGTCTTCAAAGCGGTTTTTACCATTTGTGTTGATCTGTTTGTGTATGCATAGAATAAGTTTTTAATTTATATTTTTCTGCATTCTTGTGCTTGCACTAAGCTTGTATAAGGCAGTTACAAAATGTGCGTCACTATAACGAACTGTTCTGTTGAGCTTACACTTGCAAATAATCGTGTTCAGATGGCCGCACTTCTATGCGGGTGCACCGCTAGCTTTGTGTATGTTCTCATGTTTGTATAAAGCTTATATAAGCTGGTTAGAAAATGTATGTCACTAAGCATTGTGATATTCTTTAAAGAACTGCTTGGTTGGTTTTACACTTGTGAATTAGTATTGAGGCGGTGGTATTCCCATGTAGGCGCAATGCTAGCTTTCTGTGTCCTCACGTGTTTGTATTAATCTTTTACAAGGGAGTTACAGCATGTACGTCACTAAGCGCTGTGATATTTTTTAAAGAACTGCTTTGTTGATTTTACACCTGTGAGTAATAGTACTCGGGTGGCACTAGTCATGTGTAGGTACACAGGGACCATTTGTATATATTATACTCATGTAAAGCAGTTACAAAGTGTATGTCACTAATCACTGTGATTTTTGTTGAAGAATTGCTGTGATGGTTTTACACATGTGAATAATAGTGGTCAGGAAACAGTACTTGCGATGTATAGTTGAATTTATGCAGTGCCAAGACATGGGCTGTATACGTACCAAAAGAAATGTATGTCATTATATTGTTGTGATTATTACTTTTTGGATTTTATTAAACTGTAATAAAATTGTTTCTTCTATCTATTGAGGTATGGCAACTGAGGACCCTAACTTGTGCATACAAATAAACAGCTTATTTAAGAGTATACTGCTCATATTCTGCTAAACCACTTTAACAAATCTTGTACTACAATGCTGGAAAAATCACAGAACTGACTGGGATGTACAGAAAGATTTCTGCACTGGCTGAAGGACTGCCCCACACTGGAGTTGGTAATGTTGCGTTTATGTGAGTAGAACAGGAAGTGCACTTCTACTAAAAATGTGACAGTCACTGCAGAAACATAATGCAGACGAGCAGATGTGGCACATTTTTTTCAGGGCCCTCCATGCCTACTACTGCATTTCTAGTCTTCCTGTGCTCTTCGTATAAGCCTCTCCTCAGCCAAGGTTTTTACTCCATGACAGTTGTTCTTCTGGGTTCGTAGCAATATTGAAGAAAAAAATGCAATGGTTTTCAAGAACTTTCGAGGCCCCGACACAGTAACTTCAAGGACCTCATGCGATGTGTTTAGTAGTTTGGACCGGCAATAGCTTGTTCAACAACATCGTTAACTTTAATGCAAACACAAGAAAACAAAAAACAAATTGCATTTCACTCATTTCAAACATTTGAAAGACTGCTAATTTGCCTTTCGTCGCCCATCACTAAACGCACACAAGGAAGCATTTCAAGAAAGCGCTCGAAGTTTTTCTGCAATAGCACAATTAACTACTTGGACCTGCAACATTTGCAGTTCTTGAATACTTTTTCGTTTGACAGTGTATGTGATGTCAACTGTTCCCTCAGCTTTTCACCATCAAATAAGCAATAGTCATTTCTAATTTCTTTTTATTGTGTCTGTAGCTCTCGATTTACTCTTCACGGCTTCTCTTCGAATGCCTCAACTGTAGAGCTTCCTGCTTCTGCTCCTCCAAGTACATTTGTCACCGGTTCCATGTGCATAAAACTGGTATATGCAGCTCCTTCGTAATTTCAACTTTAAGGATGTCGCTTTCCTTCTATTACCTCCACAGACAATTCTCTGTGATATGCGAGAGAGTGTCACAGAAGGAAAAAAAACGCTTGGCAATGTCTGCTAAGTCTAGCCAAGTGTACAAGTTTAAGGAACTTCCAGTACTTCTAAATATTCAAGGGTTTTCAATGCCTTGAAAATGGCATTCTAGAAATAAAGGATTTTCAAGAATTGCTACAAACCCTGGATTCTAGCACCTAAGTAATTTTACATGCTTATTTTGGTATGGAGTTCGGAAATCCATGCTTTTTAGCTAATGCTGCACTATCTCTGTACATTGAAGCCACGAGAGCGCAACCATTTTGTAGTAAAGAAAAATACTGAAAGCTTTTAATACCACTCTTCTTTTTTTCTATGGAGCTTCGTATTGCCTAGTTAAGTTTACGAATGTGCCTGGTTTTGGTGGGCGTTTCTGCGACATTTTCTGTGAGAAGCAGATGACTAACCCCCGTATTCAGAAATGTATCTTAATACAAAGCTCATGCTTGACTTTATATAAACGACGCCTGGTGCGAACGTCCCCCAGACGCTCACTGCCTTTCTTTTAGTGCGTTCACGACTTGAGTCATTTAGATCAAGTCAAGCATGGGCTTCAAGTTATGATGCATTTCTGCATATGGGGGTAAGCGTGCACAATTCCGGGCAACACACTGTGCCATTGACACTGAGAGAAAACGGGGAAAACAGAGTTAACCCCTTATGCTCCTAAACTTTCGCGTACCTGGGGTGTGCGTGTATCGTGGAAGAAGAAACAGCGCAAACACAAGGACGAAAAAAGGCATCAACAACACCAGCGCTTCGTGGTGTGGTCCATGTTTTTGCGGCGTCCTTGTGTTGCGCTGTTTATTCTTCTAAAATGCTCAACCAACTAGCCGGCTAGTCCATCCTGTGCATACATATTGAACACACGCATGAGTGTAGATGGTCTTCGAAGCTTTTAGAACGAGCACTGCCACAGGATACGAGTAGTGCACGCGTAACAAGTGGACACATTAGTCACTTAAATATGCGTGCCAATGCATGTGACGCGGCTATCGGCATAAGCAGTCTCCAAATGCTGGAATGCATGCGCTTCAAAACGCTAACGATCCGCTGCTAATGCAGGACAACAACTCACAGCGGACTGAACCAAACTTTAAACTAATGCACTTGAAAAGAACGCCTACACTGCCACGTGAGGCACATCGAAATGCCTGGTACCGGCGTCGCAGTTGACCATATATGAATGAAACTGGCGGAAAAAATAAACTGAAATGCTCACCAGTATACGCGCGAATTAAATTCACATACGTGGATGGTTGGCGCGATACTTTGTATCCGCGTACTTTCGTAGAACATATAATGCATGGACTGGAGAAGCACTGGATCGTGAGCTGAACGGCACATTTGTTATTCTCCTGCAGTGACGACAAGCCGTGAATAGTTCTCACGTTCTCGTCTACGTTGTCTTCCTTCGTTAGTCGTAGCAAGGAACGGAAATGATGCAAACGCAAACGTATTCCAGTACACAACAGCAAATCACTCTACAGAGAAACCCTACCCACCGCAGCAGATTCCTCAAATACACTGCATATATATATATATATATAACCTCTAAAAGAACAAAACTGGGCGTGGTAGCGCTGTGGTGTAATGGTTAGGATGTGTGCTTTGAATTGTATAGATGCGAGTGTACGCGGGTACGAATCCACGTGATGTATAGAGAATTGTGATTCCTCATAAGTATGTGACTCCAGATTGTGAAATTCGCTAACGTAATTGCGGATTAAATGTCAATTAGCTTTCTTTTTCTCCGTAGTGGCGTTCGGGACGCATACGCATAGGCCGCTTCAGAGCAGTCACGCCTCATGGTAGACAGCAAATAGCCAGGAAAAATGACTTAAAAATCCTGCATAACTTTGCTCACGCCTATTCTGAAGGCCGCTTGGAATTGCGCCACTGTCTCTGAGGAGCCGGCTGGGGAACAGTATATCACCGGCCCTAATTTGATCGGATTTCCTGCCTGCATGCGTGGCAAGGACTTGGCTAAGAGGGTATTGGGCACAGTACTAGCACTCTTTTCTGAGGGAGTACAAGCACTCTGTTTTCGGGGAGTAGAAGTACTCGGTCTGGCGGAGTACTATTACCCCTGCGGGGAGAGTATTAGCACTCTGCGGAAGAGTACTAGCACTCCCTGTGGGAAGAGTATTATCACTGTGTGGAAGAGTACTAGCAATCCTACGCGGTGGAGTAACAAAACTCTGTCAGGAGGAGTTGACCTACTCTCTCTCAAAGAGGGTCGATCTACTCTCGAAAAGAGAGTGAAATATGGGACAAGCAGCTGCTCCCTCAAAGAGATTGCCCGGAACTCTCTTTGTTTTTAGAGTGCAGGCAACGCCTAGCGCTGTTTGGGCTCAAACGAAGCGGTGCAAGGTGGGACAACGCGTTTGTGTGCATAAACATCATGATGACACAGGAAGCGATACAAGGAGAAACAAAGTCTTTGTGTAAACCTATGTGCGCGTGTGATACGTTTGTCGCGCCGATGCATTGTGTGGGATCAAACGAAGCGATACAAAGTGCAACAACGCGCTTGTGTATACTGAGTTCTGTGTGCGACCCGTTTGTTTGCGCAAACAGCATGACGACGAACGAAGTAATAGAAGGTGGGACAACATGTTTATGTAAATCGGCATGTGTGTTTGAGACAAATATGGTGCCCAGAGAGCACGACGACAACCACGTTGAAAACGATTATTTTCTTCTGCGGCCGTGGAGGCGATTGTTGGGTTGTACATGGGTACTGAACGCACATTAACTAGAAAGACACCGGATTTTGGTGCAATCTGCGAGTGTATGCAACTGTACAAACGTTTGTTTGTATCACGTGGTCAGTGTTAAAACGAGTATGGTGTCCTGAGCCCTCCGTTTGCCGGTTGCACGCATCCTCTTAAAGCAGTACTTGTAAAAAATCCAATCCATCGTCGCGACAGAAAAAGCACCCAGCACCGAAAACAGCACCCCCCGACTTCTAGAACACCAGTCAAAACTTTGTCGGCATTTGTGCGCCGCCGAAAAAGTGTTACGACGTGATTAAGCTTCGCAAATCATAATGTAACTGCGCCCTGGGCAAACCACAAATATCCATTGGACACAAAAGACCAAATATTCAATACATTTACCTACATTTAGTTCACATCCATAAAATGCACTGTTAGTATATGGTAGTGAAGGGCCTGCCAACGGACGTCGAATGTCTTTGTGATTTGGACATTTCTTGCAAATGTGAAGCTTTCACGCACTAAGCGTACGTTCTTCATTGTGACTACATGAGCGCACCATACCGCAGAAATTAAAGCATATTGCCTATAATGCCTAATGTTGAGATGCTGTTGCGTGCTCTAGCACTCTTGTGCGGTTATTATTAAAGAATCAAGAAGCAGCTTTATAGAAGGGAAACTGTACATTCTACAGTGGTACGAAAATAAACAGTGTAGGCGCATGGAACTTACGTGGGAATCAGACAGATGGCACCGCTCAAACAGGAAGCAAAATGAAAGCTTTTTACAGCAATATCTACTATGGCCGCTTTTTACCAGTAGCGCACGCTGCCATGCGCTCTGTTCACCCTGCTGGCGCTGTGACACGCCACAGTACCTTGATTGCAGTGCAGCAGGTGCGTTCTAATTGACAGGAAACCAGAGAGCCTCTACTGACACGCATACAAACAAGCCACAAGTGAGGTAAAGGACGTGCGACTTTATTGGCACAAGCCAAGCAGTGGAATTTTTTTTAGAAGAGCAGAAATAGAATTTGCCTGTTGAGATACACTGAAGCCATTAACGCTAGCACGTAAACGGCCCACCTTCGTCGTCTCACATGGCGATCTGGTCATCAGCGTCAACCAGCATCAAAACCTTATTGGGAGACGTGTCCCACCTGTTTGCATGAGCAGCCACCATTGAAGACAAGCGAATTACATTGCGAAGCAATCAGTTGAGGCAGGCATCAGCTGCTGCAGCCAACACAGTGACATGGACTACCCGGAATTTTTAGCGTTACTCATTTCCAACCTGCCGCTTTCTTGCGGGAGCCGCTAATGTGTGACTCACACTTGGTGACCTATTTTGTCTCAATATGTACAAGTCGATTTTGTGGGCTTCACCTTCGGCAGCCACTTTTTCGCGCCTTTCCACCGAAGCGGTTATCAGCTTCATACACTTCTTACTATGCAAGCCTGTATGTTGGTCTCCGTTCATGCCAAATCGTGGCCCACGAAGGCCACAAGCACAATTTACCTATGGCTGCAACAGGAAAGTACGAATGGGGAATGAGTCTATGTCGCAGTTGGAAGTGCAGGAGCCGGTGCTAACCTTGACAGACTGATTCCGAATACAACTGACCAGGTCACCACATCCGAGAAACATAACACTGGGACCATAACTAAGTGAGATAACAGTGTGTTGAACCAGCAAGCACAGTTAAAAGTACAGGTGATATACTTGTACGTCCCATCCCTTGATCTACTCCCCCGCTTTTAACTCCTTTTCCTCTTATCTATAGCCGTACCCCACTACACGCTTACGTGTAAAAGCAGTGACGTGTCAGAAGAAGAATAAAAAATTGCAGGACGCTATCGCTTCGCCATTAAGAGCGGAACGCGATAGCATTAAAAGCTCCCTGAGTGCTTCCCACGCTTCCCGGCAACTGCAGCTTATGTTACCGTTATGTTCACCGGCAAGCGCTGAAGGCGAACCCTCTGCACGAAGGCCAGCTTTGAGGTTCTCTTTTTGATGGCGTGCAAGGAACTAAGGGGGCTGCGCCGCTCTTACTAAGGCAGACCTGAAATGACAGCTGGAAAACGCTCTCGCATTGAAAGAGGTTTCTGTTTGAGTTTCCGCGCAACATAATTATCTTTTCTCGTACATTCAATTACAATCCGACACTATCATATCTGTAGGTTGTAAGTCGTACATTATTTTTCTACATATTTTAGCTAGAGACATTCGATTAGTTCAGTAATTGCCTTGCGCGACATTGAGGGCCTCCGTGGTTGGGCATGCGTGGTTAGAAATTACATTTGCCGTGCCGACGTCCAATAGGGGACGCGTGACGCAGGACGCGGACGCCGGATTTTTTGCGACACGGGGCCATTAACGCTATCGCGTTGAAAGATTGCCACGGACTGCCCTCCCCCCCCCCTTATGAACAAAAGGCTGTGCTTACTTGAAGAGGTGGTCAGATGGGGGGCGGGGGAGTTGATAATCGAAGACGGCTCTATCCTTGCGATAGCAGCTGTGTCTTCACGCCCATTGCACACGATTATGAAATGGTGTTCACAACGCTTGGCGACGTGGAAAGGACCGTTGTAGCGGGGGGTGTTAACACAGACAAAAATGTGTCAGTGTGTCTGCAGGTTTGACGGCAGGAAAATGTTATCCTTGTTCGTGTGAGCATAAGTTGGCGATGGACGCTTTTTGTGCATGACAATGCATAGATGCTGGACGAAAGAAGATGGTTCCAAAACGTTCCAAACCAAACAGGACATCTCATTCAAGGAGGCAAGAAAGCACATCGCGCTGACAAACACATTCTCCTTCAACGGAAGAAGCAACTTCGTAGATGTCGTGCGACGGGGCGTACCGCCACATTAGCTTTTTGCGCCTGTGAGACCAGGGTTACAGGGCCTCCGGCAGAGCCATCCATTCCCTGGACACAGACAGCGCCGGCTGCCCTGCCACCTGCGCATACAGGGCCGTCGGCCTGTCAGTCGGCAGCACCCAGGGTTCTGCCCCAACGGGAGACGCTTGAAACACGCAAACCCACGGTTCGGTGGATCTCCAATATCTAGGGAGAGGCCATTGAGACTAGTACCAGTTCACCCCCTACCGCGAATGCACAGCTTTCTAAAAAAAAACAATCAGGGGCCCTCCAAACGAGGAACTTAATTGTTTTTAGCCACATCCCCACAAAATAATTAAATATGGCCTTCCTGATACACGGGAATTGTCGTCGACTTATTAAAAACTACAGTGAGATAAAACATGCTTTTACAAATTTGCTCCTTTGCTTTATGCTTCCAAGAGAGTAATTTAGGATCTCAAATTAAGAACATTTAATAACTACAAGATCTTTCATTGTGATAGAGAGCATGCGAGTAAGCTCTCTAGAAATGTCAGAGTCACATAGAAAAATGCGTTCTTACTCATGAAATCAGGCTTCACATCAAGTATGAAGCTGTAGCAGTGACCGCTCTCATATTGAAGCAATTACAATATGTATCTCAAACCACATTTAAATGCTGAACTTCCTGATTTAGAAGCACTTTTTAAACAGCTATCAGAGCCATATTTAGTGTTGGGGGATTTTAATGCCTGCTCGTCTTTTCAGGCAGTGGCCAAGCGAACACTAAGGGCTGTCTCCTAGACTATATTATTCGTTGTAATAATGTCTGCCTGCTCAATACACAAAAACACATATGGCTCTCCGAGCTCAAGTAAAAATGACCTTGACCTGCTTACATTTATCTTTTAGCTCTCCATGAATTTTAACTACTTTAAACTACGTGTTCTTCACAACCCTTATGGAAGCGATGACCTTTATGTAAATATTGGCTTATCATCGTCAGCACAAATCATCACAAGCAAACCATATCGTTCGAAGCCCCACTTAGAAAACTGCTGTTTCAGGCTACACGCCATGCGGTGGCAGCAGCAGCTCTTCTGCACTGCGTGCAGAACGCGCCCAACCGCTACACCCCTCTAGACCAGTTTAGACTGATCAGAATCATGCGGCATTAGTGCTTTTTTAGTCCGCGGGGAAAGCACCATGCCGTATGATTCTAATCAGTCTACACTGGTCGAAAGGTGTATAGCGGTTGGACGCCTTCTGGACCCAGTGCAGAAGAGCTGCTTGCCACGGCATGGCGTATAGCCTTAAACTACAGGCTGAGAGGTTGCTTGCAGCAGGTTTCCCTCTCTCGGTCATTAGGGATGTTGCTGAAGTCGGTTTGCGAGAAGTGAAGGGTCTAGCCGGCCACAAGTCGCCGACATCAGAACGAAGAAAGCCACTAGAAGTAATACCATACATCTATAATATTTCCCACAGCATTAAGAAGGTAGCGAGAATGCAAGGTGTAAGTGTTGTGTTTTACGCACTTTGCAAAGTGTTTAGCATGTGCGCGAGAATTGGAAACGAGGGCACGAAGAGAGAGGCCTGTAAAAGTAAACACGTGACACCCTTCATCGCGTGCAACACTGGTGTTGTTTACCGCATTCCGCTGGCACGTGGTAAAGTCTCTATAGGCCAGAAAGGCAGGTGTGTTAATAAGCGCTTGCAAGAACATAATACATCCTTAAGCGGGGACTATGGATGCAATATGGCGGTTCATTACCGCGGCTGTAATAAGTGGAAAAAGTGCGCCATTGTTCGGTCGTGTTACCATATTACAGAGGGGCAAGACTACATACGAACGTGAAATCTTACAAGCTTTTCACATTGGAAATGAGAAATAAAATTGTGTCAGTGATACTGCTTTGTGTTGAACAAACAAGCAAGATGCTGGGTAGGTAAGTGATGATTATAAAAAAAAATTGACATTGATGCACGGGTCTTGGGACGAGTAGAAGTTGCGCATACGTCGGCTGTTTTCGCGCGGTAGTGTAGTTTCGAGGTGTTATCTATGCACATGTATGGGAGGAGTTGAAGATGCGCATGCGTCGGAGGTTATGTGCGGCAATTCAATTCCAATAGAGTACAGTGGAAAGTGTAGCGTCCGTCCGTGTCTAACGCCTTTTTCTTGTGTGCGCGTCCTTTGTGCTTCGCTGGTATCCCCTTCTTCAAGTTCACTAAAAAAGGAGTTGTTTACTCCATTTTACAATGAACACATTCCTTTTCACCAACATTGATTTTAGGTGAAAATGCGCTTGTTGATATGTCATGTGTTTTTAGCATTTAAAAAAAAGCAGGGGCTCTCAGAAAACTTTGGGACATCACTGCGTCCTTCGCTGCATATTACAGAACCCCTCATCCACCTTCTCATCTATGAGAACGCCGAAGTCTTTAGCTAATTTGTTAGGACCCTGCGGGTTGCTTCCCAGACAAGGACTCACTGAGGTAACCCAACTTTTTAAGAATTCGGACCTTGGCGTTTTGCGCATGATGGCCTTAGTTTTTTATGTGCCATTAAACTGAACACAACACAAAGTCAATCGTCTATAAGATGCTGAAAAGTTTGAGCTGCGTTGCCAAAACCAACAGGCAAGCGTAAGCGCTCCACAAGGCCAAATAGGGTAGTTATAGCAGTCTTTGGAATGTCGTCTGACTCAGCGGCGATCTGGTGTTAAGCTTTCACAAAATCGATTTTCGCATATATTGTTGCTCCGGTTAAAAAGGCAGTGCGATTCTGAATATTCGATAGATAGCATTGGTCGGGAGTGGTTACCACATTGGACAATGACCGATCCATCATAAGGCCGGAAGTCATTGTTCTTCTTAGGCACCATATGCAGAGCTGACGACCACGAGCTTGAGGAGGGACGAATGGTTGTTAGTTGCAACATATGTTCAAGTTCATTGCGGCAACTCGAAGTTTATCATAACCGAGTCGGCGGCGGCGGCATGGGATGAGTGGGCCTACGGTAAAATAATAATGTGTTGCAGTGTGTTTAGGGCTTTTATCCACAGGAGATGGTGTAGTATTCTCTGTAAACTCGTTGTGGAGAGCTGTATATGGAGAGGTAGACAGTTTGATGAAAGGAGGGTTGAATTAGTGGTTTGCTACAAAAAACTGTTGTCTGACAGACCCGTGATGCTATCTTCTAGGTGACAGTGGCTAATGTCCATGAGCAGATAAAAATGGCTCAAGAAATCAGCACCTAAGATGGCATAGCGGATGTCTGGTAACCAAAATAGCCATGGCAACTTTCTCTTAAGAGCGAGATAGAGGGTAAGAGACTGCTGTCCTTAAGTTACAATGATAGAAGAGTTGATAGCTTATAGGGGGTTGACTTTGTGCAGAGATGCCGGTCAGCTTTGGTCCCAAGGATTATGCTGACCTGCGCACCAGAGACTACAAACAAAGGCCGTCCTGTGGTTCGTTCGGTTATATGAAAAAGGCGGCTTTACGTACGGCCATGATCACCTGCCATTGTTATTGACGATCGGTATCAGCGTTTCCGGCACGACACGAACAGGGTGACACATCGAAGAGCCGTGGCGCGAAAACATCGGTGCAAGTAGAAGACGCGCTGATCAAAAACTGCGCTCAAGTTGTTGAAACACCGTTGCATAGAGGGCGGCGGGAGAGACTGATACGTTGGATAGGCTCACTCATTGAAGTTGCGAGTGTTGCAGAATTCCTGAAGCAAGTCGTCGGCTAGAAATGCAAGCTTTTTTTGCTATTTCCCGAAGGGAATCTAGTTGAAGAATTGGAGAGCTACGCACAGCATTTAGGACTGCCCGAGTGACGTCCATCGTATCGTCGGGCAGTTCGGCGAGTTCCGACAAGCGCTTGCGCTTAGCTGTGACGAGAGCCATGCGTACGTTGGCTGGAAGATGTTGTAGAAACATCCCACTTTATAGGGCCGTTTCCAAAGAGTCGAGTTGGTCACCAATGAGGTGTTGCAGGTGACATAGACATTGAGCTGGGCGTCGGCCACCAAACTCTTCGTTCAGGAGCTGTTGAATGCGCCGATTCGCCGGCGCTAAGAGACAGCGAAGGAGAATCTCTTTGATTGTCGTATATGTCGTTTCCTGACGTGGCTGGACGGGGATGTCGCGTATCTCGACCGTTTCCTGCAGCGGGGAAGTTTCAGGCAGCAGGTCATGTTTGTGAAAATCCGACGTGACGCGATGACTCCAGAACTCCTCAGCTTGTTTGAACCGTAACACGAGAATGGTAAGCGATAGCTGTGGTAGCGTAATGGTAGCTAGAGCTCCTGTAACATCCGTAGAAGGTACCTGACCGGTTTCAGGGGGGTTAGGAGGAAACTCCTAACCCCCCTGGTAACCCCCCGGGTTACCACTAACAGTGGAACCACGAAGCACAGTTAAGAGCATGGGGGTTTTATTTGTACGTCTCTTCACTTGATCTACTCCGTCGTTTCTAACTCCTGTTCCTCATCTCTGCAGCCGTACTCCACTACTCCCTCACGTATAAAACCAGCGACACGCCAGATAAAGAAAACATTGTCATAAATGAAACGACATTCTGCAATCAATCAATGCATCATCCTGGTTACGCCCACTGGAGGGCAAAGGCCTCTCCAATACTTATCCGACTACCCCGGCCATGTACTAAATGTGGCCATGTTGTCCCTGCAAACTTCTCAATCTCAACCACCCACCTAACTTTCTGCCGCCCCGTGCTACGCTTCCCTTCCCTTGCAATCCAGTCCGTAACCCTTAATGACCATCGGTTATCTTCCCTCCGCATTACATGCCCTGCCCCTGCCCATTTCTTTTTCTTGATTTGAACTAAAATGTTATTAACTCGTGTTTGTTCCCTTACCCGATCTGCTCTCTTCTTCCCTACCCCCCCCACTTAACGTTACACCCATCATTCTTCTTTCCATAGCTCCTTGCGTCGTCCTCAATTTAAGTAGAACCCTTTTCGTAAGCCTCCAGGTTTCTGCCCCGTAGGCGAGTACTGGTAAGACGCAGCTATTATACACTTTCTCTTGAGGCATAATGGCAACCTGCTGTTCATTATACCCGCCGTTGTTGCTCAGTGGCTCTGGTGTTGGGCTGCTGAGCACGAGGCCGCGGGATCGAATCCCGGCCACGGCGGCCGCATTTCGATGGGGGCGATATGCGAAAACACCCGTGTGCTTAGATTTAGGTGCACGTTAAAGAACCCCAGGTGGTCAAAATTTCCGGAGTCCTCCACTACGGCGTGCCTCATAATCAGAAAGTGGTTTTGGCACGTACAACCCCAAATATTGTTATTATGCTGATCATGATCTAAGAATGCCTGCCAAATGCTCCCCAGCCCATTCTTATTCTTCTCATTATTTCACTCTCATGATCCGGATCCGCAGTCAATACCTGTCCTAAGTAGATGTATTCCCTTACCACTTGCAGTGCCTCGCTACCTATCGCAAACTGCTGTTCTCTTCCGAGACTGTTAAACTTTAATTGAGTTTTCTGCCAATTACTTTTTAGACCCACCCTTCTGCTTTGCCTCTCCAGGTCAGTGAGCATGAATTGCAGCTGGGCTCCTGAGTTACTAAGCAAGCAATGTCATCAGCGAATCTCAAGTTACTTAGGTATTCTCCCCAGTTCCCAATCCCCGGTTCTTCCCAATTCAAGTCTCTGAATACCTCCTGTAAACACGCCGTGAATAGCATTGGAGAGATCGTATCTCCATGCCTGACGCCTTGCTTTATTGGGATTTTGTTGCTTTCTTTAGGGAGGACTACGGTGGCTGTGGAACCCCTATAGATATTTTTCAGTATTTTTACATACGGCTCGTCTACACCCTGATTCCGCAATGCCTCCGTGACTGCTGAGGTTTCGACTGAATCAAACGCTTTCTCGTAATCAATCAAAGCTATATACAAGGGTTGGTTATATTCCGCACATTTTTCTATCACCTGATTGAGAGTGGGAATATGGTCTGTTGTTGAGTAGCCTTTACGGAATCCCGCCTGATCCTTTGCTTGACAGAAGTCTAAAGTGCTCCTGATTCTATTTGCGATTACCTTAGTAAATAGTTTGCAGGCAACTGACAGTAAGCTGATCGATTTATAATCAGTAAGCTGATCGGTTTTCAAGTCTTTGGTGTCCCCTTTCTTATGGATTAGGATTATGTTAGCGTTCTTCCAAGATTCCGGTACGCTCGAGGTCATTAATCACTGCGTATAAAGGGTGGCCAGTTTTTCTACAACAATCTGCCCACCGTCCTTCAACAAATCTGCTGTTACCTGATCCTCCCTAGCTGCCTTTCCCCTTTGCATAGCTCCCAAGGCTTTCTTTACTGCTTACAGCGTTACTTGTGGGATTTGAAGTTCCTCTAGACTATTCTCTCTTCCTTTCTCGTCGCGGGTGCCACTGGTACTGTATAATCTGTATGCATCACGCTCAAACAATACAGTACACATTGACTAAGGCCCACATGGCAACCGTGAGCATTCACGTACGCGGACAGCTGCCGGACTACAGCCGCAGTGCTTCCTCTCGTTGCACATAGTGGCGTGATAGCAAGACACAACCAGCAGTGCAAGTAGGTTCGAAAGAGTGTTCCACCTGTTTGCACAGACAGTCACAATTGAAGAGGAACCGCTTGCGTTGCGAATCAATCGGCTGATGCAGGACTCTGTTGGCGCAGTCAACACAGCGACATGGACAACCCGGCATTTTAGCGTTACCTCCTTTCCAACTTACACGTTTCTTTTTGTTCTTTCTGGAGCCGCTGGTGGGTCACTCCCACTCGGTGCCCACTTTGTCTCAATCTGAACATGGTCGGTTTTGTAGGCATCACGTCCGGCAGCCACTTTTGCGGGCCTTTCAACCCACGTGGCTCCCAAGTTCATACACTTCGGACCATGTAATCGCGTATGCTGGTCTTACTTCACCGCAAATCAGGGCTAGGGAAGGTCACAAGGACAATTGCTCACGGCTGAAGGAGGGAAGCTGGAATTGGGAGCACCACTTACGGTGCGTGTAAATTGCGAGTCTGTGTCACTGTGCAGAGTGAGGGAGCAGGTGCGTACCTCAAGAAATTGTTTCCCAGTGCAATTGACCAGGTTCCCACATCCGAGAAACGTAACATGGCGACCAAGACCAGTTGGGACAGCAGCGAAAACAGACTCTGAAATCAATAACTTCACCATAGCTTGTGCAGAAACTCAGGCTATCGAACAAAGAACAATCCCGAACGAGACTAGAAATTAAATATGACAATGAGAAAGCTTGTGTTCACGAAAAGAGCCACTCTGCTCTGAGAGCAGTGATGGCCAAAAAACATAAAGAAAAGTCAAATTCTGTATAGCACACGATGCAATGGTTAATGCAAGACACATGTCGATGCCACATCAGCTATTTCAGGAAAGGAATTGGACATGGCAACGTGCACTAGAAAATACAGCTACAGATTTCTTGTGCTACAAGACAGTGAGTGGTGTTAAGAATGAATAACGAATTGGTTGACCTTTATATTTGGATGCGGAAGAAGAATGACCTCTAACAACTCTGGGGAATTTAAAAGCTCGCATTCACAGAAAAACACAGAAATTATACTTGGTACAAATAGAATTCGGCAAGGCGAGGAAACTTATTGAAGAATGGTAAACCGACAGCACCCTATTGGACAGGGTTATCCATGCTTGTTCGGAGCTTTCAGGTTTATCTGAAGACGAAGAATTTTTCAGAGAGTTGTTGGGGTACCCCGACAACTCGACCAATATTCGTGCTGGTGGAATGATGGCTGTCTCTATTAAGTTTGACACAGTCCTCCGTAGACTTGGTATCTCGTCCATAGTCTTCTGCATCCCCTTCTTTGATGATAGCGTAGAAGCCTTGCGAATTCAGCTCCAGCCCTTTTCTCTTGGAGTAGATGGGTATTCAAGATGGTGCAGACTTTTTTTAGGCAAAACAGTAGAAAGGATACAGCACAGATTAACCAAACTCATCTATAGTGGCTCTGTGTTTGAACCAATTATGCTTAGCTATAATTTTGAACAAATGTTCATATCATCTTCTACAAAGAAATTACCTTTCAAGAATAGCAAGCGAATACAGCATATACTAAGCATATTTATTTCTAAACCCGGTGTTGCTTACCACGTGGTAGCAGTCAAAGTCCACACAATGGCCTTGTTGTAGCAGACCGTAACTCCTATTTAGTTCGCGGAGTTCGTTGCTTTGAACTGTTGCCGTCCTCCTTACTGCATGTCTGGAGCAGAAGTTTTACTGCATCAGAAACTGAAAAAAGTAATTTTTGGCAATATGAAATGCAAGAAGTTGTGACATATAATTTGTAATGGTTTGCGGCTGCACAACACGCAAACGTACACTGTTTGTTCTAGGGCACTTAAGCAGCATATTAATTAAAGAAGTATTACTACGGTCCATAAAAGTGATGTCTGCCCATATATTGCGCATCAACAGCTTAAGTATTATTGGGATTACAAATGAGAACATTTTTGCCATTATTTACATACTAGAAGAGCTTAGACTGCTAGTTCCACAAGAAAATGACATGAATGGCATGAAGCTATTAGAACGGATGCATTATTTTTCTGCGCGAACACTTCAGTGTAAAAATAGATACTCTAAGGTAAACAAAACTAAACAGAAGAACATTTGGAACTAACCAGAACGAAATATGGGTGAATCACGTTATCTTGCGTGTAATTATATAATTCCTTCTGTACGTTCAGTTCAATTTATAAAGGGATTATTCGGTTTTGTGGACGAACGAAGCTGTCGGCTTGATTCAAAAACAGCAACGGGGGATCCTGACTGGCGATATGTAATGCAGCATCTAGTTCGTTAATTTGTCCCCGCGTGTAAGTTAAAGATAGAAATATTAGCTAACAAATCAAACATGTTAAATGACTCACCGGTATTGCCGTCTTCAGTAGCAGCAGGATCCGGCTCCCTTTTCCACGCAGACATATTTCACATCACTCACGTCCGAAACTTAGCTTTTGTGCTTACACCTGCGCTCGCAAACACGTCATTTCAGGTCAAGTTAAATAATGAGAAGTATCGAAGCGCAAGAAACTTCTTTTGGCACCATACGAGCAACCAGCGTAAGTGTAAGAACCAGTGAATTTGTGCCTGCTCTGCACACGAACATACCAGTAAAATTGTTAAATCCAGCTCGAGGTCACGTGGGAGGTAGACGATGCTTAACAGCTGAACTATATCTTGCGTTTACTATGGCGAGAAAACATAGTTAGTATTTATAGTGCAATGTATATACAAAAATAATAATTTTCCACTCTGTGAAATGTAATGAAAACGCTTTGATAAGTGCGGGAGAAAGTACATTAAAATAGCGCTTTCTACGGCGCCTCTAGCGGGAGATAACACACTCGGGCAGGAATACCCTGAGTGGATCTGCTATGCTTGTTCTTTAGCAACGCGGTGCGGTCGACTTTTCCCACTTTATGGTGATGTGCATGTTCGAGATCCTACGAGGTTCTGAGTTGTAAAATATCCATGTGTTCATTTGGAAAAGATTCAGTTAGAAGTATTACAGCCCAGAGCTTCAGTTGTGAGCATGTTTAATTTTCGCAACGTGGTTATGAGCAGAAATTTTGCACAACCTCTAAACGCACTGCTAGACACTACGTGTTAAAGGCGACAAGTTTTCGGTTTCGGTTATATCATTTTTTCTGATACACAGACAATTTTTTCTCATGTACATCTTTTAGTACGCTGTCAACGATATCTAATGTTTAACTTGCCCATATATTACGACAGACTATAAAGAAACAAAGAAGCATCAACTCGGAATATTTTTGACTTCATGCCACCACTGTCACAATACAGCGCGCGCCTCGACTAGGGTGATCCTAATGAGGGCGTGTGAAGACCGGCCTCTTGAGCCTGGCCCCAAAACGCGTTCCTGCCACCTGAAGGCGATGCCAGCAGGGGCGCCGTAGTTTCTCGCGGCGTCCGCATACCTCCCGGCGGTGAAATGTTTTGGTCGTGCTTAGTTTTTCCGCTTGAATGCTCTAGATGCTGAGAAGTATTTTTTTTTCAGCATTGTAGATGCTGGCGAAATTTAGTGAAGTGTTTCACTGCTCTCATTCCCCGTAGAAACTACGATTACCGACCGCGCAGCCGATACAGGTAGGTGAGGGCTTTTGCATCGACCTCTTGCCGAAGGGTTGGCGCGCTTATGCCTTACCGAAAGCAGAGTTCATGACAATCACCATGGAAGGGCAGCACGTTCGAACAGCTTTGAATGTGTACTCCACACATTGCTCACATATTTGCGATTGTAACAGTACCTTAAATGGCGCTAGTTAATCCAATATATCTGCAATGTGGTAATAAAAATTTTAAAAGGTACAATACGCTGATGGTCTAATACGAGTTTAGTGCAAATAGCCCAGTCGTTGCAGAGTATCATATTTTTGCAAAATACAAAGCTTAACCCTCTTGACTTTGTTGTGAGTAGCAGACTGCTTTATCCTTATGATCAAAAAGCGAACACTTGTGATGTAGTAGAACCTAGACACCGATCCTGTTAGAGGAGTGGAATGCTCCGGGTAGGAAATCTATGGCACATTGGCCGCTAGAAGCAAGAAATCCTTGACCACTTTTCCGTGCAGCCGTACAGTGCTAATTGCACGTGTGAGTGTGTCCTCGGGTGTCTGCATAAGGTCTTACAGACAGACTGATGGATACCGAAGAACCCCCCCTCCCCTTATGCACCATGTCCCACTGTTTGCAAGCTTCTGCTTTTCAGTGGTGCGGTACATTTTCTCTTGTAACAAGGAAGCCATACCTGCATGCCTTGCAATCAGTTAAAATTATGCGCTTTCTGGCTACGTAGTCTGCAACGAAATAAACCAGGCGTGCATCGCTGTGCTACTCCACATAGTCCACATGGTCTAAGGCAACTTGTGCCGCTTCTGCTTCTTCGGCAGGTAGTACAGTGTCGTCAAAGGTTGTTTCTTAATTTTCCGGGAGAAACGACTCCCAAAACCATATGGACAAATTTCCTTCGTTGGGGTTCTTTGCCAAGCTGTAAAAGCTCATGCATTATTGTAATACCCTAACAGAGCCGCACTACATAGACCACGAGAGCTACCTTGGGCAGCACCGTGGCCTACGAGGCTGACATGCTGGCGGTGGCTCCAACGGAAGCACCGCATTTCCCCCCAGTGGCAGGAACGCGCTGTAGGGCCTTGCTCGGAAATGACGGCGGCACTTCCCCATTCTAGCCACCGCACCTCGACGCAAGTGCAGTGTAAGTTTTAGCGCACGCCAGCATCATGAAATGCGCTTCAATGGTGTGTCTTCGGCTTTTGTTCGGCTGACAATGGCCCAAGTACGTATATATCAGACAGAACGCTTCTGTTTCTAACAGAAATTTAGAGCTGTGCATCTGACTGCTTTTTGTGGTACGTTTGTTCGCGTTCCGGAGCGCTTATAGAAATGCCCCGAGGGCCACGTGCTGGTGGTTCATTTTCAGACATATTTGTATCGCTTGGTTTCTGGAGGGTTTTTGAAATCTCAGGGATATTTCTCATTTGCAGTGTTTAGTTCTAAGGATCTAGCAGCGCTATGTGTTTGGCACTTTCGTGGTGTGACAAAGCCTGAGCGCTTTACCTATCAAAATGAATATTTTATCTATGCTTGTGGGGAACAAGTTTGATATACATTGTTGAAGGTAGTGACAAAGTGCTGGCTTTCTGTCTTGAATCTCGTGGCGCTAAAAGCAGGTGCTGGCATGCAGGTCATGCACTTTTGGTCATTCATTAATATGTGATATTATTACCGTATTACATAAGATTCAATGCTTCTACATATAATTGTGGCATTGTGACTGCTAGTCATTTTGTGAGTTTGAACACCATTTTCTCATTACTTTTGTTTCAGTGAAGTTGAATTATCGAGAGTTCGTTTATATCGAAGTTCTCTAATTTTTTTTACATCCACGTTTAACCTGTTTGTATGCAGTTATTCATTGCAAGTTATACCTTGCAATAAATATTTTCATATATGTACTTGGCTGGGTGTTAATCATTTTTCTTATAAAGCTTTACAAATTGTGCAAATAAAGAGTAACGTCGATATGAAATTGTGAATCTTGTGACATCGCATTAGTGACGTCGTGCGGTGACGTTCCAGTGAAGCAGTGAAGCTTGCGCTGTTATTGTATCGACCACGTAGAGCGCGGATAAGAGCGCCGCTTTATTTATTTAAAGAAAGCCCTCTCGAAATAAGCTGTTCTTTTCTTACTGGCTTATCTGCTGTCCGAGCATCAAGTCTCAATTTCGTGCTTTGCCTATTCCCCGCAGAACTCACTTTTTGATGCCGCGATTGCACGGTTTTTAACAATTCATAATGATGAAACTACAGATTCGTGGTATTGTGAGCCCAGTTTTCAGATTTTGATGAGCGCTAGAGATATTATATATAGAGAGAAAGATACCCCATGAATGTTTCAAGTTATTTTTTCACATTTACATTTTTAAAAGTAAGCAAATCATTTCAAACGAGCTCACCAGCTACTTGCCGACAACGTTGGTAACTGCGGTATTCGTGTGCCTCAGCCCATACACAATCGAGGAGCATATAGTAATCAGATGATCTCTTAGGAGCTATAGTGGGCTCTTCGTGTCTGGTCCTATATTGTAGAAAAATGGATCTACATGGCATAAAGTTTAAATGGCTACCGTCCCGGAGAAAACCCACCCCCTATTTTTATAGTTCATTTCAGCAGTTTTACTTTGCTTGATCAGGGGTAAAAAACTTTGGAGTCGTCAGCTAGACTTTCTGATCCTAGTCGTCGTTGACATGTGTTTTGTTTGAAATCATGATTCAGCAAGGCGAGGTACAACAATAGTTCAGCAATCATTTCCTCAAGCCTGCCTTTTGGTGTTAAAATGCAGCTTAAATTGTCAAAGACAATGGTAATATATTACGGAGGACAAAATACTTCTCCATAAATTAGGAACTACGCTGTATTGCCTAAATACATGACCGCCTTCTGCATCATTTGGCATCAGCCATTTTCGATTCACGTAGGAAAAAAAGAAATATAAAGAAATTAACCTCAACGACGTCTTATATCAAGTCAGATTTGCGTGCACTAACTCCTAAGCCTAATTTTGAAACGTCTAAAAACATATGGAAGGTGTTTAAATTTAGCTTTTTACTCATATTTGCTGTTCCGCTCTTGTGCATGAAAGAATACCGGGCCAAAGGACAAGGCAGCAAAGGACTTTGATCACACTCGACTGCACGGCAATCGATCCTTAGTTTCGAGTAAACTGTACAATACCTGCTTAAGTATATTATATTATAGTCTGCACGTCCCTTGTCTTCTACCGAAACGGCCGCCTCTAGTAGTAGTCTTCATGCACATTGGTGGTCATGACATGACACCCTGTGACATGGGGCCAAGACTACCGGTGAGCCGTTTGATAAAGCGTGCAGTCAGAGCTGATGAACATTACCTTTTATTCTCTGATTATGCCGCAGCCTCAGAACCTATTTATGGTCATGATAAACAGACAGAAAGAATAAGCATTGCTGCTCTTCTTCTGTCGTGATTCTTTAGTCAATGACAAAGGAATATAAATATAAGCTAGGTGACAAATAGTGTTTAGTCAGTATTTACACCCCAAATTCAATGCTTTAAATGCGTGCTTGCTGCTTTGTCTAGTGGAACTTCTTGCCAGCACCAAATTGCGCACATCATCAGAGGCATATTTTGACAAATATAAGTAGCGTAATAAAGAGAGTGCAATACACGTACTGTAACTACATTCCAGAGAAGACATTGCATCACAGCAGTATGTGTATATTTCTCATGTGCAGTGAGGCAAAAATTTGGCATCTGGCGTCATGTTCTGTTGGCGCACAAGCTTCTGTTCCTTTTTTGTGCAACCATTGTCAGCAGAGAGAAGCTTGTAGTACTTCCAGGTAGCAAAGCACTGAGCCTTTACGACCGTCCAAGAAGCCAAGGCTCTTGGCGAGTCATAAATGAATAATCACATGGCTGAAAATCCTTATAATTGTAAGGAGCGCTTCAAATCCCAGTGAGCACAGTCGCCTGATTACAATCTGTCCTGAGTCGTGGTAGTTCCTACAGTGCGTGTAAGTCCCATGCCAGGGAGATATAATAATGATGCCAACGAGATCGAATGTGGCTGTTCTTCGTTGTTCTATAAAATTTATTTTCATGTGTTTAGGATCATATGTAGTGAAATATGTGAAATCTTATGCACGAGGTAGTTTACAGTCGTCTTCTACGTACAGTTCCAGTTTTTATCTAACTTTAGCAAATCAGCGAAGGTCCCAAAATACACATCTAATATTGGTACTCAGATGGAACAGTTTCAGCTATATGGGCATGTTTCAAGTATACTAATGCTTAAGTTTAACAGAACTGGACCACAGATCAAGAAAAAATTCAATTAAACACCTATTCATGTTATACATTTAGGCTTTGCAGAAGCCATTTATCAGCAGCGCCCTTCCTATTCTGTGTTTGTCAGTTCTATGACAGACCTATGAAGAAGCACGAGTTTTGTACAGAGAAGTTCTCAAGAGGTAATGAACCTCTTCCACATAATTTAGAAATAGGCAGACGCCTGCTCCTCACAAAGTGATTATTTTCTGCGTTGTAGTATTGAGAAGTTCGTTCCGAACATATTTTGATAAAGGAGCTGGGTTCAAGGATCTCCTGCATTTACCCATTCCTACCACCGTGTTTTCACAGAAAAATTTAGGCCTAGTCGCATAAATGGGAATGTGTGCAGTTTAGTATGTCTGTTGGACTTATTGTACCGATCAATATGCGAGGATGCCTCTCAAAAGGAGAGGTGAGCATCACGTTGTCGCTAATCTGTCAAGTAACGGTATACCAATAATAGCATTGCATAGTTGTGATAGGATTGACTGATGTTTCATGTTTAATGGCGCAGGGCCAGGTAGGGCCAAAGAGCGCCGTGCTAGTGTTAATGAGTTCGTAGTGGTGTGATGGGTTCTGTGATGTTAATGCGACGTGGCTGTAAAGGGGCCTAAATGAGTTGGTGTAAATTGAATAAAATCTACGCGTAATAAAATTATGAAAATGAATATTGACATGTAATATGAACACTAAAATGCAATGGGAAAGAAATATTCAATATGCAAAATATGTGAGATGATAAAATTGCCTAGAGCTCTACTGCCTCTCCAGAGTCCTTGAAACACAAGGGCTTAGAGGCATGTACTATACGAAAGAACTATCACAGCGGCATCCTCTGAAGAGAGGAGGCGCAAGGAATATATGGGGCTAATAACATGTAACACCATATCCTTCAGGAAACCTAGGACAGCGTTGGTGCCAAAGAGTGGTTCTGGGCCGAATAACATTACAGGATGAAGGGGGATGTGCTGCCGGTACGCTAAGGGAAAATGATTTTTTTCTCTCAGATTCCGCTTCCCGACACTCCAAGAGGACGTCGAGGACGGTCAGCCTCTCCCCACATCTACTGCAGATTGAAGGCTCATTTCCAGTGAGTAAAAAGTTATGGGTGCCAAATGTGTGTCCTATTCTTAGACGACAGAATAGGACATCTGTTCGGCGTGATCTTGTTACAGAAGGCAAGAAACCTAGGCCGCCATCTTGTACACGTTCGAAAAGCCGACGTTCGATTTCGCCTCATGTGATTGGAATAAATTGGCCTAGGCCGCGATATCGGCGCAGCCTGGAAAATCGCGCAAGGCGAAATCAAACGTCGGCTTTTCGAACGTGTACAAGAAGGCGACCCTAATTGCGGCTTTATTACTTGCAGCTTATTATTTGTTTCCACGTCCCACAAGCGTTGCCAGTAGTTTCACAGTTTCCTTCGTAACAAGGTCTTCAGATCTACGATAGGGACTGCAGCGGTAAGATGAACAGCATGCGGTGCAATTGATGTGGTCATCTGGTCCGCTAGAACGTTATCTTAGATGCCCCTACGGCGAGGCGTCCACCATATAATCACATGCTGGTTAGTTATATACGCTTTACACAGGACGGAATAGAGTTCATTTATTACTGAATTTTGGTGCATACAGAATGACATCAAGGCCTTCACAACACTTAGGGAGTCCGTACATAAAACTGGTTTCTGGAGTTATTATTTCCTGATATGCTTCGCAGCCGACAATAGTGCGTAGGCCTCAGCCGTAAAGATGGTTGTTTCCGGATGCAGTACATCGGATTCCGAGAAGGATGGACCGACGGCTGCATAGGACGCCCCATCGTGTGACTTCGATGCATCTGTGTAGAACTCCGTGCAGAAGTGCTTGTACGGGAGTTCCAGGAAATGCATTTGGATTTCCATCTCTTGAGCGTGCTTTCTAACTTGTAGGAAAGATATATCACATTGTATCAGCTGCCACTCCCAAGGAGGTAGCAGCTTAGCCGGAGGCATTAAGTGATGTTTGAGGAATGGGGCATCCATTCCAACGTTAAGCTCCCTCACACGCATTGAAAAGGGCTGACTTACAGAGGGATAATTACGAAAGAGTGTAGCATATGCCATATTGTCAACGGTATTATAACACGGATATTGAGGACTAGAAGAACTTTCAGACAACATGTTTGGATGATGTGCATTCTCTGTAGGTGAAGTGACCCCTCATTTGATTCTACATATAATATTTCAATGCGCCAGCCCGATCCCTAGTTGGAGGAACGGATATAGCATTTTTAACGCGCCATGGGCAGCAGAATGGTAGATCACGGCAACCTAGTCCAATCGTGATCGAATCAGGCTCATGTAAAGATTCATTAGACACTTCCTACCGCTGCCCCATGTTCTGTGGGATAAAATTATAAGTAAGTCCATTGATTTTAAGCATTTCACCTTGATATACTTTATGTCTGCAGCGGTGGCGTAGACGTAGACCGGTAGACCATCCGCCTCGCGCGCAAGAAGACCGTGGTTCTAATCCCGGTGCCGCGCAATTTTTCACCGGAATAAAAAAAATATCCGCGTGTTGATCAAATTGCATAAACAGGCCTGCAGCGCGGCCTGATTGCGGTGAACAGAACGGGTAGCGCACTTCATCACCAGAGCAGAATTGGCTACCCTGGTGCAGTACTTGGCTATAACCTCCTATATGAATACCACAATCAAACCCCGGCCTTCAGTCCCCAGCAGCATCGAAGCAACTGATCACGGCGGCGGTCAGAACTGTGACGCAGCAGAGGGTGCTAAAAATCTCTCGGTCCGGACAGGCCGCCATTGGAATCAGAACCAGGTAACATTTAATGCTAGAACGTTATCCGGTGAGGCGAGTCTAGAAGTGCGATTGTAGGAATTAGCGGGCAGTAAGTGGGATATAATAGGGCTCAGTTAGGTTAGGAGGACAAAAGAAGCATATGCAGTGCTAAAAAGCGGGAACGTCCTGTGCTACCGGGGCTTAGCGTAGAGACGAGGACTAGGAGTCGGATTCCTGATTAATAAGGATATAGCTGGTAACATAGAGGAATTCTGTAGCATTAACAAGAGGGTGGCTGGTCTTGTTCTGTAACTTATTAGGTACAAATTGAAGGTCGAAGAGGTCTACTACCCTACATCCAGTCATGACGACCAGGAAGTCGAAAGCTTCTATGAAGACGTGGAATGGGCGATGGGTAATGTCAAAACAAAATGCACTATACTGAAGAACGACTTCAATGCCAGGGTAGGCAAGAAGCAGCCGGGAGACAAGTCAGTGGTTGAATGTGGCATAGGTTTTAGGGATAGCAGGGGAGAGTTATTAGCAGAGTTTCCAGAACAGAATGATTTGAGGATAATGAATACCTTCTTCACAAGCGGGATAGCCGACAGTGCACGTGGAGTAGCCCGATTGACGAGACTAGAAATGACATACATCTCATACTCTGCGCTAACCCTGGCATCATACAAGATGTCGACGTGCTCGGCAAGGTGCTCTGCAGTGACCACAGGATGGTAAGAACTCGAATTAGCCTAGACTTGAGGATGAAACGGAAGAAATCGGTACGTAAGAAGCCGATCAATGAGTTAGTGGCAAGAGGGAAAATAGAGGAATTCGAGATAAAGCTACAGAACAGGTATTCGGCTTTAACTCAGGAACTAGACCTTAGTGTTGAAGCAATGAACGACAATCTATGGGCATCATTGAGGAATGTGCAATTGAAGTCGCTGGTGACCTAGTTAGAAAGGATGCCAGTAAGTTATCGCAGGAGACGAAACATCTGATTAAGAAACGCGAATGTATGAAAGCCTCTACTCCTACAACTAGAATAGAACGGGCAGAACATTCCAAGTTAATCAACAAACGTAAGACAGCTGACATAAGGAAGTGTAATATGGACAGAATTGATCATGCTCTCAGGAACGGAGGAAGCCCAAAACAGTGAAGAAACTTGAAACGGGCAAGAATCAGATGTATGCGTTAAGAGACAAAGCTGGCAATATCATTACTAATATAGATAAGATTGTTCAAGTGGTCGAGGAGTTCTATAGAGATTTGTGCAGCACCGGTGGCACCCACGACGATAATGAAAGAGTGAATAGTCTAGAGGAATTTGACATCCCACAAGTAATACCCGAAGAATTGAAGACAGCCTTGGGAGCAATGGTATGCACAAAGGGAATGCAGATGGGGAGCATCAGGTAACAGCATATTTGTTGAACGATGGTTGTGCAGAAGGAGGGTTACGGACTGGATTGCAAGGGAAGAAAAGCGTAGCAGGGGGTGGTAGAAAGTTAGGTGGGCGGATGAGATTAAGAAGTTTGCAGGGACAGCATGGCCACAAATAGTACGTGACCGGGGTAGTTGGAAAAACATGGGAGAGGCCTTTGCCCTGCAGTGGGCGTAACCAGGCAGATGATGATGATGGTGATGATGATGATGGTTGGGCAGGTGGTTCTAGGAAAATTGGCCACCCTGTATACACAATGCCTCATGAGCTCAAGCGTGCCGGAATCTTGGAAGAACGCTAACATAATCCTGATCCATAAGAAAGCGGTCGCCAAAGACTTCAAAAATTATAGACCGCTGCCTACGACCGCCGTCTGCTGCCTACAAGTAGTTACTAAGGTAATCGCAAATAGAATCAGGAACACCTTAGACTTCTATCAACCAAAGGACCAGGCAGGATTGCGTAAAGGCTACTCAACAATAGACAATATTCACACTATCAATCAGGTGATAGAAAAATGTGCGGAATATAACCAACCTTTATATATAGCTTTCATTGATTACGAGAAAGCGTTTGATTCAGTCGAAACGTCAGCAATCATGGAGGCATTGCGGAACCAGGGTGTAGACGAGCCGTATGTAAAAATACTGAAAGATATATATAGCGGCGTTACAGCCACCGTAGTCCTCCATAAAGAAAGCAACAAAATCCCAATAAAGAAAGGCGTCAGACAGGGAGATACGGTCTCTCCAATGCTATTCACAGCGTAGGAGGTATTCAGAGACCTGGATTGGGAGGAATTGGGGATAACAGTTAATGGAGAATACCTTAGTAACTTGCGATTTGCTGATGATATTGCCTTGCTTAGTAACTCAGGGGATCAACTGCAATGCATGCTCGCTGACCTGGAGAGGCAAAGCCGAAGGGTGGGTCTAGAAATTAATCTTCAGAAAACTAAAATAATGTTTAACAGTCTCGGAAGAGAACGGCAGTTTACGATAGGTAGCAAGGCACTGGAAGTGGTAAGGGAATACATCTACTTCGGACAGGTATTGACTGCGGATCCGGATGATGAGAGTGAAATAATGAGAAAAATAAGAATGGGCTGGGGAGCATTTGGCAGGCATTCTCAGATCACGAACAGCAGGTTGCCATTATCCCTCAAGAGAAAAGTGTATAACAGCTGTGTCTTACCAGTACTGACGTACTGGTAAGACACACGGCTGATGGCACGGCTGCTACCACACTGTTTGTGGGCCGGACCGGAACCGGAGTGTGCTGCGACGTTGCCACCTTGCGAGCCGCGTCAGCACACCCTGAGGTATGAAAAAAGGAACAGGTTTCCGTGCTTCTTGAAATGAGATGTGATCTTTGATTTTCATTGTGTATATTTCTTTTTCTTTTTTTCCACCGTTGCAGTTGCAGTCCACCGTTGCAGTTGGAACAGCGGAGTGTGCCACTTCAGTTGTAGAATTGGTGTTCGTGGTTGCCACATTTTGCACAGGTCAGTCGGCCACAGCAGCTTTGTGAACGATGGCCATACCCCTGACACTTGAAGCATCTTCGGAGATTTGGGATGTAAGGCCTGACTCGAACTTGGGTATATCCCGTTGCTCGGGTTGCTGGTAGCACGCTTGATGCAAAGGTGAGGATGAGATGCTTAGCTGGAATATCTTTGTTGTCTCGATTGATCTTTATTCTTTGCACTTGAATCACGTTGTGTTCTTTCCAGCCTTCCAGGAGCTCTTCCTGGCTCAGGCTGAAGAGATCTTTATCAGAGATGACTTCTTTACACGTGTTCAATGATTGGTGGGGGGTAACAGTGACAGCCACATTAGGGTATGCTAAGAGATTGGAGAGTGTTCCACGCTGTTGACCGTCGCGGACCTCAAGAAGAACGCCACTGCACATTTTTTATCTCACTCACTGACAAATTCTGCAGATTTTTGTTACTTTTTAAAGCGGACAACTTTCCTCGCCTCTTTCTCCTGTTTTCTTGTTTTGACAGACATATTGTTACCCAGTACTTTCACCAAACGTGGTTTGACAAATACTGTCGTCGTTTGGGCATTGACCACATGGGAGAAGCATACGTACGACGACGGCGGCATACACTGTCGCTGATCGTGTCGCAATCGCGTCTTTGTAATCAAAAGCACACCTGTATACACTCGTTCTATAAAGTCCTTCTATATACACTCCCGTGTTTCTCTAGTTAGTGTCCGCTCTATACCCATGTAGAACCAAACAGTCGACTCGCACGACCGCAGTAGAAAACCATCGTCTTCAACGCGGTCTTCGTCTACTGTTTGGGTTTAAACACAGTTCCACACGTTTGCTGAAAACGCCACAATCCCGAGTTTCTCTACTTAACGTTCGTTTAGTAACCGTGTAGCACCCAAAAATCCGCTCGCACGACCGCAATGGAAAACGATCGTCTTCAAAGAGGTCGTCATCATGATCTTCGGGCACAAAAATGCATTACACACGCTCAACTTGATTTAGACAAGCATGTTGTCCCACGTTGTATCGATTCGTTGGTCGTATTGCTATCCACGCACCCAAACGCGTCGCACACACAAGTCGATTTACACAAACGCACTGTCCCACCTTGTATTGCTTCGTTTCGATTCCAAATAGTGCTAGGCATTGCCTGGGTCATGCAGGTGACGTCTGTGATGTTTCGCTGTAGATGGAGGCTAGGGGGCTCAATGGAGCTAGGTGCACTCCCACGACCCTAGGAACCCCTAGCACAGAAAGTAGCTATGCCAGCAGTTCCTATTGGTAACGCAGGGGCGCGTTGAGGTCGACCGACTGAATGGGCGTACGAATGTACATGTGCATACTGGATTGGCCCCCATTTTCGCCCATCGATACAACAAATGCAATGGAGATAGAGGTATACAGCTTCGCAGTGAAAAGAAAAATGGGGGCAGTTTGCACTAGTAGTGCAAGGCTGGGTCACAGCGGCGCTAGTTCCTGCTTTTGGTAAGTGTTCCTAGGTTTTTCTAAGTTTTATGAGGTTATACATGGCTTGACTAAGTTGACACTTACTGTTGCTAGGTTTGGCTAAGTTTTGCGATCTTATGCATGGCATGGCTAGGCTCATACCAAGCATTGCTAGGTTTTGCTAAGTCTTACGAGGTTATGCTTGGCTTAACTGTCGTCATACTATGTGTCACCAAGGTTTGCTAAGTTTCGCCAAGTTTTTGCCAGGTATACATGGGCAGGCCGGTAAATCACGCAAGCCCGAGCAAGTCGCACGCATACAAGCCACAGTACGTGTATCACAATTATTTACATACAGTGATTCAGTACCAGTCGGTCATCATCTTCGATACGGTGTTCGTCCTCGATGTCCAACCGGTTACGGGCAAACGGTAGGTCTTCGGCAAGCACATCTTCCCCTTTGTAGATTTCCACGACCTCGTCATCCAGCTACTCTACCAGCCGTCCGGGCTGCAGCTGCACATTATCGAGGCAAGGCAGGGCGCACTTGTAGCCCTGCACCGAATTCTCCATGATTGCATTTAGCGAGTCACCCCGCCGCACGGTGGCCTCGTCCCAAGCCAGCTTCTTGCTGATCTTGGCCAACGCGGCCTTGTGATCCCTGTGGTAAATCGCAAGTGGCCTACAGAGCTTGGCAAGGCACTCCGTATGAAAGTTAGCAAAGATCAAATCTATGCAAGTCCTGTGAATCGTCGGGGGATAGCAGCCACGCTTCTGCGTGAAACAGACCATCCAAAACAAGCTAGACATTTACTCGAGAAGCCACTTCTCCTTACTGACGTCTACAATGAAGTCACCCGTATGAGCTCCCGGTGCTTGCTCGTATATTTTCTGAAATTTTGTGCTCACGAATCGCCTGACCTCATTCTAGGTAGCCTTGGGGGATATGTACTTAAGGACTAGTGTGATCGAGCCGTACAATCGCAGTGCCAAGGCTTCAATCCTTCTCAAATGCACCTCCCTTGGCAAATTCTAACCGCTCGACGGGCACATCGACTCCGTCTTTGGCATACATGGTAAGCCCCTGGCAATCCGATCCAAGTTGTCTTCGTCGGCAACGCACACGTATCCGTATATCTACCTGTATGCAGCTATTCTACGTTTCAGCAATGCAGGTCAGAGTGGCCTTCCGTAGTAATTCTTCGTGGTTCACATCCAAACCATGGCTCTGCATCGACTTCAAGTTCAGCAAAGTGATCGTAAACTCCTCATAGCCGACCTTGTGCTACTCAGCTCGGCAGGCTCAGCTAATCGTCTGAAGCGGGTACTTCTTGAGTTGCTCAAATTCCTGGGCGAGGCTGGCATCGGCATTGGCGGAGCCGTGGTGAAACTTGAAGTCCCCGTCTGCGTTATGCACGGAGCTCACCGTAGAGAGATTCACGTCGAACCAGAGCCAATCACAGGCGCGGAAACTGTGTCGGAACTCTATGCCAAAGAATTCGCGTTGGTATCGGCCGTTCGCACCTCCCATGGATTAGCGGGCTTGGCGTAGGAATTCTCAGTGACGTGGAGGCCCAGAACCCCTTCCCGGCGGCGTCGAACATTCAGCCGGCAGCGTTCGTTTCGGCGCTATCAGCAGGATTGACTCTCCTCCGTAGATCGTAGTCCCGCTGAGCCGCGCTTCCTTGTAGGCGACTCCTTTCTCGAGAGTCTTGCGTTTCTTCGGTCGCCCCATGGTAGCTGCTCACGCTTGTTTATTGGACGAGAGAGGCGCCACGTCTGTCAGCGCGCGGGCTGCTCAGACCTTTCTATCATATCAGTGACGTCACGGCTAAGCGAACACATGCTTCTCCTTTCTCGGGAGAGAGAGAGAGAAGTGGTTCTTGTGGGGAAGGAGAAAAGGCTAGCGCTATTTTCTGCAACCCATGCGGGAACACTGCTCAGCGCCAGCAGCGTGGACGGGATGGTGTTAAAAGAGAGAGAGGGTAGGAGGGAGAAAGTTAGAGGGTCGTAGAGATGGAAGCAAAGTAGTGGCCGATCAGGAAGCCCGAGGTGGTGGGAAATGTCCTATAGTCTCGCCGAGAGCCGCGACGAGTCGAGGTACTCGACGACACTTAGGAAGGCTGGTAGCTGATTACGACAGCGGAAGAGGATATCTTCCTGTCGTGAACATGGGAGCCCCAGGCGGTGGAACTCTTGGAGAAGTCGACCGCGGTGCTGCGGGTGAGCAGGGCAGGCCAGGAGGAGGTGCTCCAGACTTTCTGGTTCACCACAGGAGGCACAGGCTGGCGAGGTGGCTTTCCCAAGGCGGTGCCGGCGGGCTGCCGTCCAGTATCAGCCAACTCGCAGTCGGAGCAGCAACGAGGCATCCCTTCGTAGGAGGCCGTGCTATGGAAGAGGCCATAGAGGCCGGCCGAGGATACCCGTTTGTCCGGGTGGCAGGCGATGATGTGCCGGCGCAGCCTGTGTCTCGAGAAGTCTGCGGCCGTTACAGCAGGGCTGAGGGGGGCGCTTGAGTGGTGGGCACTTTTTGCCAGAGCGTCCGCCTCTTCGTTCCCCGGGATCCCCACGTGTGACGGTAGCCAATGCAGAGATACTGAGGATCCTGCGTCCTGAAGGGCCGTCAGTCTTGAAGAGAGCAGCGCTACCCAAAGCCGGGAGCAAGCTCGGGAGAGGGTGGGCAAAGGTCGTGAGAGGGAAGAGAGAGGAAAGACTGTGCCAAACACACGTGTGTGATGCGAGGAGGTTGCGTGGCTCGGCCAAGCATAGCTGGGTCGAGTTTTCTGTCAGCATGAAACGGACTTATGAAAAGCTTAACACCTCCGCTGTAAAAGTTTGCACTAGCAACTAAGATGCTAAAGATTTGAGTGCTGCTACCTCCTTGAAGAAAAAAAAACTGCACAAGATCCTTAGAAAACCATGTATTTGTATTGATGATGCATTATGGTGCATTTTCATAACTTCAGTTGTTCTTTATAGAAGCAATAAATTGTTACTCATTTGTGTTGAGATGTAAGGACCCCACAAATGGAGAAGCTTGTTACAATGTACGCAGTGGACGTACAAAAGCCGGTTGCATTGCATGACTATTCCGAATGTTGCTACTTTGTTGCCACAAAATGCACAGAAATACAAGAGCAAGCATACCGGTTTAATTTAGTTTGAGGCAGCAGTCTAATGCCACCATTAGACAAATGCAACTGCATTGAGGTAGATCTTCCTGTGAGTATTAATTAAGGGTTCTTTTGTTTCCACGAGTGAGCATGGATTCGCTGTTAACATAGTGACAGAACCAAAAGGATACCACCATGCCTTCGTCGTAAAGGACAATAGGCTAACTAGTTGTAGACAGCGCGGGGATACTATTTCTTGCGAGTCTTCACTGGTTATGCTTATGCAGTGAACTTCAACCCATGTTTAACGCTTTATTACGTCTTCCTTGATGTGATGAGCATCATGTGATGAATTGTGATGAGCGCCGAAAAACCTTGTATAACAGGTTCCTTCATCAGGAGAATTATGTGTCACTTATATCTTCCATACAGAAATAAGCACTTTAGGAGAAAACTTCATTCAGGCAACATTATCTCAAGCTGATTATACTGGGTGACATAAATTCCAATCTGCTCGACAGACTTTATGTAGCGTCTTTAACCACTCGGCGAATGGCACACACGTTTATGTAAATTAGCGGGAAAAAAACGCGTGTCACACCGATTGTAATAATATTTATTCATTGTGTTTCTCACCCGTCAGTCTCAATTTTTTTCGACATTAAAAACTACTGCCATACCGTCATTTTCAACGACTTTGATACGTGAATTTTGTGGGGCCCACAGCCTATGCATAGTGTCTGCAAGTTTGGTCGCAGGCCGCAAGTATGCGTGCTCATCCGCTGTAAGCAAATAACGAGACTAGCCTTCCCGCGGCAGCAAGGTGTACGGCTGCACCGGAGATCTTAGAGCGTACTTGTGTGCTCTTCGCATGAAGTGGCTTGAGCATGAACATAAACATAACGCCGAAGATAATTAGTGCCAAGCGGGCTTGTCCTGGTGCTGACTAGCCGGCTTCTGCGTCGGTGTGGTTTTGGCCATTGCAGCCGGACTTAGTCCACATAATGACAGGAAACAGGCGCCAGTGGATGTAAGTGATGCTCGACTACGGCGCCGGAGCATACATCCCGCAAGCAACGCGCCGCAATCCGACGGCCCCAACGGGAGGATTAGAGCATGGGGTTTCTTGCTAAAGTTACTAGAGTGAACTCTGGCCATGCAATCGCTCAGCTAGCACAGGAATGACGGTTAGTGCACACATTTGTTAGACTTTCGTTCATTTGGCTTGAGCTGCTCTTGTGGCTTTGTTTAGTTTGGTTTATCTGGCTTAGTTAGCTTAAATGTTGCAGCAATCCAATTTATCTAAACGCGCAAGGAGGCAATAGTAGTAGGTGCGCATTCATAGCCACTGTGAATAGGGGCATTCTGATGAAATATATTGCTAAAAATTATTTGTTTTCAAAGTCAGAAAGCCATTTGAGGGCTCAGGACGACTTTTAGGCAAATCTATTATACTATATGGCTATTCCACTAACAAATCGCAGTTGCCATGTTTACTACTCCCGTAGACGCTAGTTGAGCAGTTTCTTCAACTAATTTTTTTGAAATACTCTACGGCCGCAAGCCGATGGCTCGTCGGTGCCAGTTATTGGATTTGTCAGTATAACAGTAGGCCAAAAAAGAAATGCTGTTTACTCTCCATCGCCTTAACATCTTTGACGCTCGGGCGTTTCAGGAGACTGCCTTGGAGACTATATTCTGCGACATACTTAGCCGCGGAATGCGTCTCCCCGAACGCTGTCATGTATAGGGTTGTTTTTATAAACTGCTGTCCATGTTTACGACGTACTCACAATCGTGTGCTTCTTCCACACAGGCCTGTTCCACATCAAGTTTCTTCGACTTAACATAGCTGATCACCTAGCTCGTCATATCAGCAAAGCTTCGTCACCTGGCGGTATGACACGTGCTGCTGAAGGCCTGTGACGTAACCTGCACTATAATTTCCATTGGCTCTTCGAAGAGAAGACTACCACAAGATCGGCGAGCGCTCCCGCTCAAGGTTTTATTTTGGCAGCAGCGGCAACGCTACAGCGACGACGTACTCACAATCGTGTGCTTCTTCCACGCAGGTCTAGGCTGCTCTGCACTACTGAACTTATTTTTTCGTTTGGTTTCCTGCTGTTGCTGCAGCTGCCACGGTGTATTTGCATTGCAATGTCTAAAGAAATCAGGGCTCTTCGAGGAACTGAAACATGAACTTCATGCAGAGTTTAAAGATTTTAGAGATACGTTTGAGAGAGATTTTGGGGAAGAAATGAGGGAGGTGGAAGAACAGCCTGACGTTCATTAGTAAAGAGTATGACAAAATGAAAGTGGAGAACAAAGAACTGAAAGAGGAAACATTCAACTTGAAAGTCGGTGTAGTGACCTGGCACAGCAGTTGAACGCTCATGATAGTCGTCTCCTCCATGCCGTGCCGAACAATACTCTCGAAACACAAATGTTGAAATTAAAGGGGTTCCTTCCAACATGCCAGAGAACCTAACCGAAATAATAGGTAGAATTGCAGCAAAAGTGAATGCCTCTATCTTGCCTACTGGCATTGACGTAATCCACCGCGTCTCGCCAGCAAACTCGGCAGTAAAAAATATACTTGTGCAGTTCAATTGGAGGCAGGTCCGTGCCGCTTTTCTTCAGAAAGCAAGCGCTGCAAAATTCGTATGCTCCCACATCGGTTTTCATTCTGACATGCGCATTTTTGTTAATGAGCACCTTTGCCCTGAACTCAAGCGCATTCTGGGCGAGGCAACTGCGCAGAAGTGCCAAGCCAAATGGAAGCATGTTTGGGTGTGCAATGGTAAAATCTTTGCTCGTCAAACCGACGATACGCCCACAATCAGAATTGCATGCAGAGAGGACATTGCAAAACTCACTGCATCATCAGATAGTGTCTAAAGCAAAAGGTGGCACTTGCTCAGAAATGGTAACGTTTGAAAACATGTCGCATGTCTATGCTTCTGAAACCAAGCGAACTTGCCATGCGACATGTTTATTCTGTAGAAGTTTTGTCATACCCTCGTACATCACTTGTAAGGATATTGTACCCGAAACGAATTACGTCACATTACGTTGCTTTGTCCCTGTGCTTAAGGATGACACTATAAAGTTTCAGTTGTGATGAAGCATCCAGTTTGATTGCCCAAGTTTATATCGTACAAATTGACAGTCCCACGTGGTTATTGTTACTGTACTAGAGATATCTGCATATGTCAACAAGAACTCGGCGTTGCAGCTACACATGTTGCGTTTGCCAACCATTTTCCGTATGGTCAGGTACTTTATTCATCTTATCATTTCTTGATGACAGTCAATCGGTATTTTGAACCTGTTTGCCCCTGTGAACTGGGATCTAGTATGAAAAAGAAAGGCTTGTTCTCAGCGTTGCATTTAAACATTCACTCAATGAGGCACAAACACGAGCAATTAGATCAGCTGATGCATAATCTTCCGGTATCTTTTGATTGTTTTGTGTCTACTGAAACATGGTGCGCACAAGAAAATTATCTCATTTCGATGGAATCATTCTCGCGCTTTTTCTTGAACAGAGGGACCCGCGGGGGCGGCCTGGCAGTCTATATTAAATCTTGTTACGCATTCGAGCTTGTTGAAGAATTTTCAGTTATAACAAATGACTATGAAATTCTCACATTACGTCATAACCATCAAATCTTATCGGTAATCTATAGGCCTCCGAGCGGGAAGTGTGACCAGCTTCTCAATTAGGCAAACAAATTTCTAGAATTCTGTTCTATTAACCATTATACAGTGGTCTTGGGTGGCGATTTCAATATATATATAACTGAAGATAATTACACGTCACTTAGTTTTACCAACATAATTGAATCCAATGGTTTTTCAAGCTTAATAGTGTCTCCGACAAGAATTACTGCTTCCAGCCAGACAACTATAGATTTATATGTCGTGAATGCAGACACTACTGTGGAATGCGCTGGTACGTTGTCGTCCGACCTTAGCGACCAATGTCGAATTTTTGTCGGTTGTACAAAAACTTTCACCTTTATCTAGAAAAGCCCTTACTACCTATCAGTCAATTAATGACACAAATCTTAATAAATTCAGAGAAATGATAAACAGTGCTGACTGGTCCGAAATAGCAGTGCAGATGAAGCGTGCAATATATTTATAAATATATTTCGTGAAATATATGCTGGATGTTTCCCGTGGTCCACAAAGCGCCAATCTAAAAAATGAGAAAACCATGAATTACGTCGTCTCTTTATAAACAGATAAAAAAGAGAGAAGATGTTTCAAAAATTTTTATCCAGCCGAGATTTGGCCGACCTGACTGCCTTCAAACAATTCAGAAATAAATTAAACCGCGAGTTGCGCTAGGCGCGTAAGGAATATTATACGAATATATTTAAGAAAGACGGGCGCTGTGATGCAAAATTAGCTTGAAAAACAATAAACGCAGTCCTTAACATGCCCAAGCCCTCCAATTCTATAGGAGGTCCTACAATGACCGGTGTAACCATAGTGGTACTGAACTAGCGTATAGCACTAATAAACACTTTATTGGTCTCCTTAAAACAGACTACAACAAAGATTCTACCTGCCTAATTTCTGTACAGACACCCGACTCCTTTTTTCTCCACCCTACGCACCTATTCGAAGTTTTTGCTACACTAATGGCCTTGAATAATAGCTCCAGCCTTGACGCAGAGGGTCTGTCAGTAAAACCAATAAAATTTGTAGCTGACCTTCTTGCACTTCACTTATCGTATATATTTAACCTATCGATATCTTCCTCTGCCTTCCCAGACATACTAAAACTAGCCAAAGTGATTGTTATCCATAAATCTGGGACGACACAAGACATGGAGAACTATCGACCATTATCGATTCTGCCAATTTTCTCGAAACCACTAGAAAAAATTTTGCTTAAGCGTTTGGAAATTTACTTTAATGATAATCACCTTTTCACAGATTCCCTATTTGGTTTTAGACAAGGTCTATGTACGGAATCTGCGCTACTTAAACAAAAAGGACTAATTTCGCAAAACATTGAAAATAAACTTCCAACACTTGGCATTTTTGTCGATTTCAGCAAAGCATTTGACTGCATTAATCATAACGTTGTTTTAGATAAACTTTATGCATACGGTATAAGAGGCAATCCGCTTAAGTTGATAAGGTCATACCTTGAAAAACGGCAGCAATCTGTATTTGTCGATGGTTGTAGCTCCAGTTTTGAATATATAAGATGCGGAGTACCACAGGACAGTATCTTAGGTCCGTTCCTCTTTAACGTATATATATAAACCATCTGATCCATATTTCCAAGGCTAAATTTATAATATATGCCGACGACACTAGATTATTTTTATCTGGAAACTCATCGAATGAACTCCTATTTGCAGCGAACATCATATTAGAAAGCCTCCATAACTGACCACATGTAAACAGCTTAAATAATAATTATAATAAAACAAAGGCGGTTATTTTTCGTTCGATAAATCGGAAAGTAACCATATTAATCCCACAGCTTATTGCAGACTACGCTATCGAAATCGTAAGTAAATATAAATCTCTTGGCGTTATATTTGACGAACATCTTAAATGGGCTGATTGCTTCCGTCATCTTTCTCTGAGCTTGTCGAAATCTGTAGGAGCTCTTTCACGAGGTCGCGACTTGTTTCCCATGAAAGCTAAAAAATTAATATATAATTCATTATTTCGTTCTCGAATAAGCTACTGTCGTCTTGTGTGGGGAACTGCGGCTCGCGTGCATCTAAACCAACCACTACTTCTGCAAAAAAAGCTATCTGCATAGTTTCTGGCTCGGATTACCTAGCTCCTACCTGACCACTGTTTATTAAACATGGAATGTCTCCCATTCATCATCTAGTGTCATTTACCATTCCTCGCGCCTGGAATAACTTGAGCTTACCTCGGGCTAAGTAAATAATTCGACTCTCATCGGTGACTCAAACGCACACTCATACAAGCACCAGACGCAAAAAGAACTGGCATCTACCCTGACTCCGCACAATGTATGGCTCCCAAATGTTGCATTTCCTGGTTCCCAACACCCTTAACACAAACAAATGGTACACAGAAAATACGAACCTAAACAGAGAAACAATCGTTCAGCATGTTTTTAAGCATGTGGTGGTTATCGCAAACGAGTTATCGCTGCATTGCAATGAATGCGGCTGCAAGCCGTCTCTTAAAGATGCGAGCTACCTTTCGAAATACCGCGATGACCGCGAACATGTTATTTCCGAAGCTTTCCACATTCATGTTAGCGGCGAAGCATGTGTAAGCCTTCCCTCTATTTCTCTCCTTCCGAAGGAGATTGCCTACCTATCGCATTAATTTCACTTTTCTCCCCTGTGCATACTGAATTCTGTTGATTCTTTGCCTTGAGATAGCGGCACAGTATATATATATGTTGACTGAAATAATAAAGACACTTGGCTGTTAGCGCTGTTGTCTGTGTCCCTCTTCTCGTCCTGTTGTTTAGCGCTGCTTTTACTGCTGGTAATCATGAACCAACCAGCCCAAATGCGTACTCTTCTGCGGCCTTTTCTTCTTATGGTTGAGGACGATAAATAAACTTCCTGGGCGACTTCTAACTCAGTGTGTTTCAATGTATTCGCCTTGAAATCCAATTGCACTCCTTTCATTTTAAAGAAGAAAGCTGCGCCACGGGTCAATCTGAGCGTTTATTCTTCAATGGAGCCACTGAGTACATGTTATTATGCATTTTTCCTTTTTGGTGGAAAGCCATTTTTATACTCAGCTTGAATTGTGCGAGTATTTTCAGAATCCCTTCACAGCATCAATACGCCTCTGAACCACTCCTTGGACAAGTGCGCATATCTCTCTAATAAATATACATTGCGGCGCTAAAAGGAAATTTAAGACTTAGGAGGGGAGGTAAGAAAGGATAGGTCGAGCGCTGAGTTTTTTTCTTACTTGCCCTCCTAAGTCTTTATTTTCCTGTTGGTGCAACAATTTATTTATTATATCTCAATTAACTCACCCAGCATGAAGTTGTACTCAAGTTTATGTCTCTCTTTACACCATATTGCGCTGCAAAAACTTCGAGACCAAGTGTAGAATTTTTCTCCGATTCACTCAGCCAACAGCAATAGGACATAAGCACTGCCAGTAACGTTTTAGGAAAATTCAAACTTTAAATAATATTTGTGCTATATTTAGAAAATATAACTTCTCGGCCACAACTCGTAATACGTAATAACTCGTAAACTCGTAATACAAGTATACTTGCTGGAAGGAATCGAAAGGCCCGAGTAGGTAATTATCGCACCAATTTAGCACATAAAGTGCGCGAAAATAAACGCAGCTAATGCAGCATGCACAACTACCGAAGCAAAGAGATGTTTTAACCTAAGAGAAACTGTTTACTCTAACATACGACGAACAAGCTGCTGGGTGTTTCAAGTCACAGTGCTCATGCACTCAATATATATGGACAGAAACGTAACACGAGTGAAGGGTCTCAGAGCTTAGGGTGGTCAAAACTAAACGAACAGAAGACATTTAAGGGAGACAGATGAGGTAAGGAATAACTGCAGTCGACGTAAATGCGTTCAATGAAGTATCTCACCTATAAAGTGGTTCCAATCACCAAGGCCTGCCCTACTTTCCATCGGGGCTCAATTTAGCAAGAGACAGCGCAGCACACCTTCCTGGAATTTTACTTCGTGCCTGAAGCAAGCCACTCGGTCATCGTCGTCTATCAACATCCCGCTAGCATTGACAAGCCACATCTCCCGTCCCTCTGCATTATTTGTATAGTTTGAGCCGTATGCTTTACAATCATTGAAAGGGAACGATTATAACACCCGAAAATGTTACTGAGCAGACGAAAATAAAGAAAACGGCCGGGCGGCGAATCCCTAAGCACCATTAAGCGTTTGCTGAATGCCTCCCATACTCACATGTAAAACATGAATTAAATAAATAAATAAATAAAAACAAATATATTGTCTAATTGTGAACTATGTCTTGTTAGCTTCCTTTCTAGAATGGTTAGCTTGAGAAAAGAATAAGTACAACGATGATAACCAAGCGTTCGCCGAGACAAGGAAAAAAAAGAAAGAAAAAATATCTAGCAGCATCGGCATCTAGCAGCGAGGGATAGCCGGCGCCGCTTGCACTGATTTGCTGTTTGGTCTTTTGCAGCCCATTGCCTTGAGAGCCGCGTCTACGGCTGAGTATATAGTCGCTATATTTGACGAGAAGCACATTTCTTTGAAGTTTCAAGCGTAACATGCTCTAGAAAATTAGTCTTGTCAGCAATACACTACAGTAGGTGTCGTTGGCAGTCTAGCGTATGACGACTACATGCAATATGATCTCAATGGCTCTTCTGCTACTCGAGTGCTCCCTGCATTCATGTTTTTGAGACAAGGCTACATAGACCCCTTGACTTGGTTTTTAGGACAGAATAAATTATTTAAGCTCGCAAATTGACTTCCATTTAGGAGGAACTGCTCTATACAACACGTAGCAATTTACAGTCGCGGACAGAATATTACGGACCATGAAATCTAAGAAAAAGCGGAATATCTCCGCAACGTACTCACAACGAAATCTGGTATTTGCATTTTGGACCTCGACTAGAATATGCTAACCACGTTGTCGTGGGCAGTTTTACTGGTTACTGCTACAGGCTGCTCGGGAATTGAACGCTTTCGGAGATACCGTGGTCCATGTTATTCTGTCCGTGACTGTACAACCATTAGGAAAATATTGCAGATGTATGTACTTTTATCCTGTAATCGAAAATTTCTGTTCTTTACTCTATATTAGTAAAGATTTCTACTTATATAGCCTCAATAAACACGCACTTTAGTTTGGTGTTCTGTGTAACGTTAAATTTTTTTTTTTATGCCGACTTCCTGTTGGTTCTGTTTGCTGTACACCAACCTCGTCTTTAATTTTTGTAATTTGTATCCTTGTTCAAGCACTTCGTTGTGGCTCTCCTTTCATGTGAACCTCATACAATGTTTCTGATTGCTTGTGGGGAGTCATGGAAGTATCAAACTGCGCTCACCATCTGGCCACCTTTAATCTTTGTGATATGCCATGAAATAAAGAATATCTGATATTGGTAGACAGAAGGTCGGCGAGCGAGTGATAGTCGCGGTTTCCGGCCTGCCCCTTAAACGTAGAAATACCATGAAGAAAAATCGGCAAAAGCTGTTTCACCATGACGGTCTAAGGTAACCCTACTGCAGAAACCAGCGTCTTCCAGTGCCTTCCAATGTAAAGCCAGCGCGTTGACACGGGATTGCACTGGGGACGTTGGCGGTCGCTGGGACTCACGGGACACCAGTGAGAACGCTGCATAAGAGCTGGGTCAAATTGGATGAGACGCTGGTTCGACTGCCATGGCGCAGGGGCGCACTGGTTTTTGCTGTGCATGCGCTCGTTCTCGCTGCAGTTCGCTAGCTCACATTGCGAACTGCGCAGGTTCCGTTCCGTAATGCCGCACTGGCTCCTGCGCGCAAGGAGTATAGGCGCTGTTGAATATTAAATGCTTTATAAAATTCCATCGCCAGATACTAGTTTCTTCTCCTAAATAACGCTATAGATTGGAGTCATAACACTATATTTCGTGCCGCTGCTTGGAATAAAGGTGCGTGAGCTGTCCTCGTTACGCATTCACATTTGACACTGAAGATCACTTTCGTTTTTGTTTTTGCATTTTCTCTTTTGACAGGGCAGAAAGCTAAATTCTTCAACGAAACTACGCAAACGCCGAGGACGGCGCGTTTTTTGTAGTATGCACTTAACATATAAGTGGGAGTTGTCACCGTTGTTGCAGTGTTGTGGATTGGGCATGACATCCACAAGTCGTTCAGAGGCGCTATAATGGACCCCGAGTTTGAAACCTACCGCTGATTGATATTATCGCACCGGTAACAAAACTGACACGATTCGTGCGCTTCTACTTACCATATTGTACTAAAAAAAAGGTTCTAAGGCTCAAATACACACATTTTAGCTTTCGCCAGCTACCCGCGCCGAGATCGGTCCCCATCGAAGCTTAGGTCTAGCATATCCGTCGAGTCCGTCTGCACGCTATCGGCCTGTGTGGGCACAGGAATCAACAAGTCTAACAAAGATAAATCGCTCTCTATCTCAGCTTTCGCATCGGTTTTCCTAAATAAACCTTTTTTTTTCGTGTGTATAGTGCCAGCACAAGAAGTGATGAGCGCCGATGTGACGCGTCAGATACACAGGTATACGTATGTGCTGTCATGTATGTGTATCTGGTGGCGCAACCGTGGAATGCGCGCGTGGCGTCCGAGACAAGAAGCGTGGCTAGCCGGTGCCTGCGAACGCTGCCGCACTTCCAGTGAAACATTCTCTGTGACCCAAGATGGCGAGAGGGTGATTGAAGGGCGGCACAAATCTAATGCATTCATGGCGCAGCTCCCTAAAGTGCTGGCGCGAAAGTCGTTTACGGAAAAGTGGCACATGGAGACCGCATTTGTAACGCAGCAAACTACAGGGTCGGGTTGCTGTCCTTGAGCAACCCTTGTGGCGTGGGTTCGCTTCCACCAATCAAAGGAGAAATTTAGGAGATCTGTTTCGTCACTGTGTAGCGGCTTATTCTTAGTGTTACATACTTAGTTACTCAAGTTGGCGTCAAAGACGTTCATTAAAGAACGGTACACACATACCTGATTGCTTCTGGTGAAAACTATAAAAAAGATTAAATTATGGGGCTTTACGTGCCAAAACCACTGTCTGATTAGGAGGCATGCCGTAGTGGAGGACTCCGGAAATTTCAACCACCTGGGGTTCTTTAACGTGCACCTAAATCTAAGCTCACGGGTGTTTTCGCATTTCACCCTCATCGAAAAGCGGCCGCCGTGGCCGGGATTCAATGCCGCGAAGTCGTGCTCAGCAGCCTAACACCATATCCACTGAGCAACCACAGCGGGTTGAAAACTATGAGTGTCATGCACTTCTCTGCTCGCACTTGGGCAGGATGATTTGTTCGACCAGCGCGGCAGTGCTGGATAGTTTTGGCATAACGAACCCGCCATGGCATGCTGAGTGGATGATGAGCTTTCCTCAGCTGACGCGAGGGGATGATCGAATGTTGAACAGTAGCCCCTTTCATTCGAACGAAATTTCATCAATACTGGATCTTCAATAGAAGCCATACCCATTTTCTAACATTGTGCCGCCACTGTTATATAAGGGAGACCTGTGGCAATCCACCGTAGCATTATTTTAGCTACAGTGTCGACAAGAGGCCTTATAGCCATTCGCTGATTGCCCGAACATGCTTCAGCACTCACACCAGGTCGTGTAGCAGGCGTTGACAACTTCAGCCTCCACTCTGTTCCTAGTACAAACACGACTGACTCCTAAATATCCCATCACGATCCGGGCTCCTTGAATAGAAATGAAGCTAGGGATTCGCATCGACGATTCTATGCGAACTACTCGCACCCCAGCTCGGACATTGACTTGGTTGCTCAAATGCGACTCCTAATGGACAGCACCTTTTCGACCGGGTAAAAGGCTACACTGACGGCAGTATCTCCGACAAACAGTGGCACTCGGAAAAGCGTCGTATACCCCATCTTGGGACTAAGCTATGCAAGAGGGTCGGATATACTATTTCAGACTAGCTCCACCTAAAGCAAGCTTTTCAGCTGCATTGTCTGTCACAATCAAGAAGCCCGCGAATACAAACAAAGTGCCTCGAGCGGGCACTTGCGCGGTAATTTTGCGTCCATTTGCGGGCTCCTTTCACGCTCGAAAAAACAGTTTTACGTAACACATATTCAGCAACAGAAAGCTGTATCGGGAGGTTTTCATGTCGCTGTACAATTTCTTATTGACACTTTTAATCTAATTATAATATTGGAGGAGTTGATTATTAATTAGGAGTAATTATGTAGTAAGGCGGAACAAAAATATAGTTTGAGTACCTCCCAGCGACGGCAAACAACATTCTGTTCTGTCCAACTACGTGGTTTTCGCAAATTTGTAAACACTGGCTAAAGTTAGCTGGGACACCCTGTATATGGGATTATGTCGTCAACTGCTTAGAAACTGCTTTCTTTGCCCTTTGAAGTACTCAATACTTCTTCCCTCGTCGTAGCGTAGAAAATCAGGCCGATGTTCTTCAGGCGTTCTTTTACATCTTTCCTCCAGAAAATCTTACTTTCTCCTATGTGCTAGAATGCAGAGGCTAGAAAACAAGCGATCACTTGTTTCTATGATTCTACTTTTAACCCCACGTCTGTGCTGACAAGATTTCAGTGCCTGTTGAATGAACACTAAGAAAGTAAGCAAGTGCACAATTTTCATTAGAAACTGGTGGTGATTCTCAGTGACTGTATAAACGTTTTCATGGGCAATACTGAAGATAGGGCAGTCTAGCACAATGGCAAACCACAGCGCAATGATATGGTGCTACCGGGCGGAATACTAGTGGTACTGGTGATAAGAGTAACTTTCTCACTCTCTTCTCTCACGGCATGCAGAGTTCTGACACGCTGTCGCAGAGGCGCAGCTTCTACGACAACACGCGGTCGAAAGATAAAGAAACATAAAAGAAAGCACACACATGTCACTCATGAAAGGGAAGGTACCAATAGAGTTAGACTTCATAAGAGGGCGAGAACGGCATGAGCGTTTTTCGAAACAGGATAGTAGCATTTGTTCAAATTAGAAACCAGAGCTGCCAGAGGCCCGGTCCACAGATGCGCATGTTTACCGCGAAACTTCCATACATTGCAAAATGTCTTGCACTGAAAAAAAAAAAAGGAACTCTAGAAAAAACTACCTTGTTGTGATAGCATTTATACGTAGACTCTCGGCGTATTTCTGTAGGCGCCGTCGGCGTCGCTGTAACGATCCGTAGAGAGCCCAAGGGTGATAAAGTCGTCCCCGCGCACTGTAGGTACGAGTGAAAGCATCAGAAGGTGAGGGCCGGCGTTTGCGGCTCAATCTGGCGCACGCGGCGGAAGAAAGCAGGGGTAGAGGGGGGAAGCGCGCCGTCTTTCGTCGCGCGCAGGTCTCGGCGGTTAGGGTAGGGAGGGGGAGCGCATTCTACTCTAGACAGGCCAGGGGGGGGGGGGGGGGGGGAGGGCGCCGCCCGGGACGCTTTATCTTGAAAGACATCTGCGACGGAGGCAGTCCGCCACGCGCTCTGTTTTCGTGGCTTAGTTCGAGTTGGGGGGGGGGGATGCCACACGCAGCACGAACCTCAATTTGTTGGATGCTGCTGCCGTGCTTCCTCACTCAAGCGTTTTCCCAGCGAGTTTCCACAGTCATCGTGAGAGATGTGTTCACGTTTGCTTGTGCGCGCGTGACACCATGCTTGTCGATTCAGTTAGTAAGCCATTATTTTCATGTTTATAGGGCCAATAAAACAACTATGCTTACATTGGATAGCTCTGCCAAATTTGCTATCTCAATCAATGCTTTGCTTTTTGGGCGAAACTGCGAATTTTTAAGCACCAGCCATGCAAAGAGCGGAAATCAAACACTTCGAAAAGCGTGACATCAACGGATCAAACGTTTTGAGAAAGCTTGTTCTTTCAAAACAAAAATGTGGTGTGATTCCTCTATTGTGCAACGACTGAATTAAAAAGGAAAATTATCGATTTCAAAGCAGCCCACTTCATGAGAAAATGGCGAACATTAAAACATACAAATACACCTGTGTTTGTATGTGTATTCATGTATGCTCTTCTTCCTCTCATAAACGGCGCTGGCTTTCAATCTATGATGCGCAACCAACTAGCCCATCAATTGCTTTCCTTACGTAGAAAATTAAGTTTCGATATGTGTGAATTCACTTTATTTTGAACGAATAATAAAGCAAAACGAATGAATAACTTTATCTTTATCTTTTATTTTATCGTGTACTAGGGAGTCTTTCAATCCGTTTTCTCAGTCGTATTCACGAGCGAGTTCACAATAGTAGCCCTTCTTTGGCGCGCCTGGTATCGCGGAATGTTATGCTTCGTATAAGCGTGCAATTATTTTGTCCCATAACGGGCACAGGTCCTCGGAGTCCTATTGCAGATGCCCAATAAAGAAGAATCTCGTCTTTGGTTTTGTGTAGAAAATTGTGAAACGGTTGCATAAGCTGGCCGCAGAAAACGCGGCCGCAGCACCACACAATATTTCTTTCATTCTCATGTGCGTTTTCGTTGCCGAGCGTTTACACGTGAAACTGCCGCGTGACTAAGCTTCTTGTCGATCTAACTGTTCAGGCAACACGCGCTCTTTACTGATGTCGATATTTTCAAATCATATGATTTGACTCTGTCGCAAGAAGATGAGAGGAGCATGATACGTAGAACAATTCTTCTAGGACGCTTCATGTGAGTAAAATGAACTCCCAAAACAAATTTCTGATGCGAAGCGTCGAATGGCTCATTTAGCGAAAAAGCCTCCCGTCTGTCGATCATGGCATCTAAACAGTGCCTAAGCTCTCACTGTGATTGGCACGATACCACGGCACGAGTGTGCCTCGACGCAGAAGAGCAAGGTTAGCGCGCCAGGTTGTGTGAAGGGAGAGGGCATCGGCGAGACTCCGCGTGACACTCGCTCTCGCTCTCGGAAACTTGTGTTATTCGCGCGCTCCTCATCCGTGCAAGCCCTCGCCTGCGTTCGAGCTGCGCCTCGGGAAGGCCAAATCAAAACGCACCTAGCATCTGAATGCGCTTGCTTGTGCGCGAGAAGCTTATAACTCGGAGGGCTGCTCAGCGGCGTTCAAGTGGACATTAATGCTTTCGCATTCGCAACTCAGAAGAAGCGCTGAGAAGTCCTCGGATTCTTTTTAGTGCTCTTGTGGCTGAGCCAAGAAATAACAGCCATTTATATAGATTTATATACAGTTGATTCAGGTGAGTGATTACATGCATTATTCTGTTTTATATAACTAATATTTGTACTATATATGTCAACAGCACATTCATATAGCGGGGCTTCTGACTGATCATAATCTGTTTGCACAAGTTCCGTGGATTCAAAGCCACCTGTAGATCCGAGATAGATAACTTTCTAAGGCAGTGCGCTGCTGAGATCGAGGTCACGCGTTCGATCGCGGTCGTGGCGGCCGGGGTCCGCGGCGGTCGGATGCAATAAAAGCTCCTGTACCAAGTATAGGGGCACGTTGACGGTCCTATAGGTTGTCAGAATTATTCTAGAACGCCAGACTGCACCGTATGTCATAATAATAGCACGACTTTGGCATTCAAAACGTCATAATTGTTTTTCGAAGACACCTACTTTTATTGAGGCCGGTCTCTTGCTCTTTACTACGCAAGAACAGCAGGAAAACTTTGTAATTCGTTGAAAATTGCAGCAACGAGTGCATGTGCCTTCTGGGCAACAAGAGTAAGCATTCTGTGTTTTAACCCTATTGGATTAAGGGCCCTGTGACGTACAAAATCCGGCGTCAGCGTCCCGTGTCCAGCGTAGTTCCAGCAGAAATCATCTCTACATATGCAAACCCAGCCAGGCATACCCAACTACGCAGACCCTTCGTCTAGTGGAAAGAAGTTACTGAACTAATTGGATTTCTCAAGTACGTCAGAATAATCGTAAAGGACATCTTAAACAGGCTACAGACATAATAGCGTCGATTGTAATTTCAATATACGAGAAAACATATTTCTGTTACGCCGAAGCTCAAACACAAACCCCTTTTCCAGCGTTTCTACCATTCAGAGTCCAAAAACTGCGTTCAAGATTTGCGCGCGCCTGCGCGCGCGAATCTCGGAGACCATGTAGCGGCGCGCACGGTTCCTTGCAACACCAGCAGATGGCGCTCGCCTCCGCCGCATTGCGGCTCACGCGAGAGGCAGCACTTCTACCAGGAAGCTCGCGTTCGTTCATAGTCCTCGCCGCCAGTGGTTCCCCGTAAACGTTACGGTTACATACGCTACAGTTGCCGGGAAGCGTGAGACGCAATCAGGTATCTTTGAATGCTATCGCTTTTCTCTCTTAAAGGCGAAGCGTAAGCGTCCTCCAAATTTTTCTCTAAAATACATTGTTAGCAGTATAGTACATCTTGGGGAAAATTGTTCGTGAATTTCGGCTTGTACTCATGAGGTTCATGTTTTTGGCGTGGTTTGTGCTGAGATATGCAGTAATTGATGATTACAATATGTCAGCATTGTCGTGTTTGTTACAACTGTGCCAAAATGATTACTAGTCAAAAACATCTATTCTGTCAGCGGAAGAAAGTGATCGTCATTTAATTACGTTTTAGTTTATCTTAGTTGAACGCGGAACATATTTTATGTTCTCTTACGTGCCTCTACTATGCTGCCAAAAATTACATATATGACTCATTCACTTTTGTACAGCATTGTTGCAGTAAAGAAAACCTACCAATTTTCGGACACATGATTACAAGCTTGCATAAAATTTGTAACAGACAAGGTGCATTTATAAGAGCTTTAGAACACTTTGCAAGCTGCGCGTTCAACAATATGTTACGGCGCATACGCATAGTAGTGTTCGAGTGAACCAGCGCCTTTATATAGTTATTAAGGTGCGCTTATATTATTACAGATTCCTGCAAGAATTTTTCAAGACGAGTGTCGCGTTTGAACTAATCAATATTTCTTTTTTAATTATGGGCACTACTTGAAGTTCAATAAGAACTTTTTCTATGAAAGGAAATGGTTTGGTTCTATACAACAAATTTTGAAGCATCAGTATGCTAGATACCTGGCACACCTTACAACACTATATCAGGCGTAGCTGACTAGGAAATAGCTTTGGACCTGAGTATATTTTTTTTTCTATTTTTCGCGTCATGCCTCCTCCGAGAAGCTCCAAAAGCATCAACAGAGAGCTCTTGGGCATCTGCATTAAATATATTTGGCTTTGAGGCGCGCAAATAACGCTGGCCAGCAGATGAATGTGGAGACGCACACTTCCTATCCCAACACTAATTATGACCACTTGTAATGAAAAACGGAGGGTATAACTTATATCAGTTACCCTGTTATCATCGGAGCATACAAAGGCCTTAGGCTCGGGATATCCGTAGAGCGCTGATTGGTGCGCCTTATCTGGGAAGCTCAGTGGCAGAGACCAGATCTCAAAGCCTATTATCCCCGGCAGCTTCCAATTACGGTCGGTGCCGGGTCACTGAATAATCACTCTTTCATTAGCCGCAAACTATGGTAAGACTTCCATCGAATGCAAAAGTAAACATCGCTTTCAGGCTCCGTCTGCGCGCTAGGAGATGTTTAACTTGCCTTGTTTGTAGTCTTACGGCAAACCGGCGTAATTGACATACGGACGAAGTTGAGTCCATGCTCCTCGTAATAGTGGATAATTAAAGCGGTGTCGAAGAATCAGTCATTAAACAGCTGTTATTGCGTGAACTCAGGCTGAACGTGGTTCTGCGAATTAAAGGGCGCCAGTATGTTTAGCCTAGAATCACTGCCATAAATGACCCATGGTAACGTGATAAAAGTTTTTCGACAGTGTGCCAGTGTGTGAATAAGGCAGCGCATGAAAACGAATATACATGGTACTCCATAAAACGGTGGCCAACCTCTTCAACAATGCGCACACACACAAACAGCCCCTCCCCCCCCCCCACAACATTGTTATCGCACTTGCAATTTATATCGTACATCACGGCGACGAGGACGGTGGCAATGCACTTTGTGTTTTCATGTCGTTCCTATCGCAATAAAACAACTCTCAGTCTTATCTCTTAAATTGTTAACTTGTTTAATGAAATACGAGTTTAATTATTTCGTACTTAAGTGCAATTTCATGGCCCGCTCCTTCGATGTGGACTTTTTAGGCAAATTGCCCCTGAAAATAGAAGGTGCTTACGTAGTTACGTAGCAGGCAAGCGACAAATTTGTCACTGTGTCTGTTTTCTGGATTGATATTTGGTGGCAAAGTATATTATAAGTTGTACTCCCAAGATACATTCGTCGTGCGGATTTCCATGAAAGGCTGTCAGGATTATTGCTTCCAAGTTGAATTTAAGAGGATTATTGAAAAGTTAGGGGCCGCTTTGTCCTAAAAGTATATGTGTTTGTTGCTATGGTTTTATTCGCGGGTTTAGTTTAGTACAAACCTACTTTACTTTTCTACATAGGCACCATTGCCTTCTAACTACTTTTAGTACCGCTACAAGCATTTCTTTAGTCCCTCTGTATTGAAGTGGGCGGCTTGGGAATTGAACCAGTGGACAAAGGTTTCTCGTTGTCTTCAAACCGCTGTAACCCGAGCCACTGTTTCAAGGGCAAGAAAGGGAAAAGGTCACTTGATGCAAGGTCCGAAAAGTAGGATGGCTGATCAAAAAGCTACCAACAAAGATCTTGAATCTTCTCCTTGGTTCGGGCAGCGGTGTGAGGGCGCGCGTTGTCATGGCGGAGGACAAATCTATACGACAGTTTCCGCGCCGTCGATTTTTTGATCGCATGTCTGAGTTTGGTGAACGTTTCCCAGCATACGTCAGCTGCAACTGTGGTCCCATGTTCCATGAAATCAACCAGAAGAACGCCCTTTTGCCCCAGAAAACTGTAGCCATCGACTTCTAACTCGAGTAAGGATATTACTTGAATTTTTTACGGTTTCGGCGAAGAGGAGGAGCCACTGGATTGATTTTGGTCTTGTTTCGGCAGTGGCGTAGGATATCCAAGTCTCGTCGCCGACAACAATGTTAAGAAACAACTCATCTTTGTCTTGCCGCTAGCGGTCCGAAGCCGCTAGTCCACTTGGCATTCTTTGCTGTTTGACTTGGTCGGTAAGAATTTTTGGCAGCTGCCTTTCACACACTTTGTGCTATCCGAGCTTTTCAGTTACAGTAGTGTAAACTGCAGTGCTCTCAATAAGAGTACATATATCAGCCAGACACTAACTGTCAGTCGTCGATCTAATATCGATTCCCGGTCGATTTGTTGAACAGTTTCTTTGGTCCGGAGGCTTGCCATGCCACTCCGCTCTTCATGGCGGACATTTGCGCGGCCAATTTTGAAGACCCAACACCATTTTATGACCTTTCCTTCACCCATCGATGTAGGTCCGTAATAATTTTAATATTTGGGGTTTTACGTGCCAAAACCACTTTCTGATTATGAGGAACGCCGTAGTGGAGGACTCCGGAAATTTTGACCACCTGGGGTTCTTTAACGTGCACCTAAATCTAAGCACACGGGTGTTTTCACATTTCGCCCCCATCGAAATGCGGCCGCCGTGGCCGGGATTCGATCCCGCGACCTCGTGCTCAGCAGCCCAACACCATAGCCACTGAGCAACCACGGCGGGTCATGTAGGTCCGTAAACTATGCACAACGCCCTATTAATTTGAGCAGCTGATGGTCATTTTCCATGAAAAAAAAATCGAATTATAGCTCGCACTTCACAAGCGGGAGCAATGATTTTGGCGGACATTTTCGTCTGCATTCCGCGAAAAGCAGATGACTACTGGGGCAAACCATTAATTTCATTAGTTTCGCGAAGGATCAACAGATGAGGTTGCGCAGATAAAGGTTCATTCTTATTTGAAAATATTTCAATATAAGCACACGGCCATTACTTTTTTTTTCAATAACCCTCGTACAATCAACATATTAAGCCTTTCTAATTCCTCCAACGTGCTACTTCTACCTGCGACTTTCATTTTTCTAAGGTGCTACCTAACTACCGTCACTCACGGTGGCTGATTTGCATGTTCTTGATATTTTGTTATGCTCTCTTTGGTCCAGAATATATATCCAGTATCATGAAAAATTGAGTATGCCATGAACGAAAAAAGCAAAAGATGCAGATTTTGCATGCTTTCGGTTTGACAAAAATATGACCACGCTAAGCCCTATTATATGTCGCCTACAAGAATACCTGTACTTCTGTGTATCGTACACTCTTTGCCATCATCGGAAGGCTCCGCTAAGTGAAATATTTAATGGGTGCACCTGCGTTCACTTAGTAGTGCCGCACAGATAATTCTTTGTTTGTGAGCTCATTGCGGTATGCATTGTGGTGGATAGTGTAATGAAATGTAAGGCCCAATGACTTTCCTTTATTAGTTTTTATACAATAGTGTGTTATCTTGAGGCCAGTGATGGCGCTGTTGCTGTACTTAGGTGAGATTATATTTTTGCACTGTATTCGGTAGAACAAGGACGTGGTATGGGGGAGCAAAAATGCATGTACGAGTTCTGACATGCTTAAAACCCTTCGAGTCTGGTCAAAAAAATGTAAATTTTAAGTATGTGTCAGTTTAATCACGTGTAAAAATGAGATATTGTAGAGAAGAAACAATTTGCTAATTGGTGCGTCGGCATGGCGCTTTATTTTTTATCTTAAATTACTAATGTTCTAAGCTGTTAATCGTATCAACTGTAAGGCCACTGTCTTGTTTCTTCCCTAGTGCTTGCCAGCCTGCTGGGCCAAATGTTCTGTGGAGGCAACGAGGCGTTGCTTCCTTCTTCAGAACTTGACTTCTACTATGTCGTTCATGTGTTGACGACCTATTGGTTTGCCTTTAGGCAAGTTTGCTGATATTGTAAACATGTAGTATTGGCGCTACATCTTTGTGTTCAAATCTGTTCAATAAAGAATACATGCACCATTACAAATACAGTGATCCTAGTTTAATCACATTGAGCTGTTTTATTTGAGACCCCCGACAGAAATGAAAGAAAGGCTATGTGCTGTCTACTTACTACTGCTGACTTATTTATAACGAAGCATGCTGATCATTCCACCATAATACAATGATTAATTTGGTTCCCTCATCGAGTCTATGTTGAAAAGTGTGAATAAAGGCACCCTCTGTCTTAACGCTAGAGGTACAGGTGCCCCCGAAAGTAAACGGAGCGTGCGAGCGGTGGCCGAACCACACCTTCGTCTACTAGCGTCAGCAGTGCGCACAATATTGCATGCACGAACGTTTAGTGTGGTGGCCATGCGATGTGTTTTTGACTGCTGCCTCACCGAGGGCTCCAGCGAAGGAGCGCTTCTTCCAACGGTCGACTTTACAGGAAGTTCCTGAGTACTACACAGTGGCAAGCGTCTCTCGCCACAACCGTTTGCTTGATAAACGTATGGCGCCTGCCACTGTTTGTTCCTTTGGAAACGGGACTATTACCGTGGTGGCCATGGCGCTGCTTCCGTTGATGGCACGAAAATAAATGGTTTCTGCAAGTGCATAACGGTTCCCCTAGCGTTGACCGCTGGAACAAGCGTTCCTCCGCCTGAGCCGTGAATCTGGCGGGATTTAAAAGCGTATCGAAAGGCACCGCAGATTTTCTTTGCGCATGCTAAGTAGCTCCAGATATAGCCGCTAGGGCCGGGACATGATGATCGGCCAGCGCTCGTGCACTCTGTTTACATCTTGGGGCATCTGCACAAGGTTATTTTTATCGGCAGCCTCTTAAGCTAACGCTCAGGTGCGACTCCGAATGACCTATTGTAGCTCTCTTGTAATGGCTGCCGCACAACCGGGACGAAAAGAGTACGAAAGCGCAGCTCTAAAAACAGCCTTATGACTTTCATAGCCCCAACTGCGCGTGTATACGTGCAGCAACGTACGGATTGTGTAGCGTCCGAAGTAAAGGGCTCTGGCCAAGTGTGAAATTTATCTAAGAAAGTTATCTCTTTAATCCTATGCCTTTTCCTTTGAGTAGGTGCCTGATGTGCTATTCTTATCTCTCATCTATCACCATATTGCTGTGAATTGTCTACAAAAGATACATTCCTCGCTACAGTTTGTACTTACTCACTTCAAAACTCACTACAGAAACGTGCCTCCGAATTTTACAATTATTTCTTGTTTATGAACTATTTAAAAATTTTTATTGCCAGAATACCTCCAGTTCTTCGCAAGGAATGATTTCGCTTAAGGGAGATTGCATTGCGGCAAAAAAAGCATGCCTTAAGAAGAGTGAATAGCAATGCCCGGGAAGAAGGTTTTAAGGCCCTCCCCTTCGTAATAGCACTGATAGAAACAACATGTGGCAGCAGATGTTTGTTATCACCGTACTTCGGGTGCTACTGTAATGTAACAGACAATTAAAGAGAATCGTTCGGTGCATCGGCCGACGTTCGCTAGCATCGTGCTGAAACAGTGGCTAGATAACTGGAACTTCAGCCGAGAACCCACTGTACCACTATTTTCCTTCGTTCCACTTGGTACGGTCACTAGAGCCCCTCTCGGTAGCCGTTGGCAATCACGTCGTCGCGGCGCCAGCAAAAAAAAAAAAATGAGCAGACGACTCAGAAGAACATCACTAGTTGCGGTCATTGCATCGGCAGACAACACTCATCTGACATTTTCGTTCATGCAGCCTATCACTGCACAGTGGTTTCCCGTACAAATGCCATAGCAAAATTTACGCTGGGGGCTTGAAAAACTTTAAAATTAAATATTTTCAGCTGAAGCACATTGCACAAAAAGGAAAATTGCATCCTTAATGGTGTTTTCTCGTGTTTACACCAATACAAGTCTATAGGTGAACTAACACGCTTATTGGACCTGCTCTCTTTCTCCCAATTTGTTTTGCCGAAATACACGCTATCTTTTATTTTTCTAATGGTATATTTTGTTTTATCACTACTCAAGTCCTTCGGATATCCCACCGCTCAAGAAATACCGATGGGCTTTCCAAGATTGTCATAAATAAATAGAGCAATAAAAACACCCCTTTGGCTGGATATGAATTTTTTGGACCTGCTCTCTTTCTCCCTATTTGTTTTGCCGAAATACACGCTATCTTTTATTTTTGTGATGATTTATTTTATTTTATCACTGCTCAAGTCCTTCCGATGTCCCACCGCTGAAGAAATACCAATGGGCCTTTCCAAGATGGTCATAAATAAATAAAGCAATAAAAACACCCTATTGGCTGGATTTGAACCTAGATATTTCCAGTCGGATAGGTTACCTCTTGATCACTCGGGCGACACGAAAAGGGAGAATTATACAGCAACTTAGGAGTGCAGTAACGCCTCAAGAGATGCGATGTAAGAGCCGCTAGAAGTAAAATGTCAAAGTCAGCAAGGAAGGAAGAAAATAAAGTAGTTGCATCTTTCTACTTTTCGACCGAGAGCCGCGATCAAAATAAATGCTCTGCTCTTGACGGTTATACATTGCTCCACATGCATTTAAGAATCTTTATTCCACTCGACATTGAATGAAAGAGCGAAAGACTTATTGTGCAGAATTTTGCGTTAGCACCGATGCTAGACCAGAAAGAACGCGCTCCTCAAGAACTATAATAGGCTGAGGTGCTACGATTTTCATGACGATTGACCACTGATCTTTAAAACAACACCAATCTGAAACAACCTTATAGAAGCCAGAGTGGCATAAGGTTTACCACAAACAGTGTATTCCATCTGCCAGGCCCTTTGTTGATAGAAGTGATATAAGCCAGAGGTATGACTCAAAAGGGATGGTAGGAAATAAAAGAAAGTGCTATGTTTTTAGACTTCACTACCGGGACGCCATGTATATTATACAACAGGTTGACATTCATAGCCTACTCTGACCATATGACGTGCTCTAACAACGAATTGGTGCAAATAGCTGTGCAATAGATTGTTAAGGCCTTTTTTACTTGCTTGAAAGGTTGAAGTAACAGAAAACCCTTACATCCTGCAATGTGTACATTTCGCGCAAAACACCCTTTCGGAACGCGCAAATTCGTGAAAGAGTGCACCGAGTGTGTTCTGCTAACGAATGCACCCATTTTAAAATATTCAGAGAAAGTAAGCCGGAAAGTATGGTGTTTCAAAATCCTTCTCGACCTTCGCGGCCGTTATTTTCTTGAGTGTGTGCTATGCTGCCAGCTGATACAGCAAGTTCGCCAGAGATCGGTGCTTGCAAGTACGACTGGTGGTTGCTGCAGCAGTGTCGTGTCCATTATTTGGAAAGTTTCTCGACTATTTTTCGTGACCCGCCGCGCTGGCTTAGCAGTTACGGTGCTTCCATGCTAAGCGCGAGGTCGCGGGATTGAATCCCGGCCCCGGCGGCTTGATCTAGTGGAGGGGTCAATGCAAAAACGCTCGTGTCCCGTGTATGGAGGGCACGTTAAACAACCCCAGGTGGTCGAAATTAATCTGGAGTGCTCCACCTTGGCGGGCTTCATAATCGGTTCGTAATTCTGGCACGTGAAAGCCCAGAATATATATATATATACACATTTTATTTAATTTTTCGTACTTTGATGCATGAACAAGATTTATTGAGCAGTTTAGTTCTAACCATACCCGCCGTGGTTGCTCAGTGGCTAGGGTGTTTGGCTGCTGAGCAGCACGAGAACGCGGGATTGAACCCCGGCCACGGCGGCCGCATTTCGATGGGGGCGAAATGCGAAAACACCCTTGTACTTAGATTTAGGTGCACGTTAAAGAACCCCAGGTGGTCAAATTTCCGGAGTCCTCCACTACGGCGTGCCTCATAATCAAAAAGTGGTTTTGGCACGTAAAACCCGATAATTTTGCTCTAACCATGCAGAAATGCGTCATTGTTGCTTGCCACAGTTATCTTCGTATCATAGAAGAAGCGATACGAGCGCATATTTCCAAGATATGTCTTCCCACAGCGGTTTGCGTTACCAGCGGCTGAGTGCAACTTCGAGCGAGGATCGTACGCGATCACGTAACTCTGCACTGTGTCATCTGCACTGTACCCAATAAATAGTACTCTAAGCATCGCGTGAGTTAGATGAGAGTGCTTTTTCCTTATTTATTTATTTATTTATTTATTTATGTTACCCTCAAGGCCCGAAGGCATTACAGAAGGGAGTGGGAAAACGGGAAGCATAACAATGAAGTATGGAAAATAAACAATGAAGCGCGTTAGTAATTCCTAATTATACACTACTATGTAATATCTTGCCTAATGTTTGTAAGTACGGCAAGTAGATGGAATAACATGTTCATAATTCCTAATTATACAATATTAGCTAATGCCTTACGAAATATTTTGTTGTCGACAATAGCTAGAATTTCACAGGGAAGGTGGTTCCACTGCCATGATGATCTGGCAAAAAAAGATTGACTGAAAGTATGTGTTGCCTATTTGAAGTCCGACCTTATGGCGATGATCGATGCGGCTCGATAGGTAATGAGGCTGAGAAATGGAGTTACTGTTAAGGGAGGAATGGTAATAAAATTTGTCAAACCGTGTCAAACGTGCTATTGTTCTACGAGATGCAAGTGATGGAAGAGATAGAGTTATGCTAGCGGTACCGTTAAAATTTGAAAATATGAATCGGACTGAATTATTTCGGACAAGCTCCAGTGAGGAAATATGGTTGTCATGGTACGGGTCCGACACAGCTGCAGCGTATTCTAATTTAGGACGCACTAATGACTGGTAAAGTAATAATTTTAACGATGGCGGTGCTTTGGAAAACTTGTGGCGTAAGTAACCGAGCATGCTATTAGCTTTATTTATTACATACTCAGTGTGAAGGTTCCGGGTTAGTTTTGGTGTTATATCAACTCCTAAGTATTTGTACGAGGTAACGGGTTCTAGAGGAATTTTATTTAGATAGTAAGTAGGAAGAGTACAGGTGTTCCTCTGCACGCGCATAACATTACATTTAATAATATTAAGTTCCATTAGCCAAGTGTTACAGCAATAAATCACTCAGTCCAAGTCAGACTGAAGTGCATTAGTGTCGTCGTTAGTAATTTTTTCACGATATATCACGCAATCGTCAGCAAACAAGTGAAAGTAAGATGTCAATGAAGAAGGCAGGTCATTAATGTTAGTAGTGAATTAAGGTCAATTAGGGTCAATGTGAATTATTAGTTCTTTAAAATAAAATTTACTGTGAAGTTGGTGCTCACTTTTCTCACTGGCTGGATGCTCACTGGACATCTGCCATGAGAGCCAAGAGCACTGAAGCAACACACCTATCCGGCCGGCAGCAAGCGCCGCCGCCAGTACGGCTGGTAGCGCCATCGGGTGTTGCGTTTTCCCAACGCGGCGCACAATGCAGGCAATGGATAGACAGCTGACGTTTTAGGCATCTCGTTAGAAGAGGCGTTGGCGCAAACCATGTTTTCGAGTTCAACTAGCTATGGTATCTTTAGCAGGCAGATTCCCTCTTTTATTTATTTCCAGGATTCCCGACTTTGAGTGCATCTTCTATATAGAGGCAAACTACCTTCAATGTATTCCTCTTATTAAATTTGATTATGAGTATAGGTGCACTCTCATTATGGCGCTTATGGATTGGAAATCCTACGCCGTATTGCTTCTTATCTCGGAGGCCACTATAGCAGAGGACATGACCTGTAGTCGGCACTGTATACGCCTTACCAGTTGAAATCTCACTGAGGACAATGGTAGCCAAAACAATGCCTGATAGTCCCTCACATATTCCTGCTGAGCTAGCCTCATTCGACAGAGTTCGGATGTTAACGGTAATCAAATCCTGGTCACGGCGGCCGCATTTCGATAGGTACCAAATACGAAAACACCCGTGTACTTAGATATAGGTGCACGTTAAAGAACCCCAGGTGGTCCAAATTTCCGGATCCCCCCATTACAACGTGCCTTATAATCAGAAAGCGGTTTTGGCGCGTAAAACCCCATAATTTAATTTTTTAATGTTAAAGGCTGCCAGGGTCAGTTCCCGTTGGCGGCCTGTCCGGGTCCGGAAATTCTTAGCACCCTCTGCTGCGTTACAGGTCTCACCGACACCTTGGTCAGTGCCACGCAGCTGCTGGGGACTGAGGACCATTGGTTTATCGAATGTGTCATTTGGGAGGGAGTGGTCCAATGCTGCACCAGGGAGGCCAATTCCTGTTCTGGTGAGGGAGGTTATTTTGCTGAATCTTAGTCTAATCCTCATTTGACTGTACCTGGAATAATATAGCACCACTGGCTCTCGGCATCTTTTGTCGGTGTCAGGCGCAGCAACAAGCGTGGAGATGTAGTTCTCAGGAGGAGGTGAAATTCGAGCTTACCGTCCCCAGATTAAAAAATAAATCAACCTTTTGGAATTCGTGCATTTGAACTTGTGACTATGGCAACCGAGCAACCGACGTAGCTCACTCATATAATCCTCAAGGTGGCGAGGGTGCGTTATTGTGGAGAAGTCCAGCCCAGAGGTCCTAACAGGCCTAAAACATATCCGCCATTGGCGGGTTAGCTAACACAATATATTGTCATTTCTCAGTAGTTCTAAGATCGTGGTTCGTGAATCTCACGTACGCGTACGACCATGAACGCGGCTATAGGTATTCTATATATTTTTGGCGAATGTAACACCACCTAATATGTATGTGAAAAAAAAGGGAAGAAAAATGAAAAAGGTCTCAGCGCTTACCGTGAAGCCCTGTCTCGTATTCACGGAGGCACACCGTTCGCTTATTGTTGCGCTTCCTCTGTCTGGCCTTCTTGCAGTTGTTCTCTGGCCGTCGTTTGCATATATACCGAAACTTTCGCTGCCGGACAGATACTAAGAGTGGCGAGACGGGCCGCCTGAACAATGTGATTCTGAGCCGCGCGTAGAACAGGCGACATTGAAAGCGGCTAGGTGTCTTCGACCTTATACCGAGATTATACCAGCTTACACGAGCTTATATTCAAGCTTATACCAGAGCTATTGAGAAGACACAAATGGCGGATCGGGCCTCTTCGCTTGCCGGGAACGCTTCAGATCCACACACTAAACCAATGTAACCAATACATCAGAACAATATAAACCCTCATCACTCCTAATTCTTATCAACTCATTTTCTGCTTATCTCTCTGTTCTGCGCGACAACACAGACAACACAATAGAACACATTAATTTGGTAAAGATTTATTCGCCTTCTCCAAGCCTTGGTGTTTAAGCCGGTGGGTGAGGCACTCGACTTCAGAGCGTCGCCCCTTAGCGACGGTTTTCCTGAGTGTGTCAACATAAAGTGCTTGCGAGTGTAAAAGTAAGCGAAAACATCTTCACGAGGACGATGAAGAAGGAAGTTTGTTCCCTAAACTCGCTGCGCTTTTTTCACGGTACTCTGGCGCTATGGTGCGTTTCTAGAAGGTCAAGCGCATCGTGTCTTGTTACTCAAAAAGTTTACATCCTGAATATAAGTACAGCTTACTGTGCGGATCAGACTTGTCGCATCTCCACAATTTCCTCTCGAAAATTGCGAGCATGCATCTTATATTCGAAGGTGGACAAAAAAGAATTTACGATCACGTTTCAATGCGTTACCACACGCGTCATAAATCCTTCTACAACGTATAGATACGCGTTTTACGGCGTCTAACAGGGGAACCCCGTGGTCATTTTCGCTTAGTCCTCTGCTATGGGCTGCACGAAAAAATACGCCCCAGCGGGACTGCATAGATGTGAATGCAGCCAGCCGAGTCGAAAGGTATTAACGCGACTGCGCTGAGGGCCCCATGTCATAGAACATCTGGCGCCGGCCTCCAGCGCTGTAGAAAAAGTTTATTTCAACAAAAGACGATACGAACACTCAGTCGCAATGACGGCACAATTCCGTCAGGGCAATAACATATACATTGTACGAAGCATTGTATACATGGCATGTTTTCAAAGAAGTGCCCGAGTCCACACTCACTGACACCATCGTCGCTTCGGCAAAAAGAACTTCGAACCACAGAGGCCGTCCATGTGGCCCATGGAAATTACTGAAGTAATTGGATTTCTCAAAGTAAAATACGTAGAAAAATTGTTAAGTACCATGTACACGCCACCTACATACGTGGTAGCGTGAAATTCTAATTTGAATATTCCAGAAAACATGATTCTGTTACGCAGAAACTCAAACAAAAAGCCTTTTTAACGCGATAGCGTTCTTGAAGTGCCATTTGAGGTCCGTCTAAGTAGCAGCGGCGCGGCCGCCTTGGTTCCTCACATGCCATCAAAAAAAAAAATCACAACCTTGCCTTCTTGCATTGCATTCACCGCCAACGTTTCTTTGTGAACATTACGGTTACATAAGCTTAAGTTGCCGGCAAGCGTGAGAAGCACTCGGGGGTCTTTGAACGCTCTCGCATTCAACTCTCAAAGGCGAAGCTTAAGCATCCTCCCATTTTTTTTCAGTATGCCGCCCGAGGAGGAAAGGAGAACGGAATAATCAGTCCCGTCTCCGTGGAGAGGAAGTAGTAGTGAATGAACGGCACTGTCAGCCGGGCGACATTGAAGAAGTACGAGTCGAAAATCATACAAAAAACAAAAACAAAATAAGAAGGTCCGGAGGCCTATTGTTGAAAGCAATCAACATCTACATATCCAAATATATAACCAGCATGTATATGGGTGTGTTGTGGGAACGCCGCAGTCGCACAGTCCACGCCAGCAGGCCGCAGTCCTGGCGGCCGCGTCCGAAAGCGTCGAGCTCGTGCCGTAGCTTGCGCGTTAATCGCCGTCTCTTCCAACAATGGCTAGCATGCCACTCACCATATCGGCTTTCCCATGCTGGCCCTCCCTCTGCGATGGTCATGATGGCGATACTCGCAGTTACGGCACGGCTTCCCCGCCAGTGGACATACCTTGCCGAATGGTTCATCGAACGAGGACCGGCGGAGCCGGCAATGGCTGAGTCGCCCGGCTCTTCGAGGAACGCGAAGGTCCGAAACCTGGGTGGTTTGCCGGACATATCTGTAGCGAAGATGCGGCAGGCCATGATGGTTCAGCCTCCGGGTTGTCGAGGTATTGCAAGAACCCGAAGCCCCATACCATTCGCGGACGCACACTGCAGGTCGCCCATTTACTACCGTGCCACGGCACAGAAACCGCACTGCGCCGCGCAGGTAACAGGAGAAGAAGATGGCTGATGATGATGACAATTGCGCGAACGATGCCACCTGCGCTACCATTGGCATTTGGCCTCGAGCTGCTGAGATGTGGCCGGAACACCGGAAAAAGCTGACGACGGCCTCTGGAGCCGACTGTCCAGAAGTTCGCAACCAGTGCCACCGGGGTATGCAGCAGCTGCCAGAGGTGTTATTGATTTCATTTCGTTGATGTCCCCAACGCCAGCATTGCCCTTCCGAAAAGGAGGCGCCGTGGTCTACAGCAACCTACAGGACACCACGCCGGCCTCGGGCCCCACGCCAAGCAATGTCGGTGACAGAGGAGAAGCAGGCGCAAGCGCTCCTCAAAGGATCCCAGAGGTTCAGCTCCCGCCGCATAGGTGGTCACATCTACGATTTCCCCACGATGATCGTCTGTCCCGGAACGGAGCCGTGGCTCCACGTTACGGGCGCTAATGTGCGAAAGGCGCGATCCCCCAGTCTACCCCAGGAGGCGCCAGTCCGGGCAGGGTGCCTTCAAGAATGTCCGGCCACGGCTTGAACCACAGCTCGTGCCACTGCTCGCGCCTTAGTCGTGTACTTCTACCACTGGCTCTCATTCGACTCATCATGCCGGTGTTCTTATAGTATGTAATCCTTACCATTAACATATGATTTGGTAAAGAAAGGTTAAAATGATGTGGTTTACGGAAACATCAACCAAATGATGGATCTAAAGAAATTTTCTTTTTCTTACACACTCTCACCCCATCCAACTGCTCACTCTACGGCACAAAAGTGATACCAGATGTCTCTTTATGTAAATTCTCACGTGGGAGTTGCTGCTTTGTATTTCAGCGTTGTATCTCTCCTTGCAATTTAAGACACGCAAATACAAACTATTGAAGTCAAAAACTTCAAAAGAATAAAAGTCGCGTGCTCTATTATTGCTTGCACGCTTGTTTTGTTTTACTTCCCATCGTAGAAAATGTACCCGGGCCGTCAACAATCAGCAAGGGACCCTGAAAATGTTGGTGGATGAGTTTGCCGAAAACTATTCAAACAATATGCAGCATATGCAAAGTAAAGAAACTGACGTTTCGCAAGAAGTACAAAACTATAGCAGTAGCGTGGGTAATTGGAGCAGCTTTTATTTCGTAAACCTCTCCATCGTGTTACTCGCTTCTTTTGGCCCCTCAAGCTATCGTGTACCCTTCTTTTGCTCTTATTGACTGGGTGATATTTCCCACTCGGTTTCCGAGCCGTGGGGCGCTATGCCTCAGTGGTCTGGGAAGACGGCACTGAACTCCAACTTTCCTCAGAATCGACCAGGCTGGAAACATTCGCATCTAATGCACTCATACCTGATTTTCGTTTTACCTATATGGCTGGCTTCACTGCAGGTTCATATGGATCGCGCCAGGTCTTCGATTGCGAGAAACGGCGGACCACTGTACCGAGGCGTCCCTGAGCACTGAAGCGTACCATACTTCAGCTACTCAGCCACCGCACTTTGCGGGTGCTGCTAAGGTGTAGCGCTCCACCAAGTGTTTTTAGCATTCTTATTATTCTCCTGGGGCCACTAGCGCAGTTCTAGTCCTTGGGGTCGATTGCTCGAAGAAGGGGGCATTACTTTCAACAAAAGTCATGATTCACATCGACTTACTAGCAACACCTCACTAATTAGTTTTTCGCCTAATTTAAATATGCAACATGCTATTCGCGAATTGAAGACGGTGAGATCACAAGAAATGTCACCGTATAACGAATTTCATAGATCAGACAAGTTAAGGTACTTCCCCCTCAAAAAAGTTCACTCGCCATCCCAAACCTGCATAAGTGAATGTCCAGCTTCACTGAACATCCACTTTTGCAGGGCTGGGATGCAATGATTTATTGCTTTAGAATAATGGTAGTATTGGTAATTTAGAATGACTGTAGTAATATGAGTAATGGTAATTTTGACAGCACAGTCGTAACAGTCCTGTAACAACATATATATCAGTTGCTAGGCTGGTTTTTTTGTATTCGAAAGGCTAGGAACGTCACTCCCCACGTCGCAAGGTGCCGCAGTGACCGCGAAACGTATGCGAGGAGTGCTACGTCCTTTGCATTGTTATCAGAAGCGCCTTATCATCAATTACGTGGTACGGATGCTTGGTTTGTGCTTGTTCATTAATGAAACGTGTGCTATTCTGTATGTTTTATGCGTGATTCGAATGAATATATGCACTGTTCGCTAAAATTTGCTAAGTGCTGAAAGTCTGTGCTTTACGTGGTCTGAACCTGTGCGTCTGGCCCTGTACTGCCACAGGGATTGGGCCAAACTTTTTCTGACGGTCAAGCACACCAAAATGCCGACCAACTATAGGATAACAGATTCACTGCAAAATTGCATTATGACACAATCTTGTTCTAAAAAATCTTTCTCTTGAAACGCCTTTTTATATATTTCATGACAAATGTGTGTGCAACAACAATTTATTTCGTAGCACTATTTGGGAACACACATTTCAAAGCTTATGCCACTCTTCATATTATAGGTTCAATACCTGGACACTTTAGTAACACATGCAATGTTTATCGCGGATAAACGAGGAGAAAGCGCCCGAACAAGGCCAGGAGTTCTTCAGCGTGCGGTTGCAATCGAAGTTCGATGAAATGGGGCGAACCAGCAGTTAGGCCGACGCCTGTGCGTGAGTTCAACTTACTCATAATTTTATTCAGAACAACAATAACATGATTATTAACATCATCAACATTGCTTGCCTGTATTATGTGCAGTGCAATACTCTTCCATTTTATGCATTATAATTCTTAGGGTACTTCTGGTATTTCCCACGGCCACGCGCAAGTTATGGAATGCAAGCATTGAAGTATGTTCCTCCGTCAGCTCTAGACAACCATAGTTACATGATTAGCCTGCTAAAGATCTTTCTGATAAAAATCGTAAGAAACAATATTTGTGCTCTTTTGTTGCAGTTCCATTATTCGTAGTAAGGTGGAATTTTAGACTTCAGTTCTGTCAGAAAAGTGTTATCTTAAAGCACTATTTGCAATATACTTATCGAGTTGATCATCCGCTGCCATGCAACTGACTGATGTGCTTACTGCAGATAGGAGCTTTGTCAGGCTACGATACAGTGGCTTTTTAGAGCACATGTCATAATCGCCTGTTCCTGCGGTGAGCGTTAGCGGCAGAATGACTGAGCGAACGAGCAAAACAGCGAGAGACGAAAGAGCAAGCGCAGTGCGGCATATGAAAGACGCGAGCCAGGACCGGCGGGTACCAATGAGAGCAGCCCCTTCAGTGACGTAGCCACGGGAAACTGGTTTCATGCGCACCATACTGACCACTCGATGATGTACTCGGTCTTAGATGTGGCGCTAGTTTCGTATTATCGTCTGCTCGCGTTAGCTCTCGGTCGCGCTTGTTTGCTTTGCTTGGTTTGGTAGGGTTCGCGTGTCCGCGTGGAGCGCGTAATTAGCCGCACGGCTAACTAGCCCTGGAGGTAGTTCGCGCTTGTGCCGATTCTCATGGTTTGCGATTGTTCTGTAACCTGATCGCATGCGCGATGCGAATTGTGCAATGCTTTCTGGAAGCCAAGTGGCCCCAACGATTACACTGGAACTTTCGACGAGTCATGTATAAAAGCCAATGCGCGTAGATGTACTTTTATACGACTGCCTACTCTCCTAATTGCCTATGAAATTCTTTGCATCAGTATATATAAATTTCGCATTAGGGAGTATCGCTATCTTACAATAATTTTTCCCATCTCCTCAGCCGCGTGATGCAGTATATGTCTGAAACGACAAGACTAGTTTTATACTACTATTTCACACAATTTCTGAGGACTACCGCTTTGTGTATGTATGTATGTATGTATGTATGTATGTATGTATGTATGTATGTATGTATGTATGTATGTATGTATGTATGTATGTATGTATGTATGTATGTATGTATGTATGTATGTATGTATGTATGTATGTATGTATGTATGTATGTATGTATGTATGTATGTATGTATGTATGTATGTATGTATGTATGTATTATAAAGTACGAGTTAAAATACACTCATTTATTTACAGGTATCCATCTTGATCACTTCTTTTTGTTCCTCTTCCATTCCTGTTCTTGTCTCTTCTGTCTTCTTCTTCGCCGGAACATCACATCCTCCCGGACTTCGGTTTTCATCCCTCCTGGGATGATAGGGTATGGCATTTCCCACTGTTGCTATTTCAGTTTTTTCTTCCGGTCCCAAATAGCGTAGCGATTTCAAAATTCCTTGTTGCTTGATGGTCTTTATCACTGTGTAGGGCCCAGAAAATCTCGACTTCGGTCCACTAAACTCCTCCGGACTAAAACTGTATCTCCAGGCTCTATTACAGGCATCTTCGAGCTATATGTCGCAGATCGAAGTGTCTCTTCATGGTTGATCTGTAGCGTGCAAGCTCCTCTTGTGTCTTGCGCCTTTCCTGCAGATCTACTTTCCCAACGATTCCAAGGTCGTTGTCTGCCGGTAGCCAAGTTGCTTCGCCTAATGCAGCAAAGTTTGACGTGCATCCTAATCCCATGGTATGAGAATGATTGTGGTGCCTGACTGCTGCTTCCAAGGCACACTTCCATCCTCCACGGAAATCATGGTAAATCGCGAGGAATGTTTTCAAATCCCGAATGAGCCTCTCAGCTAGGCGATTTCCTTCTGGATGGTAGTGTGTGGCAAATCTCAAGGCAATTCCTCTATCACGGGCCCATTCTTGAAGCTTCTTACTGCGGAAAGCTGGCCCGTTGTCGAAGACCACTACCTTGGTGTTCTTAAATATATTCAGCTCCATAACGTCAAAACAGAATTGGCGTCTTCCTTTCCTGGCTTTGCAGCTGCCATGCGTGTGCATTCATCTATTGCGACAAGGAATGCTTGGGTCTTACTGACTCCCTCTCCTCGCTTCTTTATTTCGGCAAAATCTAGATGAATTACTTCAAATGGTACTTGGGAATGATTAGCGATGACCATTTGATTCCCTCTTGGACGATACTTGGCCTTGTTAATTTGGCACAGGTGACAGATTTGCACCTAGTTCTTGATATCTTCCTTCATATTTTTCCAGATGAATAGGCTTTTTATCTTCCAATAAGTTTTCCAGAATCCATCATGCCCTCCTGACTCTGGGCTGTCATGGTACAGCTTCAAAACCTTTTTCACCAAAGTTCCTGGCAAGCAAAATTGGCCATTATTGCAAGTCAGGTCTTCGGTGCCATCCCACAAGCTGTAAACGTGTTCATGATCAGATGTTCTCACTTCTGTGATGTGAAGCCTGGAAAGAGCATCTGCGTCAGGAAGCTTATCACCAGGTCGATGGCTTACATTTAAAGTGAACTGTTGTATTTCACTGATCCAACGCGCCACCCTGCCCTTAGTTTAATCCCAAGAGGTAGGTTAACGCTCGGTTGTCAGCGAAAAGCCGGAAATGACGACCCTCTGTGTAGCTTCTGAAATACCGGAGTGCCATCACAATAGCCAGAGCCTCTTTTTCTGTGGCCGTATAATGTTCTTGAGCTTTTGAGAACGTAGAAGAATAATAGCCGATCACCTTGAGTTGGCGTCCTTGCTGTTCCTTTGCGTCTCGTTGATATAGAACGGCCCCTGTACCATATTGTGAAGCGTCCGTGCACAGCTCGAAAGGCTTGTTGAAGTCAGGTAGCACAAGCACAGGATCCGACGATATAGCTTCAACAAGGTACTCGTACGCTTTCTCGCACTCCTCACTCCAGATAAATGGCACATCCTTTTGCGTCAGCTTGGTGAGGCATCGTGTCTTTGCAGCGTAATCCTTAATGAACGCACGAAAATGACCGGCGAGTCCGAGGAAAACACGGAGTGAGTGTAGGTCATATGGCTTAACGAGCTTCTTCATCCTTTGTATAGACTCCTCTTTTGTTGTTTTAGTTTTGCCGTTAAAAACTCTTCCTAGAAAGACAACTTTCGTCTGAAAAAATTGACTGTTGTTCTTGGTAATCGTTAACTTTGACTTGCTGAGGGCTTCTAACACGCACGCAAGGTGCTTTTCATGTTCTTCTCTTGTACGTGAGTACATGATGATGCCGTCAATGTATACGTTTCAAAACTTTCCCAGGAACTTATCAAGAATGCCATTCATCATTTTCTGAAACCAAGCTCTAGAATTCTTCCAACCGAATGGTAAGCCTTTGTACTCGTACACATCGAAAGGTGTTACAAAAGCAGTGTACTGCTTGTAATCTTCTTGTAGTGGCACCTGCCAGTATTTTTTACAGAGGTCGATCCGAGAGAAATAATTTGATCCACCAGTTTCATTGATGATCTCGTCTATTCGGGGCATGGGAAAAGGAAAGAAATCAGTCTCGCCGTTTATATGCCGGCAATCTGTGCAAAGGCGAAATGAGCCATCGTCTTTCGGTACTATGGTGATTGGTGACGCGAAAGTGAATGTTGATGGCCTTATAATACCGGCATTTAGCATTTGCTGGAGTTCCGCCTTTAGCCAGGTCTTTTTCTCGTGGGAGAGACTGTACGGCTTTTTACGCACTACTGCGACGTCACGAAGCTTAAACGGTACCTCGAAGACATCTGCTGCTGGCAGGTACGTCTCAACACAAATAAGTTCGGGAAAATCTGTCAGTATCTCATCAGCAATTCTAACTCTTTGATGTGAATCAATTCCACACAAATTAGGCTTAAATGATCCTTCAATAGTCACTTCGTCTCTCCAAGAAATATGCATCTTCAATCGCTTCATATCAGGTCCAGATAAAATAAACAGGAAGTCAACACCCTGCATGACAAGAGCATCTACTTTCAGGTGATGTCCACCAAATTCAACTTCTACTTCTTCCCAGTGTTGCAACCTTCTAGTTTTTCCATCATAGCTTTGAACACTAACTATTCGTCCTTAACACACCTTGCTCGGGTGGACAATTTCCTGATTTACCAGGCTTACGGATGCTCCAGTATCAACCAGGGAGTCCAGACTTTTTCCATTTACCATCATTTTAACAAATAAGAGATTTGACTTCAGAAGGTATACATTTTCCATCATTTCACATTGGTCGGACTCGGTATTAAAATATTCTACCGTTTCGCCATGTGCGTCAATGCTCAGTGGTAGAGTACTTTGCCTTTTGGTGGGACCGGCAATCAGAAAATCACTGGACACATACTTAAGGCAAGCAAGTAAGTCATCCGTGGAGGTTGGACGGTGTACACAAACCTCTCTTTGCGATTCGTTAGTCATGCCTTGAATTATCACGGGAAGGATTGCAGAGTCCGGTAGATTAGGGTCGGCAATGTAGAGTAAACGCCTCTTCTCGAAAAAATAATCCATGGCTGTCCCTTCTCTGTGTCTGAAAGCTATTGCGTCGTCCCATCTGTCAACCGGATTTCGCTCAAAAGCAGAAAGAAAACTATCTTTCCACTTGTGCCATGAATCGCGGTGTTGACTTGCGATTCGCATGTCCCACCATTTTCTGGCATTGCCATATAAAAAGCGGCGCATGTTACGCACTTTGTCGTCCAATGACGTCCAGTGGTTTTGCGCACATGCGTATTCATAAAACCTGAGCCACAAGTTGGCGGCATTGGACACCCCATCGAAACTATCGGGCTTGAACCCTTCTTGATGTGGTTTCTGTGCTCTTAGTGAGTCGCTAACTGCTTCGAAAATCAGTCGCTCTTGCTCATACTGCGTGGTCTGCTGCTGAAACAGCGCTTGCAACAAGGCGTTATTCGTGTGCTCAGTCTCGTTCTTGGAATCTATCCTTGAATGTCACGGAAACATAACCTCAAGTTCAGACATAGAAGCATCGATAGAACTTCTAATAAGAAGTTCTTTAATAAGAGGTAGAAAAGTATCTAGAACGCCCATGTATTTCGTTTCACACTTTGAGAAATATTATCTCAAACCTGGCCTCATCTTGGAAACTCATTTCAAGTGGATAGATCGCGCTCTCTCACAGGCAACAATTCGTAAATTGCAATTTGTGCCGCAGAGGTATTACTAAGGAAGTCGATCGGTAAATTTTTGTTAATTAGTGAAGCGATCTGCGCTGGACGCATGAAAGAAGACGAAGAAATGGGCTAGGGCTGAAGTGAGAAGAAAGACGTTGGAATGAAACGGCGGACGACACCCGTCTCACTTAGCTTATGTCATTTCTGCAGCCGTTCTAATTAGGAACGCTACATTTTGGCGCAGCCGACAGGATTCGAAGACCAGCCTTGCGGGTGACGTTTTTCGTCGACTCGGCGTCATCGGAGTCTGTTGTGTTCACCCAATACAAAGTGCATGGTTAGCCAGCGACGGAACTTCCTCTCGAAGTTAGTTCTACCGCGCTGATCAACGTGGTGCTGCAACAAGCTGCAATCACCCGCCAAGCCCTCGTACAAACAGGATCGGTGACAATGAATCTACAACTGCAGACAGTGAGCGAACTCGTTCTCGGACCCATACGACGTGGCACCCTCAAAGAGGAAACGCCTGCAGGGAAGGTGAGCCTAGACTTGAGTGTTATGGAACTGCTAAGGCACATTATACAACAGATCGAAATAATGAGAACTTTCATCCAAATGCTTCGTCGAGAGCAATCAGCACGAAGCATTCTTGAACCAGATGTTTTTGAAGGAAACTCGCAAAGTGCACACTACTGGCTCTGGTTTTTCCAGTATGCCTGTGACAAGAATATGTGGCACTCCGACGACACAAAGATTTTGAATATGCGCCTCTATTTAGGCGGTATAGCCAGAAAATGGTATGATGTGCAACTCATGGATCATGGAACAACATGTCGGGAACTCTGGAAAAGCAACTTTTTAGCGGCTTTTGAAGGCAATGCAGTAGAAAGATGGTATGCGGCACTACTGTTCAGTTATACAGGTGGCTCTCTGCTTGAGTATTGTCTTGAGAAGGGCCGCCTATTGTATTCTGCAGAACCGAAGCTGTCGTATTCTGCTGTTGTAGCTTTGATAACGCAAGGGTTGTGTATCGAGATCCGTAGTCACGTCCAGCCCAAAGGTCCAAGAACGTTTGATGACCTTCTGAACTTTGTACAGACCTGTGTGTGATAACTTTATTTGGAATCCGGCGATTGGGAGGCCCGGGCCTGGGGCCGCCTAGATGGCCACTGGGAGCTGCTGCTCCCGTGCGGCTTCCTTGGCTCGCTGGACGGCCCAAAGTTGGTCTTGGAGTTCTGAGCTGAGCAGCACGGCCGACCACCGCGCCCGTAGATTTTCTGGGGAGACTGCCATTTTATTTTGGTATATTTCACATCCCCACAACATGTGTTGAAGGGTGGCTCTAACAGACTTGCATAGCTTGCACATATCGCTCTCGTATATATCGGGTAGAAAGTTTTTAGTTGCACGGGACTCGTATAAGTTTCTGTTTGTAGTCGCTTCCAAGTAACGGAATCAGCTCTGTTCAGTTTAGTGTGAGGCGGTGGTAATACCCGTCTCCGATGTTGATAGAATTTGGTAATATCACTAAATCTTGGTTATACATCTTTTTCTCTCCAGATTTCCTCCTCCGCGTTCTCCTGACCGATGGAAGTCACTCTTTGCTCAGCTCGGCGAGTAAGACCTCGAGCTTCGCGGTGTGCTTCCTCGTTGAGGTTGACTGCGGGAATCTCTGGAGTCGTATGCGCTGGGAACCAGATCAATTGCCTGCCGTTCTTCTCTGCATTGGAGAACTTTGCTTCATTGACTCTGATGATGTGCCATGCCTCAGGAGAGATCCTACCTTTTGCATAATTTCTAATGGCCGCTTGAGAATCGCTAATGATGTACCGAGCATTCGTGGAGACCAATGCTAGTGCAATGGCTACCTCCTCTGCGGTCTCGGAATGTTTGGTATTAACTGATACGCTTGTAAGGGGTTTTTGGGTGTGATCTACGATTACTGCTACATAGCTATTTCTGTCTGGGTATTCAGCCGCGTCTACGAAGGTTGCTCTGTCGTCTGACCCAAAGCTTCGGATAATTTTCTCTGCTCTACTCTTGCGTCTGCCGTCGTTGTAACCTGGATGCATGTTCTTGGGTATATTTGGTACTAGGTGTTTGTCACGAATTTCTCTCGTTATCGTGCTCTTTTCCCCGTATAGATTGTGATAATTCATTCCTAGTTTGCTTAGTATATGCCGTCCCGTTTTGGTTTTGGTTAGTCGCTCTGCTTCAGATGTTTGTTGTGCTTCTATGAGTTCGTCCAGTGTGTTGTGGAGTCCTAACTTTAGCAAGAGATCCGTGCTCGTACTGATGGGAACCCCTAGCTCTAGTTTGTATGCTTTTTTATCATGTTGTTAATTTTACGCTTTTCAGCTGCAAACCAATTGTGGAAGGCTGCTATGTATGTGATCTGACTGATTACGAATGATTGTATCAGCCGTATGATACTTTCTTCCTTCATACCTTGGTGCTTGTTAGTAATTCGTTTGATTAATCTCATGGTGTTTGTTACCTTTGTGTCTAGCTTCTTTACGGTTTCCCTATTTGTGCCTTTGTTCTCGATTACCAGACCCAGCACTTTGAGCTGGTTGACTATTGGGATATTCCGCCCGTTCTTGGTGTGTAGCTTGATTTCCTCATGAGCCTTGTTTCTGTCGTATCCTTTGGGAGGCCTGCCTCTAAGTGTGGGGTGGTACAATAGAAGTTCAGATTTCTCTGCAGAGCATGTGAGGCCTGTTCCTATGAGGTGTTCCTCTACTGCGTTAATTGCTGTCTGGAGTCGTTGTTCTATTGATCCGTCGCTGCCATCACAGGTCCAGATAGTAATATCGTCCGCGTAGATTGTGTGATTCAGGGACTCTATGTGATTTAATTTTTCGGGGAGTCCCATCAAGACGAGATTAAACAGCATCGGCGAGATGACAGCGCCTTGCGGCGTGCCGGCCCCCCCTATGTCGATCTCGGGCGACTTGAGCCCTCCGACGGAGATGACTGCTTTCCTATCTGATAGGAAGCTCTTGATGTAGTTATGCGTCCATTGCCCTAGTCCTATTCGTTCGATGTTTTCCAATATGGTTGCGTGGTTGGCATTATCGAAAGCTTTTTTAAGATCAAGGCCCAAGATGGCCCTTGTCGAGCGCGTGTTATAATCGATTATCTGATGCTTAAGTTGGAGCATCGCATCTTGTGTCGAAAGATTTTTGCGAAATCCTATCATTGTATCTGGGTATATGGTATTATCCTCTAAGAAGTTGTCTACTCTGTTTAAAATTACAAGTTCCATTAATTTTCCGACGCAGGATGTTAGGGAGATTGGTCTGAGGTTGTCTATCTCAAGCTTCTTACCAGGTTTTGGAATAAGCGCTATCGTCGCTTTCTTCCATTGAGCTGGCACTTCTCCCTTTACCCAACACTCGTTTATGTATTCTGTTAGTTTGGCTATCGATTCATCATCCAGGTTCCTGAGAGTCTTGTTCGTTATACCGTCCGGGCCTGGAACGGATTTGGTGTTTAACTTTTGTAGGGCCGCGCGGATTTCTGCCTCCGTGAGTTCCTCGTCTAATTTTGCGTTTGTATTCCCGTTGTAGCTAGGATAGATGCAAGGGGGTGCCTGTTTTAAGTATTTCTGCTGTAATTCATTGAGAAATTCCTCTTCTGTACCCTCATATGCGTGTATTAACTTATTAATGGCTTGCATGTGATTTTTCTTGTTATTGTCATGGTCAAGCAGGAACCTGAGCATGTGCCAGGTTTTGCCGGTGCTTAATTGTCCGTCCATGGAATTACATATCTCGTCCCATTGTTGTTTGGTCAATTGCTTAGCATGTTCTTCTATTTCTTTGTTGAGGAGTGCTATGCGCTTTCTTAACTGTCTGTTATGCTTCTGACCGCTAAGTCTATTCTGAAGCGACTGCTTAGCTTCCCACATGTGGAGAAGTCTGCTGTCGCATTTATCCAAGTTAGATTCAGGTGGTGCTATTTTTGGCACATTGGCTGTGGCGGTGGAGCGCAAAGGACACGGCACTTATCGCTCTTTCTGCGTTTCTCAGGTTGGCTGGGGACCCAACGCTACCACAACCGGACTGTAGTACAGCTTTTCTTGGACCTGCCCAGCTGCTTCCATCTTCAGTAGTGTGCTACCTGCCAAAAGCATTTTCATCGCCTCTGCCAAACTGGACATTTGAACTTCGCGCCTTCTGTTCGCAAGCCGGACCACGTGTGCCGCCTTCGTCGTCGACGAAGCGCAGCTCGTAACTGAGCTGGGGCGTTTCCTATCACATTGGCTGTGGCGGTGGAGCGCAAAGGACACGGCACTTATCGCTCTTTCTGCGTTTCTCAGGTTGGTTTCTTTCTTTACGTTACTCATCTTGCAACGCGCTCTTTCCGCTACAGCCAATCTACAAATTTGTGTTCATTTGTTGTTCTCATTGCCCTATTTTGGAAAGTCATAGACCTGCACAGCTGCAAACTATGTCGCGTTGCTGTGAATGTCGCTCTGTGATAGATGAAAGCGAATTGTTTCTGACTTGTTCACAATGTGAATTTTCGTATCATAGCGGTACCTGCTCCGGCGTTGCTGAAAGTGCCATCAAGGGCAAACGAGATCAATTCAAAAAGAATTGGAAGTGCGAGTCTTGCAAACGTACAGGAAGTAAAAGCTCCTCCTCTGCTAAAGCATGTAAGAATGAAAATGAGATAATCAAAAAACTTGCTGAAATGGACCAAAAACTAAACTTACTTGTTAGTCTGCCAAACAAGGTAGACGGGATCGAACAGTCCATCCAAACACTTTCCGATCACTTTGATGAAATTCAACGAAGGCTTGAGAGCCACGAAAAGGAATTAAACACTGTCAAACAGAAAGTAGAAAAAATAGAGAAGTACGCATCTCCTAGGGAGCTCAATCAGATTCAGGCTGACATAGACGCACTTGAATGGCACAGCAGACGTCTTAACATTGAGATACACGGTGTACCTGAGGCTGACAATGAAAACCTACTCGAAAAGGTAAATGATCTTGCAAAGAAGCTTGAACTTCAACCGCTGTCTGAGGAAGATGTTGTGGCAGTTCACAGGCTCCCGGCAAAGCAAGGAAAAATGCGAGGAATTATTATCCGTCTTGCACGGCAGGAACTGAAGGATGCATGGATTGCCAAAAGGTGAGCCTTAAGAGACAATCAGGGCAACATCTTCATTAACGAAAACCTAACCTCTCGCTCGAGGAAGCTCCTCGCCACTGCCAAAGAATGGACAAAGGAGGCTGGATACCAGTTCGTGTGGCACTCAAATGGAAAAGTTCTCGTACGTAGGGCAAACGGTGAATCGGCAGTTGTCGTTAAGGGTGAAAATGATCTTCATGCTCTATTGCAATGAACGCCAATTTCTTGTTGCTATTATTTGACTCTTTGCCGAAATGAATCATCTGGGATGTATTGGCAAGCAGGATTGGTTCACGTTATTGGCCACTCAAAAGAACGGACTGTCTTTCATACATATGAACATTCAATCAGTCTCCAGCAAGCTACCTGAATTAGAAACTTTTTTTTCTGATATAAACAGTCAGTGTAATGTAGTCATGCTAAGCGAAACATGGTATTGCTCTGATGATGTTTTTCGCCTGCCTTGCAAAAAAGTATTTTATAAAAACCGAACCTCACGTCGCGGGGGAGGAGTGTCTGTTCTGATAGATAATTCTCTAACATGTGAACTGTTAGCCGAGTATTCTTGTATGACAGAAAATTGTGAAATGTTGTGTGTACAAACACCGGGTGTACTCTTTGCAGTATGTTACCGCCCGCCAGATGGTTTATTGGAACCTTTCTTCATTTTTTTAGAGCGCATGCTAGAATTTGCGTCAGAAAACAAGTATAAAGTGGTCTTAGGAGGAGACTTCAACATTGATATGAGTTCCGATGGTGCTAGGAAAACGATATTTCAAAGAATTTTTGTGGCAAGCGGATGTATAAATGCGATTGAAACCTTCACGAGAGTAACAGAAACTACGAAAACCACTCTTGATCTCTTTATAACGAACTATAATCCATTTTTAGTAACTAGTGGAGTCTTAAACTGTCCTCTCAGTGACCATATGCCGATAGTCATGTTTATCCACACAAGAGCAAACGATACTGAAAAAGATAACACTGAAAAAACATTTCAGGCAATAAACGAGCACACATTACCTGCGTTTCAGGATGCCTTGAGACAAGTATCTTGGAAGGAGGTTTTTCAACAAAACGAGGCAGAGCCAGCATACAGCATCTTCTTAAAGAAATTCTCAGCTGTTTATGCGCAACATTTCATACATAAGAAAAGAAACCAGAAAGCTTATCGGAAACCTTGGATGACCAAAGAGCTTCTAAAAAAAATAAAGAAAAGAGATAAGCTTTATGCCAGGTTCATAAAATCTCGGAACAGCGAGGATCTAAAATCCTTCAAAATTTTTAGAAATAAATAAAGAGCTAAGAAATGCAAGAAATCGCTATTATTTACGTACTTTTTCCTCATGCGAGGGACAGAGAAGATGTGGAACAAGTTAAATGAACTAATGGGACGTAAACAGAACACTGAACCTATAAAGAAAGTTTCTGTAAATGGATGCATTTTAACCGGAGATAATTTAGTTAACGCCTTTAATGATTACTTTACAGACACTGATTCCCATTTATCACCAAGCCCACCATGTACATTTCAATTCCCTGCAACTATGAACACTATTTTTTTCCAACCGACAACACCTACCGAGGTTTGTTCAGTTTTTCTCAAACTGAAAAATTCATGTAGCTACGATGCTGATGGCCTCCAAATAAGACCTATCAAACACGTCATTTGTGACATTGCACCTGTGTTAGCTTATATTTATAACTTATGCATAACATCAGGTACTTTTCCTGAAAAAATGAAAATTGCAAAAGTAATTGTGTTATACAAGAAAGGTGACAAGCTTGATTTAAGAAATTACCGTCCGATATCCATTCTCCCGCAGTTTTCTAAAGGTCTTGAAAAAATCATTCTTAACCAATTAACATCTTTCAGCAATAAACATAAACTAATAACAGACGCTCAATACGGTTTTCAACAAGGTAAATCAACAGAATTAGGACTAGTAGCACAAAAGGAATATATACTGCAGAGCCTCGAAAATAAGTCACTTGTAATTGGTCTATTCATAGATTTCACAAAAGCGTTATAATATAATATTTGGGGTTTTACGTGCCAAAACCACTTTCTGATTATGAGGCACGCCGTAGTGGAGGACTCCGGAAATTTTGACCACCTGGGGTTCTTTAACGTGCACCTAAATCTAAGCACGCGGGTGTTTTCGCATTTCGCCCCCATCGAAATGCGGCCGCCGTGGCCGGGATTCGATCCCGCGACCTCGTGCTCAGCAGCCCAACACCATAGCCACTGAGCAACCACGGCGGGTACAAAAGCGTTCGACTGCATAAACCATGACCTCCTAATACTTAAGCTTGAAAGATATGGCATCAGGGGCCTTCCTCTTCAGTTACTGACATCCTACCTTAGAAATCGACAGCAATATGTGGCTATAAACACTAACATATCATCTACACGAAAAATACAAACAGGTGTCCCTCAGGGAAGTATCCTTAGCCCATTTTTGTTTAACATCTACATAAACGACATAGTTCTTATCCACCGAGAAGCAAAATTCATAAACTAGGCAGACGATACGAGTGTTTTTTTTTATCAAACAACTCTCTTACAGGCCTCATTAGTGCAACGAACAACCTATTAACCCATCTCTCAAATTGGAGCCAGGACAACTTTTTAAAAGTAAACTCGAATAAAACACAAGCAGTCATCTTTAAAACAAGAGGTACATGTACTCCATTGACCCACAACATATTTTATAACTCTGAGAAAATACAGGTTGTTGACACGGTAAAAGTGCTTGGCGTATATTTTACCGACACATTGCAATGGGACGCTCACGTGGATTTTGTACTGCAGAAACTGAGCCGTGTAACAGGTATACAACATCGAAATCGCTACCTCTTACCAATGTCAGTTAAATTGATCATTTATAATGCACTGTTTGCCTCGCATGTAAATTACTGCCATCTTGTATGGGGCACGACATCAGCTTACAATCACTCTAAAATACTATTGATGCAAAAAAAAGATAATATGCGCTATCGCAAATGTGCCCTACAACTCACACACTGAGAAACTTTTTACCAAGTACAACATAACAAAAAGTCATCATCTCTAAAAACAAACCCTCCTACGCACCTACTACTTTCAGGTAAAAAATAGAAGCAACTTAATTACAAATATAGCAAACTTAAAAGAGAATACACCCACATATGAGACGCGCAGCCATGAAAAATGGCTCATACCCTTCTCGAGGACAAATTACGGCCATCAAATGGTCGCAAATACCTTGCCACGGCTACTAAATTCTTACCTAGAAGCCGGTATTGACGTCCATGCCCTGACACCATCGGAGCTCATCTGTCTGGTGAAAACTACCATTTGAATCGCCATGATTCCGTAAAACCATATGCATTCAATGAAAGAAATGTAATTTATTTGATGTAACCCACTGTTCTTTACTTTTTTCATTTCTGAAAGTGTTCTTTGCCACCGCTCTGCCAATATGTAAAGGAGGCCAGGGACCACTCAAGCTGCCAAAAAGCAGCTTTTACCTTGGCCCTCTCCATTTGCTTGTAAATGAGCACAAATAAAATGAAATGAAAATGAAATGAAAGTCTGCTGTCGCATTTATCCAAGTTAGATTCAGGTGGTGCTATTTTTGTGGCAGCTTTGATGTCATCACTGAGCTTGTACAGACCTGAGTGCCAAAAATTACATTGGAAAGACAGCAAGGTGGCAGAACCGAGCAACTTGATTATCGTAAGCAGAGTGAGCGTCTAGAGTCGTTGCTGTCAACTGAATGTGAAGATAGCTTCATAAACAAATCCATGGGAAGCGTAAATCATGACTGTGAGAATGGTGAAGAACCATTTACCGCAGTTCAGGCAACCTACTTCCACATAATCTGTCTGCCGTGCATCACAAGTCCCAGAAAAGGAGCTTCAGTGAGACAGTGTATTTGGCCTCGTCAAGCTTATTGTACGCCCCCATTAATGCAGATGGCATTGAAGGGAAGGCTCTCGTTGGCAGTGGAACTTCGGTATCAATTATCAACAAGACTCGAGTGGACGCCGGTCATCTGCACGCTTTTAGAACACTGCGTGTCCAAGCCTACGATGGGTCAGTGACCGTGTATAGTAAATGGGTAACCTTGGCTATTGAATTTCAACGACGTGCTATTACCAGTGACGTATTAGAAGTTCCCAATGTCACCTAAGATTTTCTTTTGTGCCGTCCAAACATGAAAAAACTGAAGATAAACCTCTATTGGGACGACAGAGTAATGGCCGAAGACACGATAAGAACAGAAGATCCTGGTTAAGAACCTAGTGTATCAAGGCTAATTTTTCACCAGGAAGACATCAAGACTAAGTACCCAGAGCTTACATGCATGGGTAGCTACCCTCCAGGAATAAAATCACATGTCGTTCCTTTTGAGCTCGCAGATAAAACAGTGGTTTGTAGAACCCCCTATAATATGACCAGAGATAAAAAGGTGTGGCTGTAAAAGGAGTTTAAGAAATGTTGGACGCAGGTATCATCCGTCCTTCTGTAACCCATTTGCTTCTCCTATAACTATTTCACCAAAAGAAGACGGGACATTCCGCCTCCGCACAGACTACCGGACTCTCAATCGTCAAACTGAATTTATACCTTATCCAATGCCGAGAATCGACATCATTGACGAAAGTGGTTGTTGCCATTGTTTTTCACGAATAGATTTCTGCAAGGGCTTTTGGCAGATTTCACTAAGTGCAGAAAT